>NW_004443970.1:136756-173294 GCF_000243295.1 Trichechus manatus latirostris | reverse complement strand
AGTTAGAGGGTTGACATGTTGTGTGGTTGTTAACCAATGTCATAAAACAATATGTGTACTATTGTTTCATGAGAAACTATTTGTTCTGTAAGCCTTCACCTGAAGTAAAATTAAAAAAAAAAAAAGTTACACATAAAGTGAAAAAACAAAACTGTAAGAATTTCAGGAGCAGCATGTAACTCCCATCCACCTGAAAGAGAGTACCAATAAATGAAGAGATAAGAACAAAAGAAAAATTCACCTAGAATCAATGCGCTAGCTGTCTCTGATTTCTGTACCTGCTGGGTAATCAAAGTTCATGAGTACAATATTATGTCTATGAATTTCAGCTGATGTGGGATATATTTCCTGATTCATATATATGTTCTATAATATAAAATATTTTCTGATGGACATTCTAGTTCTTACGACAAATAGCACTCAGTGAAAATTCTGAAATTTCTATCATTGTTATTACAAATCATCACAAACTTAGTGACTAAAACAAAACAAATGTAGTATCTTGCAATTCTAGAGGTCAGAGATCCAAAATTAGTCTCAGGGGTTGACAGGTCTTTATTCTTTCTTGGAGTTGTGGGGGACAACCCATTTCCTTGTCTTTTTCAGCTTCTAGAGGCCACTCAGATTCCTTGGCTTATGTCCCCATTCCTGCATTTTTAAAGCCAGCAAAGTTGGGCCAAATCCTTCTCATGCTACCATCTGTCTGACTTTTCCTTTTTTGCCTCCCTCTTAGATTGTTTTCTTTTAAATTTAATAAAGTTTTATTTTTTTCGAAATGTAAGTTGGTTGAATCTCTTCTTGCAGCTTCACCAGCAGCTGGGGCATCTCTACCCTTGGTGTTTCTCGTGTAAATTACTTGCGCTCAGTGTTTTGAAACCAGTTGGATAAATCCTTTACTAAGTAGCTCCTGAAGGGCTTCCCTGGCCAGGAAACCACAAAAATTTCAGTCTGTCAGACAACAGCTGGGGTTATAAGCTTATAAGCTTATAGTTGGGAACTTCCTGACAGAATTTGCCATATGTGGCTTTGTCAAACAAGACTAGCTTATTGAGTTTGCTTTGAAATTTAGATTTGAATCTCTCCTTCCTTTTGGCCTTCTCCCCAGATTTGTTCACTGAGACTTTGGCTTTCTTGGTTAACTTTCTGGAATCTTTCTTTTTCTTCGACTTTTAAGGAACACTGACTCAAATGGTTAAGTGCTCAACTACTACTCGAAAGATTGGCTGTTCAAACCCACCCTGTGGTGCTTGGGAAGAAAGGTCTTGCAATTTGCTTCTGAAAAGTCACAGCTATGAAAATTCTATGAAGCATAGTTCTACTTTGCAACATGTGAGGTCACCATAAGTTGGAATCAATTCAATGGTTACTGCTTTGGTTTGAGAAAATTTTGAGGGCCCACCCAAATAATCCAGGTTAATCTCACCATTTTAAGGTATGTTGACTAGCAACCTTAATTTATTACTTTTGCCATGTACCCTAACATATTCACAGGTTTCAGGGATAACGACGTGAACATATTTTGGCCTAGTATGAGTCAGAATCAAAGTGACTGCAAACAACAGCACAACGACAAAAATTTTCTGCCTATTATAGGGTATATGTTCATGAATACTGAAGTATTCCTTTTGAAACTTCCCCAGCAGTATTTTAGGCACCTAAAACGTATTCTCTAAAGCTGAAATGAAAATAAATTATATATAAATACATGGTAAAATAACTTTTTTTAAGAAGTTAAGATGTTTGAATTTCTCAGGAGAGTCTGAGTAGAATTTAGGCAAATCTGATTGTTTCTTTCTGTACAAATATTACTATAGATGTAGTGATATAAATAAAAGCCAGGTATCATTGTATTTGTAACTCTTTGGTTTGTTTGTACAAAATTGACCTACAATATTTGACTAAATGGCAAAAGCATCAAGACAATTAAACTAGTAATAGTCTTGGAAACAAGTGGTAAAGAAAAAAATTGATAACTAAGATTCAGTATTATTTTTGTTACTTATCTCTCTTAACAGTCTACTTCTACCTGTGCTTTTTAATAAATCAAGAAGGAAAACCATTTCAAGGAACAGACCTAAATTTCAAGAAATTTCTTTAAGTCTGCTTTCATGAGCTGTGATAATTTGTCAACTCTGTTTATGCTGAAGGCATACAATGCTAATATTTGTTATGACATACACAGAAGAGAAGTAATTAATGCTATATTTTCCATATAATTTTAATACCATTTCTGAAGTGGAAGAAATTTGCAAGTTAAATGTCTGAAAGTGTAATCTCAATCTCTTTAAAAGACAATTTTCCAAAACTGAATGCATTTAATTAATTATGTCCAATGGGGTTAGGGCAGAGGCAATATTTTCCAATGTAAATGCAAGCAAAAATGTGCAGAAAATACTGAAAATTCATATTGAAAAATACTTCCTTAGCCACCAGCGATCTAAAGAGTTTAACATTGCTCTGCGGAGCTGATTAAAAATTCTTCTGAAATTTTAGGTAATTTAACATTCAAAGATATATAAAATGAAGCTAATGGATGCAAATGTACTCGCTCCTAGTATGTTTTGTTTTGATGAGATTAGCAATATTAGTGAAGCAGCAACTAGACTGGTGAAAAAATGCATGTTGCTTGTTTTTACTCAGAAGTTATGTTTTATGGATTTTGCTGAATGTTTATCATGAAAGAGAAATGCATTTAAGGCAGCATTTTGTAGAAAGTTTATTTATCTCAATTTTAGTTTTAGATATACATGTCTGCTTCCAAAAATAAAACCTTCATATACGTCCTCTGTATATGATAGAATACCCCCCACATCTAAGGTTCTCCCGCAGAGCTCTCGCTGAGGCTCTTAGAGGATATATTCCTGCAATATTCAGTAAAGGTGAAGATTTACAAATTCTACAATCCACTAATAGACTGTGTAATTAGGTATAAATTCCAAATTCTCTTACATAGGCATATTCAGACTTGTAACAGAATGTTACCAGAGTGAAAAATTAGTTAAAAAAAATCATACCAGTAGGAGTGTTCACAAGTGGAATTGTAGACTGAGATAAACATGAAAAATTTATAGCTGTACACATCAACATAAATAAATATAACATATTTGGAGTGAAGAAAGTAATTTAAAAAAGAAAGATGCCCTGTAGATTAATAATAAAGATGCAAATACTGTATATTAATGAGAAATATGTTAAAATACATCTATTAAGGATATGTTTGCATGTAATTAAAAAAACATTTATGAGAATGAGAGCAGTGGTTATCTCTTGATGTAGGGAAATTTGATCTGTGAAGGAACATTGGGGATTTTAAATATATATGTAGTGTATTAATTCTAATGTTGGGAAATTGCTACATCACATTTCTTCAAAAAATGTTCAATTCATTTTGATCATGTAAATTATTTCATGAAAACACCTTTCCTTTCCACAAATATGATCTGCTAGTCCATGCTCTGCAGTTTCAGCTATTCTTCTGTGTGTAACAAAGGATCTCTGGAAAATAGAGTTAACAGAGATGCTCTTTTGCAAAGTTTTTCGCCCCAAGCAGAATCTCCAAAGTGTGAGTCCTGATACAGCTTGGAGAGTGATTTCCTTTAGAAATCAGGCCAATGTCCACCTCCATCTGCCTTAATTGTTGATGAGGGAAATGTGACCAGCAGTGCCCTTTCTGAGATAGCCTCTCAGCAGACCAGACCCTCTTCCTAACTCATGTGCAATCAGGTAATTTGGGAACAAATTTGTCACTTAAAAAGTGACATTGAAATCACTGACCTGAAAGATCCTTACCAGAAAGTTTGACTAAGGTTATAGTAGACTTCTCTCCTGAACAGCAGTGTCTGTTATTTCTATTAGCAGTGACTTTGTCACTGTATTACTCAATGCTTTATCTCACACTATAACATTATCTGCATTTGAAAGATCTTTTTTTGTATTTCTAACTCTTAGCAAAATGTGTTTAGTAAATAAATACTTAAGTAAAAACAAATGGAGAAGACTTGTCACCCTGAAAATGCCAGGGTCCTCAACTTGATGTAGTTACTAGACTCTTGTCTTGTTAGGTGAGCTTCCGTAGTCCTGTGAAGATACCAGGAATGATGAACCTCATTATAGAATCATGTAGCATTTTATTCTTTTGAATTTATTAGCCCAAACCCATTGTCAGTGTATCGCGTGTTATTTATATTATCATTATGCAGTTATACATGTTATAGAAATTTTTTCATTTAAAATGGTATCTTTAAAACTACATATGTATGGTAGATCCTAATGATTATATTATTGTTGTAAATAGTTTGACAACACAAAAACTCAGAAAATTTACTTTTATGTGGCAACTATTGCTTAAAACTCTCTCTATTCTGCTAAGGCAGAGTAGATGCAGTGATAGTACACTGTTTTTTCATTAGTCAAAGGCCAAAGCAATTTTCAGTAATCATCACCATCATCACCATCATCATCATCATCATCATTATCACAGCTTCCATTTAATTAGGCTGTAAGATAATCAAGGGAAACAAAATATTATTAAAGATTCATTATATGTTTTATTTGTGTTTTGTTACAAATATTTAAAAAAGGAGATAGGATATAGTATGTCTTTATGGAAATATGGAAGTAGCCATATATTTGTTTTGTTTTCTTGTTTTTTAAGATTTATTCAGAAAAAAATAGGATCTTTTCTTTTTCCTGAATCAACCAAGTTATAACTGAGAATTATTTAAATCATTTCCCACTATATCATTTCTTTCTCAAGATAATTAGAATTCCTAGTTACATTACATACAATATTATACCTTCTTACATTTCACAGGACTGATAGAAAGTTTAATGCTTTGGCTAGGAAAGTATTTCAATTGCACAGCCATCCAAAAGAAAAATTCAATTTTATATTCTAACAGCATTTGTTTGAAAACAGCAATGGTTACTTAAAAACTCTTTCTAGGATGACTACAGGCACCCGAATTCTGTTCTGAAAAGGCTATAGTATCTGTTCCTTGACATTTTCAAAGTTCATGTGATCTTGAGAAATAATTAAAGGTTATCTCTAGAGCATATTGGTGATGACAGTTTCCCTAGTTTGCTATAGTTCATAGGTAGCAAAGAAAGTATTGTTTCAAGATATCTTATTTTATTTTCCACACTATACCTTGATTCACAATTTAAGCCAGTCCTTGTCCCCTAAGCTGATGTAGAGTCCTATGTTCTCCTGGATAATGTATCACTGATGATGATATGAACACCCAGTTTGAGTCTTAAGAATTCATTTTATTTCTATCTTTTTTCTTTCATTTTGTTACATCTGAATGTTTACTATCATGGTATATTATTTGTTTATCACAGGCCAAAAAGAATAAAGCCCAAGAATCATCTCGTAATTTATTAGCAATAGCTTTGTTTGTATTATAATGAAATAAAATTATTTTGAAATCTCTACACTTGAGATGCTTATCATCTTAAAAAGTATGTTTTCATTGTAATCTAAAATTAATATTCATTTAATATAAACTCATATTTAAAAATGCAAGTTGTAAATGTAGGTAAAGCTTACTTACTAGTTTATATTTTAAATTTAATAACTATAACTATAAACGTAAATGTGAAGAGAAGTTCTAAAATTTTCTTCTTCACCCCAAAGGATCACCTTATTTTGGAGACTACTGGTCAAAATGTATTCAATATGCAGACATCGCAGTTGTCACTGGTTAAAAATTAATTTGTCAATTCTCCATCCCCACTCCCACCCCCAAATTTTTACATATGGAATTGCCAGAGACAGAAATTTGCTTTATAATCCATGGAAATGTGTCAATATTTCATTATATAGTAAAATCAAGAGGATAGTTTTCCAAATTTTCCACACTCAGGTACCTGCTGATATTTCCCGCTCCATTTTTGTTTTGGAAATTTTGTTGTTGTTGAGAATATACATAGCAAAAAATACACCAATTAAACAGTTTGTACATGAACAATTTAGTGACATTGATTTCATTTTTCTAGTTGTCCAACCATTCTCACTCTCCTTTACTGAGTTGTTCCTCCCTCGTTAACATAAACTCACTGCTCCCTAAGATTCCTATTTCATCTTTCTAGTAACTATTGTCAATTTGATCCCATATAAATAATTCTTAAAAGAGCATAATGCTCAAGGTAGACCTTTTTTTCTAGTTAAGCTAAACTATTGGTTAGCTTTTAAAAGATACGGAACACTTCAAGACTTTGTGTGTCATCTTTGCACAGGGGCCATGATAATCTTCTGTGTATCTTTCCAATTTTAGTATATGTGCTACCGAAGGGAGCACTTTCCTGTCATTCTTGTTTTCTTTTCTCTTGTCCTTTCCTTTGTTCTTGTGGCATATTATTTTATTATTCCTCATTTACAGATAGTATGACTGAGGCACAGTGAAATACATGGGCTTGGCCAATGTCGCACAACTAAGTTGCAAGACTATTTATGAGGACCTGGTGGGGTCATTAAGCCCTTGACTGCTAACGGAAAAGTCTGTAGTTTGAACCCACTAGTCAATCTATGGATAAAGATGAGGCAGTCTGATTCTGTAAAGATTTACAGCACTGGAAAGCCTATGGGGCAGTTTTACTCTTTCCTACAGGGTTGCTATTAGTCAGAATCTAAGCGATGGAAACTGTTTGTGTTGTTGTTGTTGTTAATGAGAGCCCTGCTGGTGCAGTGGCTACGTGCTCTGCTACTAACTGAAAGGTCCTGGTTTGAACCTACCAGCCACTCCGCAGGAGAAAGATGTGGCATTCTACTTCTGTAAGGATTACAGCCTTGAAACCCTATGTGGCAGTTCTACTCTGTCCTATAGGGTTGCTGTGAGTCCGAATCAACTCCGCGACAATGGCTTTGATTTGGGTGATGATAAAGAATGGGTAAATAAAGCTGGGTTTCTTCCATTAAGGAACTCAAAGTCCATTTTGTGGTATTGATGTCTATAACAAGCTGTACTGCAGTAAGATAAATATTGAGGGAGGTTTGTAAAACACAGTGATGAAGGATGGGCTTTTGAGTTTAATCTGAGGGTTAATTCTAGTTGCACCACTAAGTAGCCGTGTGACTTTGGAAAGGTATTTGTGTTTTCTTCCTCAATCCTTTTACCTATAAAATGAGGTAATTACACTGATTTTGCAGATTAATTGTGACAGTTAATTGAATTGAAGCAGATAATCAAACACAGTGTCTGACATACAAGTAGTACTCAGTAAACCTCCTGCCCCCCCCCACAAAAAAATTACTATTATAAACTATAATGGAAATAGTCCTAGGGACAATCATAAGAGAGAATATAAGTTCATTGATGAGGTGAGTTAGTGACACACACAAGAGGTTTAGAATTTCTATTACTTATTCAGCTGTCACAGAAACCCTGGTGGCATAGTGGTTAAGTGCTTTGGCTGCTAAGGAAAAGGTTGGCAGTTCAAATCCACTAGGCTCTCCTTGGAAACTCTATGAGGTAGTTTTATGCTG
Organism: Trichechus manatus latirostris; assembly: GCF_000243295.1. Lineage (NCBI taxonomy): Eukaryota > Metazoa > Chordata > Mammalia > Sirenia > Trichechidae > Trichechus > Trichechus manatus. The sequence continues at coordinate 165,808 of NW_004443970.1, read as the reverse complement.
TTCTATAGAGTTGCTATGAGTTGGAATTGACTTGACGGCAATGTTTTTTTTTTTTTCAGCTGTCGCATATTATCTATTTTTAACTTATTTTATCTTATATGCATTCATGTTTTGTGTGAACAACTGTGCTAGGTCATTTGAAAGATGCTCCTACATTACATTGTTACATGAAATAAATAAAGTTTGATGGAAAGCTAAATAGTTGAGTCCACTTTAATGCCTACAGTAAAACTACTTTCACAATGTGTCATAATAATAGAACACGTTTCCCTTTTTGTTTATACAGCTTGAGCCTTAAAGGCCATAAGTAGGATTTCCTCTGCATTATAATTTTTAATAGGATAGTCTATGAAACAATGTTGTGAGAATGTTTAGCAATTTTAGCTAAGAGATTCAGAATATAAATCTGCCATTAATTACCATTATTTAAACCTACATGAGGTGGTTTGATGTTTTCTTTTTTTTTTTTTGGAGGGGCGATGGTAGATACAGGCGAGATGACAGAACGAGCTTGAGCAACCAAGAAATGAGAATAAAAAAGGCAAACCAGAAACAAAACAAAACAACAAATGCTCTGTAGATTTTATACATTTAGCATAATAAGTGTAGCGCTTCTTAAGCATGGTCATGAGTTATATTAGAATTTTATCAGCCCTTCCTTGAGGGTCCCAGAAAAAACAAATTAGATGAGAATTTGAAAGTATTCAAAAGCCTTATAATGGGGGGTAGAGGCAGAACCAGAGAAACAGAGTTTATACATGAGATTGCAGACCATTTTATACCCTCATGCTGTTGTGATCTGAAATATAATATGAAAGTCACAGATTGCCTGAGTATCTACATTGTGCTGAGCATTAGAATAAACACCATTGCCTTCTCAATATGTTTGCAAAATCTTTTTGTACAGAGCCAAAATGATATTTCAGCAACAAAAAATAAAATAAATCATACTAAAGCATAACAACTCAAACATTATTTTTCATAAGAACCAACTAAAGAAAACTAAAGAAAAGGAATATTTCTTATTCCCTTCTAGATAAAATGGTTAATGCAGTGGAGTGTGATATTTAATTACCTCTTTTTTATTGTACCCTTCATTATTTTAGCTTTCATAGCTACACATGTTATACTGGTTATAAAATTATATAGTCCTTTTTAAAGTACAGCTACAGTATATTTCTGGCTGCTTCTTCATGTAGAGTATTTTACCAATGACCAACACATGATGGGAAGGATTTCATCCAATCAGTTCCAAATTTATAGCCCTTAAACTTTACCAGCAACCTGCTGTTATACAGGGGAGTCTATGTTCTGTAATCAGTTAGAGACCTTCTGTAAGTTCCAGCCTCCTCCGTTTGTTCACTCTACTCGGCAGGCTGAAAAGAGTAACCCCAATTTTCAACGTCTTATCATATAAAGTATTCTAAATGTTATACAAAATCCTGTTATATCAAATCCTAACAAAAATAAAAAATACATCAATCTGTAGAGACATATAAAGAGAGGGTCACTTGCAGAACATTGGTAGGTTCTGTTAAGCATACTCATGATGAGAAACACTTAATATTTTATTTGTTAAATTAACAAATACATATTATAAAACTTTTAACAGTAAAAGATTGTTTTATACAGGACTGTAGCTTGGTTTCTGAGGTCCCTGGGGGGCATAAATGGTCTGTGCTTCACTATTAACTCAAGTCGAGCCCTTGGTGGTACAGTAGTTAAGAGCTCAGCTGCTAACAAAAACGTCAGCAGTTGGAATCCACCAGCCACTCCTTGGAAACCCTGTGGGGGAAGTTCTACCTGTTCTATAGGGTCTCTATGAAACAGAATCGACTGGACAGCAACGGGTTTGTTTGTTTGTTTTATTAACTAAAGTTGGCAGTTCAGATCCCCAATGGCACCACAGAAGAAAGGCCTAGAGATCATTCCATAAAGATTGTTGTTGTTTGTTGTTAGGTGCCTTCAAGTCGATTCTGACTCATAGGGAGCCCACGTAAAACAACAAAAGGAAACACTGCCTGATCCTGCACCAGCCTCACAATCTCTGCCATGTTTGAGCCCATTGTTGCAGCCACTGTGTCATATTTTGAGTGACTTCCAACCTGAGAGGCACATCTTCTGACACTATATCTGACAATGTTCTGCTGCTGTCCATAAGGTTTGCATTGGCTAATTTTTTTCAGTAGATTGTCAGGTCCTTCTTCCGGGTGTGTCTTAGTCTGGAAGCTCCACTGAAACCTGTCTAATGTGGGTGACCCTGCTGTTATTTGAAATACTGGTGGCATTGCTTCCAGTATCATAGCAACTTGAAAGCCACCACAGTACAACAAACTGAGAGACAAGAGGTGGCTGTAAAGGTTACAGCTAAGAAAACCCTATGGAGCAGTTCTACTCTGTAACACATGGGGTCACCATAAATTGGAATCAACTGTATGGAAACAGGTTTGATTTTTTTTCAGCTTTGTTTACTTAGTTTCACTAGCACAGAAAAGCAATATGTGAAATAATTATTAAGTTCACAGTGTAAGTTGCTAAACTGAAGATGATTGTAAAATAAATATTTTTGGCTGTGTTTTAATTATATAGAATATCTAAATATTTAGAAATATTTAATTTATTCTTTTTAAAATCAGAGGTTCTTAGTACTCATTGGATGATATCATTCAGATATCTCACTATGTCCCCATATATAAGGAGGTAGAATTAGGCTAAAACCGAATTCTGACGTTTTACCATTCCAAATTCTAACTGATTTATGAAAAGCTAAAAAAGCATCAAAGTATTGCTTCTTTTTAAATCTGGTTTATGCACAACAATAATCTTCCAAATGTGATATATACATATATATATATAGAGAGAGAGAGAGAGAGAAGGAAAAAAATCATCAGAGTATAAAATCAAGAAACATCTTGGCATATATTTTCTATTTCTATGTGATTACAGTACAATGATCATGATAAATTACTATAAATATGGAAAAGTTCCTTCTTCACACCAATATGGTAATAGGTAAAAAAGAGGATATAATGATATTTGTTCATTACTTTACCTTCAGGAATAAAACATTGCCTGATAAGTGATCAACAATATTTATTGAATGAACATATAATTTATAGTTAAACATTTACTTATATTACCCAATAAAACTTTATTTAGAACCTACAGTATGATAAACACTAAACAAGGTGTTGGTTGATCCTGAGGTGAAAATTACTCTCTCTTACTAAACTCTGGACCTAATGAAATATAAACCCATTAACATATAATTAAAATTCAATGCCATTACTGCCATAATCTTTAGATGTTTTGAACAATTTTTTTTACCAGTGTTCAATTTGAGCACCTAAGTGAAGATCTCAGATGTTAACTGGAACAAAAGATTTTCTGGACTCATTACTGTTTAAGAGCAGTCAATGGACAATATTTCTCATCACTATTAAGCTAGACAGCCCGTTGCTCTCGAGTCGATTCCAACTCATAGCAACAAAGTAGAATTGTCCCATGGGGTTTCCAAAGAGGGTCTGGTGGATTTGAACTGCTGACCTTTTGTTTAGCAGCCAAATGGTTAACCACTGGGCCACCAGAGCTCCACATTAACCTTGATAGCTATATCAAATGCCATTCCGTAATCATGTTTTCTATCTCAGTCTTCCATTCTTATAACTTTTGTTCTTGTTCTATTTCTTTGCAAGTTTGCCTCTCTACTAACCTATTTTACTGTGGTCTAAAACCCCTCCTTTAAATATCAAATAATGAAAAACCCTCTTATCTTTTCTCAAACTCTTCACAGACTTCCCATTCCAGCTCCTTCCTTCAGTAAAATCTAACTGCTCTTTCGGCTGACCTACACCATTACAGTTTCTTGAGTTAGGAGCTGACTACTCTTCTGTACATCTTGGCAGCTTGAGGATGGTTTATGTATTCTCCTATTGCTTATGTTCCATAACAACTTCTGCAAAAGTCTGAGGCAAATTCCTCTTCTATGGTGTTAATGCCACCTGTTGCTTGATACATTTTATGGTATTAACTGGGTTTTTAAACTTTCTATGTACTTGTTAACCCAAGATCTCTCTTAATACATGGAAGGCAGGCTTTGCCTTAGAAAAGAAATTACGCTTTATATAGAGAAAACAGATTTAATATCTTGTGTTTGCAGTTATAAAATAGGCTCTTGATACTTTTCCCGAATCAAATAACCTTCCTATCTGTTTAAAAGTGCTGGGATTCTTTAGAGGGCAAAACGGAAAAAAATAGGTTTTGTGATGGTTAATGTTGCCTATCAACTTGATTAGGCTATGATACTTAGTGATTTGGCAGACACTATGTATCACCTTCCATTTTGTGAAAAACCAATCTGTTGAAAGGGGAGTTTCTTTAGGGGCATGGCCTGCCTCCAGTATATAAATGGATGTTCTGGCAAAGCACACTCTCTCTCTTCTCTGTACTCTTTTTGTCCCTTGGTCTCTGTTTCTTGGGACGTAAGCCTGCAGAAGTCTTCAGCCTGCCATTTGGCCTTTCAGATTTTGGGTTTGTCAACCCATGCAACCAAGTGAACCAGCAGAAGCCTTTATCCCACCAGTTGACCTGCAGATTTGGGATTTATCGACCCCTGAAACCATGTGAGCCTGAAGAAGTCTTCAGCTATCTACTAGACCCACAGAATTGAGACTTGTCAGTCCCCACAATTGTTGAGCCATTCCTTGAAGTAAACCTCTCTCTGTATATTTACATTTATGCTTCACTGATTTTGCTTCTTTAGAGAACCCAGACTAAGACAAATTTTAATAGGCTAAACCTTAAAAGGATTTAGCCATAGAATTTTACCATAAGAACATTTGGAGGTGAGATAAAGCTATACAAATATTGACAGAGATATTGTAGGCAGTCTTCACATATGAAGACAGAGCTATGGGAAATTTAAAAAAAAAACACAAAGTTTCTAGAATTTTCTGGACTGTGGACGTTAAAAATCACTCCTATGATTTGCCTGACTTGTATACACTTGTGACTGTTGGAATGCACACTTTCTCAGCAGTCAATGATGTTTAGCATGATGTGAAATTAAATATTGCACACCCCTGCTACATTATGTGAAATTACACTTCCGTGTGGACTTAGCCACTTGCCATGGAGAGGTGGATCCTCTGTCCAGGCTAACAGACCCATGCTAGGTGAAAGTAGCCCCACACCTGTGTAGACAGATATTCAGACATAGAGTGGAGATCTCACAGTTTCATACCCTGCTTGTTTCATGTTATAGCTTTTTATCTGGCCACCTTTTTCTGAATCTCATTCTCTTCTTTCTTGATTACTACAACAAACTGTGAACTTGATATCCATCCTTTATAATTTCACTTCATCCTCCAATTTATTTCTCCATAATCCTCTTAAATATGTATCTGATTAAATTAATTCTCTATCAAAAACCTGCAGAGCCTCAGCAAGGTAAACATATGTTCCATCTCTTCATAAGGAAAGTAACGTTTTTCCCTATTTGATTTTTATTTAATTCCCATGTTTACCACTGACCAATATCTATTTCCTAAAGATTAATATACAAACATTTTATCCTTTATTTCCTAGAATGTAATATTCATGTCATTCTACCTTAGCATAATTCCACAAATTAGTCCATTCACCTGGATCACCATTGCAGACACACACACACACAAGCACACATAAACCCACACATCCTTGAATGCCTGCATGGATGCATACAGATACATCATCACCACTAGACTATTTACACTTTCACTTAGGACCTCAGGTTAAAAGGCACAATCTCCAGCAATCTTAAAATATTGATTGACCAGGATGAAGAATCCAGCAATGAGGCAGCCATGCTCTAAAAACACTGATGATGACCCTTGAAACAATTATGCATAACTAGAAGTCTAATTAACTTGGTTTTCAGAACATGATGTATGTCAAATATTTATTTTAAAATCTTAATTACTAAATAAAAGTTGTTAGATAATAAGAAAAAGTCACACTTCTGATATATAATATTATTTACATAAAATATGGACTTACAAGAGAGGTGTAGTTGCAGTAAATTTCTTCTAATATTTTAACTGTACAGAGTGGTAAAGTCACTAGATACGATTTTGTTATGGATTGAATTGTTTCAACCACAAATATATGTTGTAAATCCTAACCCCTATACCTGTGGTCATAATCGCATTTGGGAATAGATCTTCGTTGTTATGTTAATGAGGCAATATTAGTGTGATTAAAAAAAAAAAATTGTTACTGAGTGGATTCCAACTCATAGCGACCCTATGAAGCTGAGTAGAACTGCCCCATATGGTTTTCAAAGAATTGCTGGTGGATTCTAACTGCTGAACTTTTTGTTTGCAGATAAGTCCTTAAGTACTGCCAACACCAGGGCAGAGTGTAGAGTGTGTCTTAAATCAATCTCTTCTGAGATATAAAAGAGCAGTTTAAGCAAGCAGCAAACAGGCAACTGGCAAAGGTAGATGCCAAGCGACATGAGATCTCTAAGGAACTAGAAGCTGAAAAAGAGACAAGAATATTCCGCTAGAACTGACAGAAGGAGAAAGCCTTTCCCTAGAGAAAAGTCCCTGAATTTAGACCTCTAGCCTTCTAGACATTTAGAAAAAAAAAAATTCGGTTTTTTAAAGCCACCAACTTGTGGTATTTCTGTTATAGCAGCACTAGACAGCTAATATGCTGTTTTTTTTTTCTTCCTAATATCTACTTATTATAGAACTGCAGTTCATGAATGTTAAAATGTGAGAAAAAACAGAGAAGACTGAAAATGTTCTTGAATTTGATGTGTGTGGGGCAGGGGGCGGGGAGGAAGAGGGTGGCTACAGGCAACACTGAAATAATGGGTTGAGGGGTAAATTTTAAAGTTTTGCCTTTTGCTCTTTCCACTGACTTTCCCTTAGGTTCCAGAACCATCAACAACACACCTCATGCCTGGCACAGGTGGCTTTGTGAGTAATGGCCTTCACTATTCTCATTCTGCCTTAAAAGTTCTCAGATTTGGATGAATGCTTTTTTCCAGTGCCGCGTCCCCAGAAATTTTAAAGTAAACCTCTGAAGATAGATTTTGCCTGACGGGAAAAAAAAATCTTGAAAGGAATGTAGTGATCAATTATTGTACCTGGAGCTTCCTGTTCTAGGGCTCTCCCTTTCTTCTTTTCTCTGATTATATATATATATATATATATATATAATTCCTTATTTTTCTTATTAAATATAAGGAAAATAATTCCTTATTTATAATTATATATTATATATATTAAAATTCCTTATTTATATATATAATAATTCCTTATTTTCCTATCCATTGCATGTTTTGATTCAACTAGTGTGTATAGGAAATAGATACAGCTGAACAACTATAAACTCTGGACTGCCAAAAGAACAAACAAATCAGTCTTAGAAGAAATAAACCAGAATACTCCTCAGAAGTGTGGATAGAGAGACTTTATCTTGCTTACTTTAGATACATCATCAGGAAAGACTAATCCCTAGAAAATGACATCATGTTTGGTAAAATGAAGGGTCAGCAAAATGATGGAAACCCTCCATGAGATGGATTGACAGGGAGGCTGCAACAACGGCCTCAATCATACAAACAATTGTCATGATGGCAGAGAACTGAGCAATGTTTCATTCTGTTATACATAAGGTCACCGTGAGTCAACCGTATCAATGACATCTAACAACAACAGAAACACCTTCTTAAATAGAGTTTGAGCTTTGCAGTTCTTTCAGCACTAATCCCCTACTGATGTGTGGTAATACTGGGGGGAAGGGAAGCATTCTGTAATCCTATGATTAGTTCTAAATCTTTTAGGAGGCCTTTGCCCCTGGACAGTGACCTTCACAAGTATTCTCAGATTTTTTCCCCATTTAGGTGAGACAGGAAGGCTCGAGGATCCGAGGTTTGGCATTTTCCTTCCCCCACAGCGGTTAGGCTCTGGTAGATGCCATGTTGGTTTGGCTCTGGTAAAATAGTTTCCCCTGAGAGCAGACTTTTGTTAAGCAGAACAGAACACTCAATTTTATTTCAAAAGGTTGTTTTCTCCTCCCCCTGCAGGTAGTATGAGATGATTATTCTATGATCTTCATCGCCCCAAAAACTGATGAGGTTCTGAATGTAAAACTCAAGAAAACATGGGGCCCCGCTTAAGGGTGGACTTCCTGGAGACTTCACCTTTAAAGCTAGTCTATCTCAGTCTCCAACAATTTGTTGATGACTCTTAAAGCAAGCTATGACTCTATCTATTTTCGATTTCTCCTATTTTCGGTGTGTTAGTTATCCCTGTGACCACAGTTATCTTTTGGATCTAACAAAGTTTTTGATTTTCAGTTTGTTCAGCTTTTCATTGTTTTGAGGTTGTAAATGTCACTTCCAAACTCTTTAAATGTTGGAGCAGAAAACACAATTCCTCCTTCAGTATATTTTAATATCAATGTATGAAAATATTTTGGCAAACAAAGAATAAAATAGAAACTTATTTAATTTGATAAAGTCTATACTCCAAAAATCTGTAACAAACAGTTTACTTAAGAAAGGAACAGTAGATGTATTTTCTTTAAGACTGAAAAGTAGACAAAGATGTGCACATCTCCATTACTCTTTATCATAGGACTGTCTACATGTTTTTAAAGTAAATCAAAGCAAAATATATTAGTGTTAGAAGAGTAGAGATTAAACTCTCATCATTTACATAGAAATTAAATTAAAATGGAATCAAAACACAATTAGAAATAATAAATTCTTTGCAAATTTGCTGAAAACAAGCTCAACTTGCAAAAACCAGTAGTATTTTGCTACACAAGCAATAGCTAACTACTAAAAACAATAATTAAAAAATACTCTGTTATAAATAATAATGAAATCTGTTATAGAGGATATAGGAGTTGATCTGATAAAATAAAGGACATTTCATATACTTTAACAAAAAATTAAGAGTTATAGATACGGCAGTTCTCCTCAAATGCTAAAAAAAGAAAAATCCTAATGAAATTTCTGTTTTTTTTAAAGAGATACTTTTATCAATAAATCAAATAAAATTTGAGTTAAAGACTTTAACAGGTATCTATCAGTTTCACAGATTAAACAGATGAGATTTTTAAAGCAAAAAGAGAAATGAAATATTTTTAAAGTTAGTTTAAGAGGATATAATTAATTTTGTCTTAAAAAAAATCTAGTATACTTTTTCAAGTCTCCATGTATATTTTTGGTGATTTTTTTATTTAATAGACTACAAATCCAAGCCAAATAAAATTTAACAGCTTATAATATAAAACCAACAGTTGTAAATCATAATAAAAAAAAATCATTAATACAATTTTTTTAAAGGATTTAACAAAAGTCACAATAGTTTTTAGTACAGTAATTAACAAAATAAATAAACAAAAAATGCTACCGCTTTTCCTCCCAAATCAATGACAAAATCTGAAGCCCAAGTAAAGAAAATCTTTCAAAAAATAAAAATGACAGAATTACCTATACTAATATTTTTTAAATGTGGCCACATTTGTATGCAAAAGTAAAGGAAAACTTTTAAATAATTTCATTATTAAACTGGAAAGAAGTGAATAAAGTAATAAATTAAGCAGGGAACTAATCCTTCTGTTTAAATTTGGGAAGATATCCAAACTATGGAATAAAGTAAGAATAACAAAGATAAACAGGAGTGGCAAACATAAGAAAGAAACTGAAATACATGATTGTAAAAGGAATGCATCCACTACACAGCTGTCAGTTTGTCATACTACAGTGGCTTGCACTTTGCTGTGATGCTTGAAGGTATGCTACTGATATTTTAAATACCAGCAGGGTCACCCATGATGGACAGGTTTCAAGGGAGCTTCCAGACTACCATAGACTAGGAAGAAGGACCTGACAGTCTGCTTCTGAAGAAAGTGGCCTGTGAAAAACCTCATGAATAGTGGCAGAACATTGTCTGATGTATTACCAGAATGAGCTCCTCGGAGTGGAAGGCACTCAAGATACTCCTAGGGAAAAGCAGCCTCCTCAAAGGAGAGTCATATTAATGACATGTATGGAGTAAAGCTTTCAGGACCTTCATTTGTTGATTTGACGTGATTCAAAATGAGAAGAAACAGATGCAAACATCTATTAATAATCTGAATATGGAACACATGAAATATGGCTCTAGGAAATTGGAAGTCATCAAAAATGAGATGGAACACGTAAAGACTGATATCCTAGACATTAGTGATGAAATGGACTAGTATTAGACATTTTGTTCAGACAATCATATGGTCTAGTATGCCGGGAATGACAAGTTGAAGAAAAATGGCATCACATTCATTGTCATAAAGAATATTTCAAGATCTATCTTGTGGTAAACCATGCTGTCAGTGATAGGATAATATCCATATGCCTACAAAAAGGGCCAATTACTACTACTATTATTCAAATTTACTCACCACCCACAAATATCAAAGATGAGAAAATTAAAGATTTTTAACAATTTCTGCAGTCTGAAATTCATCAAACATACAATCAAGATGCATTGATAATTATTGGTTATTGGAGTGTGAAATTTGGAAACAAAGAAGGATCTGTAGTTGGAAAATATGCCCTTGGTGATAGAAATGACACCGGAGATCAGATCACGTTATAGAATTTTGCAAGACAAATGACTTATTCATTGCAAATACCTTTCTTCAACAACATAAATGGTGACTATACACAAATTAAATCAACTACGTCTGCTAAAAGAGGTTGTGAAGAAGCTGAATATCCTTAGTAATTACAAGGCCAGGGGCCAACTGCAGAACAGACCATCAATTGCTCATACTGAAGTTCAAGTGGAAGCTGAAGAAAATTAGAACAAGTCCATGACAGTCACAAGTATGAACTTGAATATATCCTACCTGAATTTAGAGATCATCTCCAGTATAGATTTGACACATTGAACACAAATGATCAAAGACCAGACAAGTTGTGGGATGACATCAAGGAAATAATACATGAAGAAAGAAAAGATGAAAATGGAAGTCAGAAGAGATTCTGAAACTTGCTCTTGAACTTAGGAAGCTAAATTGAATGGAAGAAATGATGAAGTAAAAGAGCTGAACAGAAGATTTCAAAGGAAGGCTTGAGAACCCAAAGTAAGGAATAATAATGAATGTGCAAAGACCTGGAGTAAGAAAACCAAAAGTGAAAAACAGGCTCTACATTTCTCAGGCTGAAAGAACTGATAAAGAATTTCAAGACTTGAGCTGCAATTTTGAAGGATACTGTGGGTAAAATAGTAAAAAAACAAAATAGTAAAGAAACTAAAAATCCTCACAACTGGACCAATAAGCAACATCATGATAAATGGAGAAGAGATTGAAGTTGTCAAGGATTTCATTTTACTTACATCCACAATCAACACCCATGGAAGCAGCAGTCAAGAAATCAAAAGACGCATTGCATTGGGCAAATCTGCTGCAAAAGACCTCTTTAAAGTGTTAAAAAGCAAAGATGTCACCTTGAAGACTAAGGTGACCCTGACCTAAGCCTTGTTGTTTTCAGTTGCCTCATATGCATTCAAAAGCAGGACAATGAATAAGGAAAACCAAATAAGAATTGACACCTTTGAATTAGGGTGTTGAGGAAGAATACTGAATATAAGATGGACTGCCAGAAGAACAAACAAATCTGTCAGAAATCTCTCTTGGAAGAAGTACAGTCAGAATACTCCTTAGAAGTGAGGATCGTGAGACAGTGTTTCACATACTTTAGACGTGTTATCAGGAGGGATCAGTCCCTGGAGAAGGGCATCGTACTTGGTAAAGTAAAGGATCAGTGAAAGAGTGGAAAACCCTCAACGAGATGGATTGACACAGTGGCTGCAACAATGAACTCAAACATAACAACGATCATGAGGGTGGCACAGGACCTGGCAGTGTTTCATTCTGTTGCACATAGGGTCACTATAGCAACCGACTCCACGGCACCTAACAACAACAAAAATGGGCAAAATATTGAACGATGCAGGAAGGATCACAAAAAGATGGAAGGACTAGTCACTGTACAAAAAGAATTAGTCGATGTTCATCCAGTTCAGAAGGTAGCATATGATCAAGAACCAACTGGTACTGGAGGAAGAAGTCCAAGCTGCACTGAAGGCATTAGTGAAAAACAAGGCTGCAAGAATTGATAGAATACCAATTAAGATGTTTCATCAAATAGATGAAATTCTGGAAGTACTCACTTTTCTATACCTAAAAATGTCAAAGGCAGCTACCTGGCCAACCGATTGGAAGAGATCCATATTTGTGTCCATTCCAAGAAAGGTGATCCAACATAATGTGGAAATTATAAAACAATGTTAATATCACACACAAGTAAAATTTTGCTAAAGATCTTTCAAAGTGGTTGCAGCAATACATCAGTAGGGAACTAAGCAAGATTCAGAAGAGGATGTGGAACAAGGAATATCATTGCTGATATCAGATGGATCTTTGCTGAAAGGAGAGAATACCAGAAAGATATTTACCTGTGTTCCATTGGCTATGGAAAGGCATTTGACTGTGTAGATCATAACAAATCATGGATAACATTGCAAAGAATGGGATTTCCCGAACACTTGAATGTGCTCCTGAGGAACATGAACACAAACAAAGAGACAATCATTCAAACAGAACAAGGGATTACTGCATGGTTTAAAATCAGGAAAAGTGTGTGTCAGGGTTGTAGTCTTTCACCATACCTATTAAATTTGGATGGTGAGCAAATAATCTGAGAAGTGGAGTGTATGAAGAAAACAGCATCGGGTTTGGAGGAAAATTCATTAACAGCTTTAAGCACTTACGGATGAAGATCAAAGACCACAGCCTTCAGTATGAATTGCACCTCAACATAAAGAAAACAAAAATCCTCAAACTGGACCAATAAGCAACATCATGATAAACTGAGGAAATATTGATTTTGTAAGGGATTTCATTTTATTTGGATCCACAATCACCACCCATGGAAGTAAGAGTCAAAATATCAAAGGACGTATTGCAATGTGCAAATCTGCTACTAAAGACCTCTTTAAGGATTTGAAAAACTAAGATATCACTTTGAGGACTAAGGTGCACCTGACCGAAGTCATGATATTTTCAATCTCTTTCTATGCATGCAAAAACTGGACAATGAATAGGAACGACCAAAGAGGAAGTGATGCCTTTGAATTATGGTGTTGGTGAAGAATATTGAATATACCATGGAATTCCAGAAGAACAAATCAGTTTGTCTTGGAAGAAGTACATCCAGAGTGCTCTTTGTAAGCAAAGATGGTGAGACTTTGTCTCACTTACTTTGGACATGTTACCAAGAGAAACCAGCCCCTAGAGAAGGACATCATGCTTGGTAAGGTAGAGGTTCAAAAAAAGAATAACTCCATGAGATGGATTGACACAGTGTCTACAATAATGAGCTCAAACACAGTAATTATTGTGAGGCACTGTTTCCTTCTGTTGCACAAAGGGTCACTATGAGTAGGAACCAACTCCAAGGCACTAACAACCACAACAACAAAATTAATGCATAATAAGTTCATAAACCTCTTAGGAAAAGTGAAGAGTAACAAAAATTTAGGAAAAATTATATAGCATGCAATACATAGCATGCAAGAAAAAAATCAACCATGGTTAAAATATTTTAAAATGTAAATAATATTAGTGTTTTAAGAAAATTTTTGAAATTAAATATATAATGACTGAGAATTTTAATATATATTTAACATTTGCCTTCAAAAATGATATCTGGCCCATAAATATAAAAAATGAATGATTTTTTATTTTTAAAAGAAAATAGCATATAAATTGGAAACAATAATTCTCAGATAGCTCAGAAAAATAAAATTTCAAAACTATTTCCCTTCTTAACATAATAGTAATATTCCTAAATAAGATACTACAAAATTGTGACACAATATATTCAAAGTCAGTACAAGATGATCAAGGTAGATTTAATCTATAAATGCAAAAATAAAAGAAAGGAGTTATGTATATAATACATTTTGTCAATTATTATAAGGGACATAAAATATATAACTATAATTTGTTTAAAGTATCAAAAATTTCCTCAAGAGAACTCAACATTCTTTTCTAACAATGACTACATTAAACTGAGAATAAGAGGATAGTCAATGTAGAAAAATGTATGTATCCAAAATCAATAGTAAAATGTCATACTTAATCACCACTCTATTTGCATTTTCAAACTGTGTTTTGTGGGGGTATTAAATTATTGATCCATTAAAATATTCTAGAATAAAAAGTGTTCTATGGTTTAGAAAATGCCATATATTTTTTTCTCTTCAAAGCATTGCTTTATCTAATGTGCTTTTCTTTCTTTTTTTTTTTTTTATTGTACTTTAGATGAAGTTTTACAGAACAAACTAGCTTCTTATTAAACAATTAGTACCTATATTGTTTTATGACATTGGTTAACAATCCCAACGACATGTCACCACTCTCCCTTCTCGACCTTGGGTTCCCCATTACCAGCTTTCCTGTCCCCTCCTGCCTTCTCGTCCTTGCCCCTGGGATGGTGTGCCCCTTTAGTGTTGTTTGGTTTTAGGGGTCTGTCTAATCTTTAGATGAAGGGTGAACCTCAGGAGTGACTTCATTACTGAGCTAAAAGGGTGGCCGGGGGGCATAGTCTCGGGGTTTCTCCAGTCTCTGGTTTCTTCAGTCTCTATCAGGCCAGTAAGTCTGGTCTTAACGCTGCTTATTTTTTAATCTCTTTCTTAGACAGTCACAAAAAGCATTAACATAAGGTAAATTATAAGACTTTTTTCAGGTAGAAAACCTGTTCCTGTGTGTTCAGTCTACCCTTTTCTCAACTTATTTGACCAAAAAAAAACTCATTTACGCATACCTATTAATATCTTGAAGAGCTACACTATAGTCATTCCTACTGAAGTCAAAAAAAAGAAAATGATGCCTGTTCTCACCACTATTATTTCAAATTATTCTTGAAGATCTAGTAAATGCAAGCAGGCAAGACACAAAAATGATAGTTACCACCCTAGGAGGAGCTTGTCTAGGCTAGAAAACCCAAAAACTCATTGCCATGAAGTTGATTCTATCTCATAGCGACCCTATAAAACAGGGTACAACTGCCTCATAGGGTTTCCATGGCCGTAAATCTTTACAGAAGCAGACTGCCACATCTTTCTCCCTCAGAGCAGCTAAGGGTTTGAAATCACCAACCTTTTGGTTAGCAGCCTAGCGTTTAACCACTGTGCCACCAGGGCTCCTCAAAAGAATGACATGTTTGTTTCCGCCCGGTTTCAAACCAGGGACCTTTCACATGTTAAGTGAACGTGGTAACCACTATACTATGGAAATATGCTTGCATTAGCCCTGTACAAATTGCTTCTGGTGGTCGTTCTAAACAGGAATGGAAAAAAAGGCATTGACCAGATCAATGGCTGCGTATCAGGTATCAGGAGTTGTACTAATTTGCTCAAGCAATGAAATCACATCTGAAACAGTAGCTGCAATTGGAGTCACCACATAGTTAAGTTTACAGTAATCCACCAAGTCTCTCAAGATAAATAACATTATTAGCATGAATTATCTGCTATAGCCTGAAACATCAGGTAAACAAATCTACTCTTATCAGGTAGGATATTATAAAGAAATGGATTCTACAAGATCCATTTGTTTTTTGCACAGTCCAAACAGGCAAACTGAATGGGGTCGTGGTAAGAATTACCACCCCTGCACGTTTTACTTCCTTAATAGTGGCACTAATCTCTGCAATCCCTCCAGGAATGAAGTATTGCTTTTGGTTTACTATTTTCCTAGGGCCGGGCAGTTATAATGGCTACCACTTGGCCTTTATTGTCATAATAGTCCTCACTCCACGTGTCAGGTATACAAAGTGTGAGTTTTGTCAGTTGCTGAGTATGTTTATTCAAATTATGCATTCTGGAACTGGGGAAATCACCACAGAATGGTTCGGGTACTCACTGGATCCACTGCAAGATGGACCTGAGCTAACACTCCATTGATACCTTGGCCTCCATACACCCCCATTCTGACTGGTGATCCACAGGGACATTTGGGGTCTTCTGGGATTAGTGTCAGTTCAGTCAGTGACCAGCAATTCTTGAAAAGTATGAGTATTTCCTTTTCTCCAGTGAACATTCACTCTTGTAAAAGGCTGTAGATCCCTTTGAGGATGGCTGGGAAAACCATTAAACAGTATACATTTTTGTCAGTGTAGTGGGGTACTTTTTCAAGGGGATCCAGTCTTTCTTTCATTCAAGGGGTTGTGAGTCTGTAAACTGGCTCAAATCTGGGTATTGTTTGAGGGGCCATGACTCTATTCTGTCTATTAAAGTTAGACTGCCCCTCACTTGACCTAGAATTCTTCCACTTATACAAATCAAGTAAATATTTAATAGATTTCCCATCTGTTTCACTCCTGGGGACACCATGACAAAGTAGTCAATGCAATAAATGCATGCAATTCAGATTATGGTGATTACTGCTTTGACTCTGCTATTTGTTATGGTAATCATGCCCACCTTGTTTT
Source organism: Trichechus manatus latirostris (assembly GCF_000243295.1). Classification (NCBI taxonomy): domain Eukaryota; kingdom Metazoa; phylum Chordata; class Mammalia; order Sirenia; family Trichechidae; genus Trichechus; species Trichechus manatus. Next base: position 149,262 of record NW_004443970.1, on the reverse strand, counting down.
TGGCAATTAAGTGCCACTACTTGTCGCCTGCCACCCCAGGGTCTAAACAGCCCCTTTGTAGTTAGGTGTCTTAATTCATCTAGGGCAGTTCCCACTGTAAAATTCCACCTACATAAAACAGCAATCACAGTAGTCTTCCATGATTTTGGCCTTCCCTCCATAAATTCGTCCTTCATAGTTGTGATGAAAACTGTCCTCTGGGCAATCCTTGGGTGGGTCTGTGGGCCTAGCCTTACAAATCAACTCTAATATGCCAATTTCCCTAAGCCTTTGGACAACTTTACTGTATACAAAGGAAGTTCTGGCATTTCAGTTTGATTTAGTGCCAACCAAATAAACTATTAGATCCTTGTCTTAGTCATCTAGTGCTACAATAACAGAAATACCACAAGTGGATGGCTTCAACAAACAGAAATTTATTCTTTCACAGTCTAGGAGGCTAGAAGTCCAAATTCAGGGCTTCAGCTCCAGGCGAAGGCTTTCTCTGTCTGCTCTGGAAGAAGGTCCTTGTCATCAACCTTCCCCCAGACTAGGAGCTTCTTCAAGTAGGAAGCCCGGGCCAAAAGGACACAGTCCCCTCCGGGCACTATTTTCTTGTTGATGTGAGGTCCCTGACTCTCTGCTCACTTCCCTTTCCTTTTATCTCTTTTGAGATAAAAGATGATGCAGGCTACACCCCAGGGGCACTCCCTTTACATTGGATCAGGGATGTGGCCTGAGTAAGGGTGTTACATCCTGCCCTAATCCTCTTTAACATAATCTAATCTTGCCTCATTTACCACAGGCAGAGATTAGGATTTACGACGCATAGGAAAATCACATCAGATGACAAAATGATGGACAATGAATACAGGGAATCATGGTCCAGCCAAATTAACACACATATTTTTTGGGGACACAATTCAATCCATGGCTATCCTTTTCTAACCTCTTGAGTTGAAATATTGAATGAAGAATCTGTGCTTAGTGAGACCATATTGATAAACTCAGACTCATAGAACTTTTTGTTCCTTGCACCATTATCCCACACCCTTAGTAGCCGTTACCACATATATTACCCAGGATTCTGTTTGTATGTATTAGAAAAATCAAGCAGTTCTTCTGGAGTGTAGTGTACCTCCTCATGGGTCACAGTTTGTATATTTATACACTTTTCTGGTTTTGGTTCTCTAGCGAACCCAACCTAAAACAATCAACAAGATGATTAATACATTAAAATATCCCCATACTGGGAAAATTATTTTAGGATCATGTGTTTTCAATCTCTACTAGCAGCAATTTATACTGAAGATAACTGATATCTCATCCTGGGGTAATCTTGGTACAGACCAAAACCTACTGTACCTAGCTCTGCAAAAAGGAATCATATGACAGAATCAAGGAAATAACAAAGAATCTTAAAGCAGGAATTGTAACTGTAGATGTAGATTTTCCAACACTCTTCTATTGCCTCCCAACCCCATTCAGTCCTGTCCTATCCAAACAATTATGAATCGAGGATTGAGACCATGCAAAATGCTGCCAAAGAGCTGTGATATTTTAAAAAGAAGTCTTATGAACTGGATAAGCTACTTGACAATGTTAGTCACCGTATTCTGCTCTTCTCTTTTTAAAAATTATGACTTTATTCCCAGATAAATTATGTTAAATTTCTTGTACTTGCCAATATCAATAATAATCTGCTACTCATCTGCACACATAACGGAATCAAGAACTCTTTTTATAATTTATTCTCATTAATTAGACACTTTATTCTCTAGAATAATTTATGTAATCTGTATCTTTCCAAATTTTCCTGACTAATAAAGCAAAATAAATTGAGCACAAAACTGAAAAAACTATTTTCTTTCTTCCTATTATTTGGGGAAAAGAGATGTTCATAAATAGTCAAATAACTCCATTTCCCAGATATTTTCTACTAATCTTCTAAAACTTCAAGTTTGAGAAGTATATTGTTTGAATTCCAAGAAGCATCATCTACTAATATGATGAATCATCTGCTTAATTTTCATGTGTTGAAGAGTTTCTATTTTACTCTGAGAATAAGAGGGATCTTCATTGTCCCCAGTTTCACTTAATCCATACCATATTTTACATATTTTCAGAGTAAAGGATTAACTCAGAATTCTTGGATTGTCCAAACCCCTCATATTCCAAAAACATGTTTGGCCCTTCACCAGCTGCTAGGAGATAACTTCTAAGCCCTTATAATATCGTACCTGATAAGATTAGATTTGTTTAACTGATGTTTTAGGCTATACCTGATAATTCTTGCTAATAAAGTGACTTATCTTGAGAGCCTTGGCCCAAGCAGTTATCACTTTGACCTCTGGAGGGCCTGGCAACTGAGGAAATAAGGTCAGTCCCACAGGCCCTCTAGGTCCAATTGATGGACATCCAGTGAACCCCTACCCTGGGCAAGTAGGCTCTGATGTGATTGCCTGGTTAGCAATACTTTGTGCATGTGGTCACACACCTTTGCTGGGAGAATTAAGCATTGTCCATAAGACTTCACTGGGAAAGGACAACCGGAAGCTTGCACCTGGTCTCTCCTAGACATTTCTCTGATCATTTACTGTTGATAATTTTATTTTCATCCTTTAATTGTGATTAACTGTAACCATGAGTAGAACAGCTTTTGTAAGTTCTGAGTCCTTCTAGCAAATCATTGAACCTTGAAAACAGAACTGTCACTTTAAAAGCATTCTTCCAGATGATGATTTGTATATTTTCCAGAACTCTTTCAGTTACCAGTGATGAAAACATTAACACAATGCAACATATATAAGAAAACTTAGATATTGGCTTGTCCCCTGGAAAGTCAAAGGGTATGAATGACTTAAGGCATAAACAGATCAAGTGTCTTAAGTCATCATTTTAGAGCCCTGTCTTTATCTTTATTCTGTTGTGTATGTTGTTCCAATATGCAGTATGATTTTAAAGCTTGAAGCTTTGTTGGCCACAGTAAAGTTTTACTGGGTGTCTTACAGGCAGAAAAAAAATCCACCAGAAATTCAAGGCAAATTTTGGTGCACATTTTGCTGTCTAGGAAAAGGATACGGTGTCTTTTCCACTAGCTGTACTATAAACGTATCAAGGAAGAATCTGATTGTTCCAGCTGTTATCACAAGTAGTCCTACGTAAAATATCTAAGAGAAGAAATAAATTGGCTCATCATGTGGATAAAGTATTCTTATGCGTCCAACGTGTAGTATAAATCCACCTCTTTGTTGACAGGTGGGGCAGTCTGATTGACATTTCCAACTATATTGAGTATAGTCTCAAAAACAAAAGCAAATAAAATAAATAGCCAAGGAGCCAAAACCTAGATCAAGAAGGATGGGAAAAAAGATCTGGCCAAACCAAAATTAGAGACTAGCTTGCTAACACCATAAATGATAAGTTATCGTATATACAGCACAAATAACTGATAGTAACTAGATTTCAATATATTTGTGATATTGCCAACATGTACTCAACTGAGTTTATCACTATAATTTCAAAAGAAGTAAAATGATACAAACTTTGCTATGTAAGCTAAAATAGAATCATCCTCCACTAGTCATCCAGTGCTGCTATAACAGAAATATCACAAGTGGATGGCTTTAAGAAAGAGAAATTTATTCTCTCATGGTCCAGTAGGCTAGAAATCCAGATTCTGGGTGTCAGCTCCAGGGGACGGCTTTCTCTCTGTGTTGGTTCTGAAGGAAGGTCCTTGTGATGCATCAGTCTTCCCTTGGTCTGGGAGCATCTTAGTACAGCAAGCTCGGGTCCAAAGGTCGCACTCTGCTCCCGATACTGCTTTCTTGGTGGTGTGAGTTTCCCCTGTGTCTCTGCTCGCTTCTCTCTTTTATATCTCAAAAGAGATTGGCTTAAGTCACTATCTAATCTTGTAGACCTCATCGGTATAACTGCCGCTAATCAGTCTTATTACATCATAGTGATAGAGTTTACAACACATAAGGCAATCACTTCAGATTACAAAATAGTACACAATCATAGTCATACAATACTGGGAATCATGGCCCAGCCAAGCTGACAGATATTTTTGGGGGACACAATTCAATCTATGACACCCACTTCCCCCAGAAAAAAAAAAAAATTAATTGCCCTTAGAGTCAGAGTGCAAGGTGGAAAAAACCGTGCCATGGATGGTAGTTATACCTTGGTTGAAATCTTGATCAGTCACATATTATTTTGATGGATTTGGACATCACTAACCCTCCAGAGCTTATTTTGTAACTTGCAATTAGAAAAGAATAATACCTATGCAAAATATTTTGTATTTGGTCGAAATTATTTTGAAGCATGCATTGACCATAGCGCATTCTGCATTCACAATTGTTGATAATGTGTAATAATTTTTTATTAAATACGTTTTGGAATTTTTATGGTAGAATGATATTGCAAAATAGTAACCTTACTTTTTATTTATTTATTTATTTTATAGTAGACCAAGGCAGCACAGAAGTGATACATTCCAAAAATCTCATTGACCTAAGTGTAGAACAGAAAGTATAAATGAATTCTTGAAAAATTTTTCAACTTTGGAAGATGAGATAAGATGTGGGCTGAGCAGGAGAAAGAAATAAACTTCATCCTTCAATGGAGGAAGAAGGACTGCTCGTCAGGAAGACCAAAGAACTGGGTGGAGGAGAGTAGAAAGGACGCATTGTTGAACTACCCTAGATTATGTGCCCTCCCTTCAACCATGAAACTATCACTTATTATCTTTGGCTCTTGTAAACCCAGTTAGACAACTTAGTGTGGAGACGGAGGAACTAAGGGAAATCCTATTCTTCTGGAAAGAATAGAACTAAACAGATTGATACTTTTTGCCATGGATTGAATTGTGTCCCCCAAAAAATGTGGGTAGCAACTTGGCTGGATCATGATTCCCAGTATTGTATGATTGTGTTACCTGATGTGATTTCCTTATGTGTTGTAAACTCTACCACTATGATGAGATTATATGTGATCTCCTCATGTGTTATAAATTCTATCACTGTGATGAGGTTATACTGATGAGGTTGACAAGATTAGTGTCTTAATGTAATCTCTTTTAAGATATAAAAGAAAGAACTGAGCAGAGACACCTGGGAACCTCATACCACCAAGAAAGCAGCGCTGGGAGCAGAGCGCGTCCTTTGGACCTGAGCTTCCTGCGCAGAGAAGCTCCCAGACCAAAGGAAGACTGATGACATGGACTTTCCTCCAGAGCCGATGGAGAAAGTGTTCCCCTGGAGCTGATGCCCTGAATTTGGACTTGTAGCCTACTGGACTGTGAGAGAATAAATTTCTCTTTGTTAAAACCACCCACTTGTGGTATTTCTGTTGGAGCAGCACTAGATGGCTAAGACACTTTTCTTTCTTCATTTGCCCTGTAAGGCCTACCCTGTGTCATATACTCTTGAGACTATTGTTTTCATTGTATATTTCATATCTTCACTGATTTTGACTGTTTGCAATTTGAGAAAAATGCTAAAACTAGGGTAATAAGCAAAGTCTTAATAAACTTTTCTTCAATTACCATAAATATAACTTGCACTTGACTTTGTGTACTTATAGGTTTTAAAATTGTCAGAAAATATGATCAACTCTTTTAGGAATTTTCCTGCATTTTCTACTCTATAAAATTATTCTGTCTCCACTGAATAAAGCAAATAAAGTCTTGCTAAGATGTTTCATGAAACAAATTAGTTAAAAAATTAGGATATTATTGGATAATTCTTTACATACAAATTACATTTTCCATCATTGCTCTACATATTACCTATTCTGAAAGTGTATTACTCTTTTATTCTTTTGGAAGTATGGATTTTGATGAAAGAATTGTTTACTCTGATTGTGGTATATATGCCACAAAAATGTACAAAAGACTCCTGGGTTAGAAACCCTAACCCAAAAATCCGCAATTCCTTAAGTATGACATGTTTAGTACACCCTTTGGAATATGGTATATAAACAAGTATTATACACAATAGGTTTATATTTGATTTTTATAGCTTAATTTATATTTTTGTACTCTGACATGCATGGGGTTGCTATGAGTCTGAATGGACTTGACAGTAACTGTTTTTGTTTTTGTTTTTCTTTTGGTTGGTTTAAATTATATTTTAGAATTAGAGAAGATTTGGAAAGTCTATACAGTTTGTGTTCTTTCACAACAAATATATTAGGTTTAAAATGTTGATCTGAAAAGATTTTTCATTGGAAAAATATTATATATATCTGAATACAAATAGCCAATTAGTAAAACACTTTTACTGCACTACCAATCATTGAGGTCATTTTAAGTAGTAAGGATATGAAATATGTGAAAAGAATAAAACTAAGTAGTGAACCATGATTTCAAGGGGGCAGTTTGTGGTAATTAATGAAATATGATGGGCTTTTAAGGAGGCATATTACTTGAACTTAAAAGCTGCCATAATTAAGTGACAACTATTTGAAATTTGTAATCAGCCTTGCTTCAGTTTTTCTTGCCCATGCTGTCCTTCCACATGAGATCGTTAAAATTTCTGTGAGTGTCTTTATATTTAATGTCTTTCAAGGAATTGGCAGCCACTCACTAAACAAAGCCAAAAAGAGAAGTGCAACTCCATATGGAACTCTCTATACAAGCAATACATTCATAAATAATTCAAAAGTCCTCTGCTTCACAAGATCACTCTTTAAGCTGATAATGTAAAAGAGGAACTTAGAAAGGTCACTTTATCTGCACTTTTAAAAAAATACAACTTAAGAAACTTCACAGTGTTAATATTTGTAAGATAGTTTCATTGTAATGTTACAATGTTATTGTTATTGTATTTAATTTTAAAAAATACATATAAATTCCAAAATTTAAAAGCAAAAATCCATTTTGCTTGTCATTTTTTAAATTATAACAGCCATATTTTAATTTAAGCAGTGAAGCGAAATAAATGTTTTGAAAATGTCTGGTATCTGAGTGTCTAGATTAAATTTTATAAATATCTAAATTCAATTAACTTATACTTTATTAATTTTTTTCAATTATTTTTAAATTCTTTAAATTCTTAGCTTCTAAATATTGAGACTACTTCATCTTTTGGTTGAGTAAATTGATGAGAAGGATTTTCATTACAGAAGTGACACTTCGCTGCTAAAAGAAAATACTTGATTTGAGAAAATACATGAGAAGGAGGAGCAGGAAAAGAAGGAAGAGTAGGAAGGAGGTAAGGAGGAATAAGAGGGTGAGGGAAGAAAGACAAAAAAACCAGCAAGACAGTAAAACAGAATTTAAGTAGACAAACAAAATGGATATTCCTGAAGGATAAAAGAAAAATCTAGCAGGATTAAGGAAATTGTCCGTAATTGCTCACTTAAAAGTGAAAATAGTATTTATTATTGAACATAGTTCTAGGACTAGAATCTTCTACCAAGTTTTTGTGAACAACATTTACAGATTGAACATTTAAACAGAGTGAATCATTACAAGATGTCACTATACCTTCAGGTTTAAATGCATATATATATATATATATGTATATGTATATGTAGAGCGAGAGAGAGAGGGAAGGAGGGAGGGAGGGAGCCCTTGTGGTGCAGTAATTAAGTGCTTGGCTGCTAACCAAAAAGTTGGCAGTTGGAATCCACCAGCTGCTCCTTGGAAACCCTATGGGGCAGTTCTACTTTGTCCTATAGAGTCACTATGAGTCAGAATGGACTCGATGGCAAGGGTTTTTTTTTTTTTTTTTTAATTTTACTTTAGATGAAGGTTTACAAAACAAATAGTTTCTCATTAAACAGTTAGTACACATATTGTTTTATGACATTGGTTAACAACTCCACAACATGTCAACACTATCCCTTCTCAACCTTGGGTTCCCTATTACCAGCTTTCCTATCCCCTCCTGCCTTCTAGTCCTTGTCCCTGGACTGTTGTGCCCCATTAGTCTCGTTTTGTTTTATGTGGCTGTCTAATCTTGGCTGAACACTGAACCTTGGGAGTGACTTCATTACTGAGCTAAAAGGGTGTCCAGGGGCTGTACTCTCAGAGTTTCTCCAGTTTTTGTCAGGCCAGTAAGTCTGGTCTTTTTTTGTGAGTTAGAATTTTGTTCTACATTTTTCTCCAGCTCTGTCTGGGACCCTCTGCTGTGATCCCAGTCACAGAAGTCAGTGTTGGTAGCTGGGCACCATCTACTTGTACTGGACTCAGCCTAGTGGAGGCCGTGGTAGTTGTGGCCCATTAGTCCTTTGGACTAATCTTTTCCTTATATCTTGTTTTCTTCATTCTTCCTTGCTTCTGAAGGGGTGAGACCAGTAGAGTATCTTAGGTGGCTGCTCACAGGCTTTTAAGACCCCAGACACTACTCACGAAGGTAGAATGTAGTTTTTCTTTACAAACTGTGTTATGCCAATTGAGATAGATGTATCCCGAGAGCATGCTATTCAGTCCCTTAGGGAGTTTGGATGCGTCTATGGAGCTTCCATGACCTTTCACTGTACAAGTTGTGCTGGCTTCCCCAGTATTGTGTACTGTCTTACCCTTCATCAAAGTTAACACTTATCTATTGTCTATTTAGTATTTCTCTCCACCCTTTTTTTTTTTTTAGTTACATATATGTGTGTGTGGGGGGTGTGTGTATTGAAGCCCTCATAGTGCAGTGGTTAAGATCTATGGCAACAGATTGGTTTTTGGTTTTGGCTAATGGTTTTGTTGGCAGGAGTGGTTCAATGAAATTTAGGGTCTCAGTGCCTCCAGATTCCTGATAATCTGCCCACTTGTCCCCATCCCAAGTTTCAGGATTCCATGTCTTCTCAATCAATGCCCTCACTTTAACTTCAGCCATCACTGGAAGTTGGAAATTTTGTTGGAGTTATAATTCAGCCACTCTTACAATGAGAGTCTTGCCTCTCACCAATATCTGATCTACGGGTGGTGCTATTTTGCATATTTCTATCACCACTGTATGCCATGGATTACTACTGGAAGCAGAGTCATTGAAATATTTAAGACTAATCAGACTTGAGAACCAATTTAGAAAACTCATTCTTACAATTTTGTTTCTCTAGAACCACTCCTGATACAGAGTATCTTAGGCTGGGTTCTCTAGAGAAGTACAACTAGTGAAGTGTATATGTGTGTGTGTGTGTGTGTGTGTGTGTGTGTGTACATACATATACATACACATATATGTATATATATGTGACTATATAAATATATATATAAAGAGAGAGAGAGAGGGAAAAATATATATTAAGAAAACGGCTCAAGTGGTTGCAGAGACTGGAAAGTCCCAAATCCATGGGTCAGGCTGGAGGTTTCTACTGACTCACGAAGCTGCAGATGCTGGTGAACCCAAGATCCAGACCACAGAGGCTGACTAATCTCAAGATCAGCAGGCAAGATGCTAGCTCAAGTACAAAGAAAAGAAGCCATCTGCAGGATCCAGACAGAGCAAAAGCCAGAGAACCTAGCCAGAAAGTTCACCTAGATTAGATGCAGGCCACAGCCCTAAGGAAACTCCCTTTCCACTAATTGGCTACTAAGAGCAGATCCCACCATGGAGGTGATCACATTTTACTAGATATAATCCATGAAGATTACATCATTTTATGACTGCCAATCTACATCATAACTGCCTAACCACTAAAAATCATGGTCCAGACAAGCTGACACACAACCTTAACCATCATCACACACACTGAAGTGTACATAACTCATAATCAACTCAATACATTTATATTGGTCCAGTATTTCATTTTAAGGATGCTTGTATCTCAAACTGTACTATAAAAGGGGCTAAATCTGTGGTCATGTTTAAAAACAAAATATTATCTGAAAATTCTATATTCATGCAGGGAAGTGCTTAAACCGAAGGAGTTTTCTTGTATATTTGTCTATCCATGATCAGTGTATCTGAAAGATGGTATCTACTTCAGCAGGAATGGCTATTAAAACCTGTTTTAGTGTCAGATATACCATGACAGATTAGATGACCCAATTTATACTTTGTTAATTTAATTAGAAGGGGGGGTAAGATGGTGGAGTAGTCGGAAACTTCCAGTGGTCCATCTTACAGCAAAGACTTGAAAAAACCACGGAATTGATTATATTTGACAATCTAGGGACCCTGAACATCAAAGGCGAAGTTGAAGAACTAGACTGAGTGGTAAGGGGAGGGAGAGATGGTTCAGAAGCAACGAGGAGTTGCCAGATATGACCAGGTGAGAGCCTGAGCCTTTCAGGCCTGATCAGCTCGTGGGTGAATGGTTTGGCAGGCAAGCAGCGGTGCTTGGGAGATGTGTTTTCTGCGTGGGAGACACCTATTGGCAGAGTCTACTTGGCCACCCAGAACCTGTGAGAAGCAGCCCTAAATCGGAGAAAGATAAGTACCTGCATACAGCCTACCGCGCAGATCAAAAACACCCTCTTTAGGGAAAAACTTCTCTCCCCTATACCTCCCTGCTCCCTGCTCTGCACTGGGTCCCAGACTGGCTTCAGCAATTGCCAAGTTCTCTGAGCCACTCTCCTGGCCTTGAACAGTGAACAAATTAACAAATGGGAAAAAATAAACTGCTGGCTTCCCTAAGCCAGGAACCCAGGGTAGGCGCAGCTCCTTTGCCTAGGCACAGGCATAAGGGATCCACAGACTTTGAATGCCTTTCCCCCTGCAGAGAAATGTGTGGGCCCATTTCAACCACGTAGGCCCTCAATACTGCAGTACAGCAGGGTATGTACCAGAACTCTAACTTCAACTGTTTCAGCTTTGAAGTGGCAGGTTCATGACATTTGACACTGCTCTGTCCATTAAACAAGGTCTTCACCTACCCATATCAGGGGCCTGTGGACTGGTGGTTCCACCCACGCCACCTAGCTAACTGTGATATGGACCCAAGAATAAGAGGTGCCCCCAGACCATACAGCCAACAGCATCAGGTGCCCGTAGACTGGCTGTAAAACCCACCCACCTATGTGCTCTAGGGAACAGGGATGTTCTTTCCTCCTGGACAGTCAGGGGTGGCCGCCAGCCCGCTGTCTTGCTCAGAGTGTGCTCCCTGCTGCAACCAGATGCCTGTGCCTACACCAATCACCCATGCCTGTCTAGGACTGTAGGTGAGAGCCTACGCCACACACTGGGTGGCTATCTACCTGGCCACCTGAGCTGAATTCATACAACAGGAATGGGCAGACTGCTGAGCTCACATACCTAGTAACAGATCTGGTGGCAGGACATTAGAGCTTCAAAGGCGCTGATAATCGAACTAGCTCATACAAGCAGCCTATTTGGGCATATCAAAACAAAACAAGAAGCTAAGTCACAGTAAGCAAACATACAATAAATAAATATAATAACTTATTGATGGTTCAGAGGCAACAGTCAATATCAAATCACATAAAGAGGCAAACCATGATGGCTTCAGCAAGCTCCCAAAATAATCTAGAAATTTTCCAGAGGATGAAAACTTCATGGAATTACCAGAGGCAGAATACAAAAGATTAATATACAGAACTCTTCAAGAAATTAGAAAGGAAATCAATCAAAACGCAGAACATGCAATAGAGGAAATTAAAAAGTTTAGAGAAAAGCATAATGACAAATTTAACAGGCTGCGAGAATCCATAGAGAGACGGCAATCAGAAATCCAGAAGATTAACAATAAAATTTCAGAATTAGACAACTCTATAGAAAGTCATAGGAGCAGAACTGAGGCAATGAAAGTCAGAGTTAGTAAGATTGAAGATAAAACACTTGACACTAACTTATTTGAGAAAAAATCAGATAAAAGAATTAAAAAATATGAAGAAACCCTAAGAATTATGTGGGACTCTATCAAGAGGAATAATCTGCGAGTGACTGGAGTACCAGAACAGAGTTAGATAACAGAAAATATAGAAAGAATTCTTCAAGATTTGTTGGCAAAAAACTTCCCTGATATCGTGAAAGATGACAAGATATCTATCCAATATACTCATCGAATCCCACACAAGACATATCCCAAAAGAAAGTCACCGAGACATATTATAACCAAACTTGCCAAAACAAAAGATAAACAGAGGATTTTAAGAGTGGTTAGGGATAAAAGAAAAGTCATCTATAAAGGCGAGTCAATAAGAATAAGCTCGGAGTACACAGCAGAAACCAAGTATGCAAGAAGGCAATGGGATGACATATATAAAGCCTTAAAGGAAAAAATAGCCAGCCAAGAATTATAAATCCAGCAAACTGTCTCTCAAATATGATGGTGAGATTAGGGCATTTCCAGATAAACAGAAGTTTAGGGAATTTGCAAAAACCAAACCAAAATTACAAGAAATACAAAAGGGAGTCCTCCGGTTAGAAAATCAGTAACACCAAATAACAAGCCAAGACTAGAACACAGGACAGAGCAACCAGATATCAATCTAGATAGGGAAGTCACCAAAGTAAATCAAAGCTAAAACATTAAAAATAGGGAAACAGAGATAAATACGTAAAAGACGACAACGTTAAAACAAAAAAGAGTGACTTAAAAAATGGAGACATAGATTTTTCATA
>NW_004443970.1:134882-136303 GCF_000243295.1 Trichechus manatus latirostris | reverse complement strand
AACAGCAGCCAAGTATACTTTCTTTTCCAATGCACATGGAACATTCTCCAGAATAGACCACATATTAGGCCATAAAGCAAGCCTTAACAAAATCCATAGCATCGAAATATTACAAAGCATCTTTTCTGACCATAAAGCCATAGAAGTAGAAATCAACAACAGAAAATGCAAGGGAAAAAAAAAACAAAAAACAGACACATGGAAACAGAACAACACCTTGCTCAAACACTATTGAGTTATAGAAGAAATTAAGGATGGAATAAAGAAATTCACAGAATCAAATGAGAATGAAAACATCCTACCAGAACCTTTGGGACACAGCAAAAGCAGAGCTCAGAGGTCAGTTTATAGCAATAAATGCACACATCCAAAAATAAGAAAGGGCCATAATCAAAACATTAACCCTACAACTGGAACAAGTAGAAAGAGAGCAGCAAAGGAAGTCCTCAGGTGCCAGAAGAAAGGAAATAATAATAATTAGAGCAGAATTAAAGGAAATAGAGACTACAAAAACAATTGGAAGAGTTAACAAGACCAATTGCTGGTTCTTTGAAAAGATCAACAAAATTGATCCACCATTGGCCAAACTGACAAAACAAAAACAGGAGAGGAAGCAAATAACCTGTATAAGAAATGAGATGGGTGATATCACAACAGACCCGACTGAAATTAAAAGGATCATAACAGAATACTATGAAAAATTGTACTCTGACAAATTTGAAAACCTAGAGGAAATGGACAAATTTCTAGAAACTCACTACCTACCTAAACTAACACAGAGGTAGAACAACTAAATAAACCCATAATAAAAGAAGAGACTGAAAAGGTAATTAAAAAACTCCCAACAAAAAAAAGACCTGGCCCAGAAGGCTTCACTGGAGAATTCTACCACACTTTCAGAGAAGAGTTAACACCACTGCTACTAAAGGTATCTAATAGAAAAGGATGGAATACTCCCAATCTCATTCTATGAAGTCAGCATAAACTTGATACCAAAAGCAGGTAAAGACACCAAAAAAAAAAAAAATTACAGACCAATATCCCTCATGAACTTTGACAAAAAACCCTCAACAAAATTCTAGCCAATAGAATTCAGCAACATATCAAAAAAAAATTCATCCTGATCAGGTGGGATTTATACAAGGTACGCAAGGATGGTTCAACATTAGAAAAACAATCAGTGTAATCTACCACATAAATAAAACAAAAGACAAAACCTATGCAGAAAAGGCATTTGACAAAGCCCAAAACTCATTCATGATAAAAAACTCTCAACAAAATAGGAATAGAAGGGAAATTCCTCAATATAATTAGGGGCATTTGTACAAAGCCAACAGCCAACATCATCCTAAATGGAGAGACTCTGAAAGCATTCCCCTTGAGAACGGAAACCAGATAAGGATGCCCTTTATCATCACTGT
>NW_004443970.1:122159-134762 GCF_000243295.1 Trichechus manatus latirostris | reverse complement strand
ATAAAATCGAAAATGATAAAGACCATGGAAGAAAAAATAGGGACAACCCTAGGAGCCCTAATACATGGCATAAACACAATACGAACCATAAGTAACAATACACAAGCACCAGAAGAGATACTAGATAACTGGGAGCTCCTAAAAATCAAACGACTTCAAAAAGGACTTCAAAATCGTCAAAAGACTTCACCAAAAGAGTCAAAAGACATCCTGCAGACTGGGAAAACAATTTTTGCTACGATAAATCTGATCAGCGTCTAATCTCTAAAAACTACAAAATATTGCAAAACTTCAAGAACAAAAAGATAAATAACCCAATTCAAAAATGGGCAAAGGATATGAACAGGCATTTTGCCAAAGAAGATATTCAGGTGGCTAACAGACACATGAATAAATGCTCACGATCATTAGCCATTAGAGAAATGCAGATCAAAACTACAATGAGATACTATCTCACCCCAACAAGCCTAGCATTGATCAAAAAAAAACACAAAATAAAAATTTTGGAGAGGTTGTGGAGAGACTGGAACACTTATACACTGTTGGCGTGAATGTAAAATGGTACAACCACTTTGGAAATCAATTTGACTCTTCCTTAAAGAGCTAGAAATAGAAGTACCATATGATGCAGCTAACCTGCTCCTTGCAATATATCCTAGAGAAATAAAAACTGTCACACAAATAGATATATGCACACCCATGTTCACTGCAGCGCTGTTCCTGATAGCAAAAAGATGGAAACAACCTAGATGCCCATCAGGGAACGAATGGATAGAAAAATTATGGTATATCCACAAAATGGAATACTACCCAACGATAAAGAACAACGATGAAGCAGTGAAACATAACATGGAGGAATCTGGAGGGCATTATGCTGAGTGAATTTAGTCAGTCACAGAAGGACAAATATTGTATAAGAGCGCTATTATAAGAACTCAAAACAAGGTTTAAAGACAGAAGAAACATTCTTTGATTGTTACGAGAGAGGGGAGGGGGGATGAGGGTTATTTACTAACTGGATAGTAGATAAGAATTATATTAGGTGAAGGGAAGGACAGCATGCACTACAGGGGAAGTCAGCACAAATGGACTAAACCAAAGCTAAAAAGTTTCGTGAATACAATCAAACACTTCGAGGGATAGACTAGCAGGGGTAGGGGTCTGGGGACCATGCTTTCAGGGGACATCTAGGTCAATCGACATAACAAAGCTTATTAAGAATATGTTCTGTATCCTACTTTGGTGAGTGGCATCTGGGGTCTTAAAAGCTTGTAAACTGCCATCTAAGATGCATCGCTTGGTCCCAACCCCCTGGAGTAAAGGAGAATGAAGAACACCAAAGATACAAGTATTAGCCCAAGAGACAGAAAGGGCCACATAAACGAGAGACTTCATCAGCCTGAGACCAGAAGAACTAGATGGTGCCTGGCTACCACCAATGACTGCACCGACAGGGAACACATCAGAGAGTCCCAGATGGAGCAGGTAAAATGTGGGGTGCAGGCTCAAATTCTAGAAAGAAAACCAGACTTAATGGTCTGACTAAGACTGGAGGAACCCTGGAAAGCATGGCCCCTGGATTCTCTGTCAGCCCAGAACTAAAACAATTTCCGAAGCCAACTCTTCAGACAGGGATTCTTCTGGACTGTGGGACAAAAAGTGATACTCGTGAGGAGTATGCCTCTTAGCTCAAGTAGGTACAAGAGTCTAAATGGGCAGCTTCTGTTTGGGAGGTGAGACAGGAAGGCAGAGAGGGTTAGGAGCTGGTTGAATGGACATGGGGAATCAGGAGTGGAAAGGAGGAGTGTGATGTCACACTACAGGGAGAGCAATTAGGGTCACATAACAATGTATGTATAAATTTTTGTATGGGAGTCTAACCTGAAATGTAAACTTCTTTTAAACTACACCAATAAAAAAAAAAAAATATGCGTGATGACAGGGAACACAACAGAGAGTCTCTGATGGAGCAGGAGAAAGGTGGAATGTAGAACTCAAATTCTAGTAAAAAGACCCAACTTAATGGTCTGACTGAGACTGGAGAAACCCCAGGAAGCATGGCCCCTGGACTCTGTCAGCCCAGAACTAAACCAATTTCCAAGGCCAACTCTTCAGACGAAGATTGGACTGGACTGTGGGACATAAAATGATACTCGTGAAGATTGTGTTCTCCGCTCAAGTAGATACATGAGACTAAATGGGCAACTTCTGTCCAGAGGTGTGATGAGAAGTCAGAGAGTTTTAGGAGCTGGTTGAACGGACATGGGAAATCAAGGGTGGAAAGGAGGAGTGTGCTGTCACAGTATAGAGAGAGCAATTAGGGTCATATAACAATGAATGCATAAATTTTTGTATAAGAGACTAACTTGAGACGTGCACTTTCACTTAAACTACAACAGAAAGCAACAGAAAAAAAAGAGCAAACACCTTTAGATTTGTGATTTGGATTTTAGAGATTTTTTTAATAATAATTCATTGAGATTGTTTTTGTGCAACGTCTATCATATACTTGGGCCCCTAAATTTTAAGTGAGAAAAGAGTTATCAGAATGAGTTTACAGAATAATCAATAATTCTAAGAAGTATGATTTTTAGTTCTGTTATAGTTTAAATGGAGAAGTATGTTAAGGTATTTTTGTTTGTTTTCTCCTTTCTACATGACCCTACTGGTGCCAAGGTGTTTTCTATACTTCTTAACTATTCTTAGATCTTTTATCATCCATAACGATCAATGGTAATGTGCAGTTTTATCCTGTTTGAGAGTTTTTTATTTTAGCAGAAATCCATGATCAGAAATTTCAGCTACTGTTCATGTGACAGGTGAGAATATGGGTGTCCCTGAAATCTCAACAAATAGAGTTTATTCACTGTATGAAGATTTATATCTCTGCACCTACAGCTGTATAGTTGTATTCTGAATTGAAAGTAAGATCTAATTGAGGTCTAATCATCCCAATGTTACATTAGGCCTAGGTGCATTCTAATTTATTTGTAGAAAACATCACATATTTGACTGTTTTTCTATTGCATTTATACTGAAGCTTTCAACTAGTGAAAAAATTTAAGGTTTGGAAAGCACTACCATACTATAATTTGTATTTTCCTAGGCTGAATGCATAATTCAATTTAAGTAAAATTGTCCAAAATTAGTCAATATCATGTTACTGGATGGAAATTCCAGGTTCTGCTTGGCGTTACTCATAGTGGCCAATAAACCAGAGACCGAGGTGGGAGAGCAGAAAGGCATCTTAATTTCATTCCCCAAGGAAAGGAGGCAGAGTAAGCTACTGCTGCCAAGACTGCTCCGCGAGGGGAAGGGGAAAGTTTACTTTCAAGGAGTTTACAAGTAGGAAGTTCTTACAAGTTTCAACATCAAAACTATTAATCATACTACGCAGGCGCAATGGGGTTTACACAGAACTTCTTGCATCACTAGGATTTTAATATAAAATTATGGGGGCGTACCAAGCAAAGGAAACGTGATCCTAATACAAAGCCGCATGTGTGGGGCGGGGTGGGGGGAGGTGTATGGGTAGCCAAACAAAGGAAGCAGGATTCTTATGCAAAACTGCAGGGCAAACTAAGCAAGCTGCTGGAGGCAGTGGAATTTTCCACATCTTGGGGACTCTAACTTAACCAGAGTAAATTTAGAACATAGTTATTTCTCCTTAAAAATCATGTATAAAACTGTGCGATCAACAAAATATCATACTGTAAAAGAAGCAGACACATAAAAAACTGTTTTTAAACCTTTCTAGCTGAAGAACTTGCTATCCTTACCTCAAGGTAATAGATTCAGTGGTGCAATATATATTGAGAGAAAGAATAAAGTGGACTCTAAATCACTTTTCTGTTTAAGGCTGAGCTAACAGTGCTTCTGGAATTTTTGTTTTGTTTAGTTTTTTGAAAATACCTCACTGAGTCTTAATAAGAAAGTGCATTAGAATATGTGGAGAAAGACAGTTTGGAAATCTACATATACTGAGCATAATGTTTGTATGTTTGTCTTTTCCACATCAACTTAATATATTTGGACAGAATTTTACTAAATTAAAGAGTATAGTAAGAATTGGGTAAAGCAGTGCTACTCAAAGTAGCTTCTTTATTAACTATTTGCTATTGGATAAGGGTGAGATAAGAAGCTTAAGAATGTAAATCAATGTGCTTCCTTCATTGAGAAAGTGTTGTTATTGAAAAGTACCAATGATGTCCGTGAAAACTTTGTCAGCTGAAATAGTGTGTTTCATAACAAAAGTGATTTACAATCTTGTACAAACTTCTTACTTCCCTTAACAAAGTTTTCATGAACCATCATCGATCAGCAGACTTTTATTCCACTGCTGTAAAGGAAACTCAAAGGGCAGTCAAATCTTTGGAAGTGCTAATGATGAGAAGAAATATAATGTGTTTTATTTGACTTCCAAACAGAAGGGATATATGCAATTTACTAACACAACAGAGTCTCAAGTAAAAGAAAAATAAATCACATTCCATTCAATCCAAATTATAGGCCATGATAGGTGACTGAGTCCTTTTTACATGAGTATGTAATGAGTGTCAGGGTAACTTGTACAGGAATTCGTTTATTTGCCAGTGCTTGATTATTCTACCTAGAAATGCAGAGAATGTTGTTTAATTTTAAATTAACACTGAGGATATGACTGATACATACTTAAGATGGATTAATTACCATAGTGATATGCTTATATTTAGTTTAGTTAAATGTGCATAATTGACATTTAATATAAATTCTGTGAATACTTGGGGAAGAAAATTATTCTGAAAATTGAATTTAAAATGACATTATGAATGGTTACCAGACGTAAACTGCCCCAGATTATCTTACTATAAAATGAACTTGCCTTATGTGATTTATAAAGTCACTATCACATTAGAAATACATACTTTTTTTGGAATGGATGGTGCTGCTCTTATTTGGAAATAAGGGTTTGGTCTGTGAGTGTACCGGCATCTGTATTTTTGCTATGTGGCTGCCTAGCCTTGAATAAAAGGAGCTCAGAACTTAACACATCAAAATAACATAGTGTGATGATGCACTATTAAAAGTAACACATAAATTCACTGACGAGCATTGCAAACGTATCAGAGTGGTGAAAAGTCAACTTGCTTTTTCTAAGTAATGTATTGGGTCACTTCCTATGTTTCAGTATGATAAAGTGCTCTTACTTGATCTTAAAATGTTTCTACCATCTGTAATTAAATTTTAAACATTCCATGTTATAAAACTTAATTCTGCCAACTATGTTAAGCTTTGATGTTTGTGATCTCTGCTCAGTAAGTAAAACTGTATTTTATTCTGAAAAATATATTTATTTTTATTCCAAATTATTTTTACTCTTACGTTGTTGTTACGTGCCGTGGAGTCAGTTCCGACTCATAGCGACCCTATGTACAACAGAACGAAACACTGCCCAGTCCTGCACTATCTTCACAATCATTGCCATGTTTGAGCTGATTGTTGCTGCCATTTTGTCAATCCATTTCTA
This sequence comes from Trichechus manatus latirostris, assembly GCF_000243295.1. NCBI lineage: Eukaryota > Metazoa > Chordata > Mammalia > Sirenia > Trichechidae > Trichechus > Trichechus manatus. Next base: position 129,256 of record NW_004443970.1, on the reverse strand, counting down.
TAAGATTACTCTTATAGTAATCATCTATTTAATGGAATTTAAAATAAAAAGAGAGATTAAAATAAAGGAAGATAAAATATTTCCTTTTTCTTATTTCCACATGACAAGAAGTAAATTATATTACATTGTCAACTTGAACTTCAGAAAGATAATGTGCTACTTTGGACCATTTGTAAAAATCTGTCTATTTTATTCTTTCTTAAACATGAAGATTCCTTCTTAGGTTTACACACGTAACATTCTGTCACATATAAGCAAAAATATATTACAACAAATCATCATTTTAAAAAATTAGGTCTACTTAAAAATCATATACAAAAAAAAAAAAAAAAAAAATCTGTTGCCAACGAGTCAATTCTGACTCATAGCGACCTTATAGGACAGAGTAGAACTGCCCCATAGGGTTTTCAAGGAGCGCCTGGTGGATTCGAACTGCTGACCCTTTGGTTAGCAGCCATAGCTCTTAACCACTATGCCACCAGGGTTTCCTAAAAATCATATAGCAAAGTAAAATTGTCAAAAATAACTACGCACACACACACATAAACATATGTGCATATGCCCCTATGCACATGCGCGTGCACACACACACTATCCCTCATGTTGGTTAAGTGCAACAACAGCTAGAACAATGGGACAGACCAATCTCACAGTTAAATGCTATTGAATTTCAATTAATAAACAAAAGGTATATATGAAAATAGCCAGATTGTCCAGAATCCATGAAAAGCCCCATAGGAAGTGCTGAAAGATAAAAATACGGCCAAATTTTACTCAAATTTAGAAATTTCAGAATTTGAGGATTGAAGAAATATTTGCAGTGTTTATTATATTAAATATTTCCTTTAAAATGTCTCCTAAAATATATATGACATATATAATATTCCTAGATAATATTTCATATATATGTATTCAGTGTACATTTTATTTTCAATATTTCTTTCCTGTTTTAACTCTGGCTCTTAAAGACAGTACATATTTTGATCCCATTTTATTACACCATCTGAGAATTTCCATCTTTTAGGTAGTTAGTTTCCACACTATTTTCTTTTGTAATTAAAATTTGTGAGAACGTATCCCTGATATATTAATTTTTCATTTATTATATTTTCTTCAGTTCTTTTTTTTTGTTGTTGGCTTGTTTTTCATTTTCCCTTTTCCGTTGGATAGATCATGCCTTCCTCTACTGTTCTCTTGTTGACTGCCCTTCATTAAAACTCATACTCATATGTCCTTACTCATATTGGTTTCTTAAACTGACTGATATTTTTATCTGACCTGTCACAAAACAAACACTTCACACATTTTCATTTACCTTTTCTTTGAGGCCTTCCTTATTATCATGTAACTATTGTATGGATTTTTAGTTCTAGGTTATTACTGGCATAATTCATTGGTTTCTTTCCCCAGGCCATTTTATAAACAGCAATAATAAATGCTACCAAAATGGCTTTCCACCCTTATTTTCCACAAGTCTTACAGAATCTTCTGGATATTTATTATATTATCTGAGTAGTTCTCTGAAATTGTTTTCAGTGTGGGTCTATGTCTGAGAAATATCCCGACACTTAACATGGACTTCCCAAGGCTCATCAGATTTTTATTATGCTCTCAAATTTAATTAAGAGATTGGCTTGGTGTAAAATACTTGGTTTCAAATATATTTTCCTTCTACACTTAAAACACATACATACACAGCTGTCTTTTTGTATATGCTATTGCTATTGAGAATTTTTTTATCAGTATGACTCTTGTGATTTTTCAGATCTGTTCTTTCTCTCTGATTCCCTGGGTGGTTGCTAACAGTTAACATGCCTGGCTGCTACCCTAAAAGTTGGGAGTTTGAGTCCACCCAGAGGCTTCCAAAAAATGAACAATTGAAAACTCTACCAAGAAAATTTCTACTCTGCCAGACTTGAGGCTCCATGAGTTGGAATCGACTCTATGGCAACTGGCTTGGTTCTCTCTCTTGGGCACCATTTATGATTTCCTCTTTGTGTTTGATAATCTTAAAACTCATTATAATGTATCTGAGTGTGTTTCTTTATTTGTCATGTTTGTCATTCTTTCAATCAGATATCTTTCAACTTTCTTGAATTCCCCTACATTTATCTCCATTGCTTATTCAAACATTTTTATCTTTATAATATATTTTTTATCTTTTTTACAGCCCTTTGGGAAAGATCATTAATTTGTTTTTTCAATCATTTATTTTCAGCTATATTTTTCTAACTATCCATTCTTGAATTCTTTATTTAAACATTGTGTTTTTCTCATTGAATTAATGTTGATAGTATATTTCCTTTTCTGTCTGTCTATCTAGCTATATAAATCTATTTTTATTTTATTATGTTGATTTTAAGTTATTTTTCTGATAGTTGTAAATATCACTTCGATTCATATAGAGTCCACTATACTGTATTTTTTAAAAATTACTGTATTTTTCATATGCAGTTACTTTGACCTGTTTAGTTCTGCGTTAGTTTAGCTGTGCTGCTAAATAGCCGAGTACACAACTAAGACAACAAACCAAAATGAAATTTGTAATCAAGCGTTTAATCACTGTGAGAGTCTAAGAAAGAGAAAGTCAGAGAAAGCACTGACTGCCCACTGTTCCATTTTTCCCCAGAAAAGGTGAGTGGGCGAAAGTTAGGTAAATCACTGCAAACTTGGAGAGCCATCTCACTGCTGAGGGATGTCACCGAAAAAGGCTCCTGTAATTATGGTTCTGGGGGCCTACTTGGGAAGGGCTAGATGTGAAAAATTACTGAGTATTTCAAGGTCCTTTTAGTATCATCAATGCCCCCCTACTTTTCCCTCTTCTCAGAAGGAAAATTTAGTAGAGACACTTGAGAAAGTCACTGATGAAGTCTCCTGATAAAAAGACCACCCTATGAAGGCACTTGGACTAGAAATGCAGATGTACATGAGAACACGGGGACCTGAAGGACTGAGTCCTTGACTGCTACACTCTTCAGAAAATGCAGTGCATTAGCTATGCACTGAATCTGGTGTGGGAAGTCAGCTTTTACCCTGAGGCCTGCCATGTAAAACCTTTGTAATTGCCTATGGTCATGCCTGAAAAGTCACACATAAATTTTTAGTGAGGAGGCAGATTCCTCAGTGAGCTGATTTTCTCTTAGGAGTATGAAGTTGCCGTATAGTTAGTATACACTAGGATTTCCTCACAACAAATACACATGGAATCTTGGCAACCTAATACAATGAAGTTTTATTTCTCACTCAGTCAAAATCCATTATATACCAAGCAGCTTCCTTCTATCTCATAGCTACAGTGTGTGAAATGCTTGGTTTCTGATACCACTGAGATACAGAAAGATGGAAATAGAAAATATTCTTAAGGGTCAAGTCTAGAAATGGCTATCAATATATCTGTTCACATCCCATTGGCCAGAACTCAACTACCTACCTTCACATAACTTTAAAGAAGTCTGGGTATATTCCTGGATATACATATATCGGTACTATGACTACTCTACCTGATAAGGTACATAGGGAAGGAGAAAATACCAGTCCCCACTTCACGACCAAACCCAAAAACCAAACTCGTTGACTTCAAGTCGATTATTGACTCACAGCTACCCTATATGACAGAGTAGAACCTCCCCTTAGGGTTTTCAGGGAGTGACTGATAGATTCGAACTGCCAATGATTTGGTTAGGACCTTTTGATTAAGACTTTTTGCTTAGGAGCCGAGCTCTTAACTACTGTGCCACCAAGGCTCCCCACTTCATGACAGAGCTAGAAAATTTAAGAAGGATACCAATGAGGTTTAAGATTATTACAAGTACTTCAGAACTACATTGATCTCCCCGACTTAATGTCACTCTCTAAGGCAAATATTATGATCAGGGATTCAGTTTTAAACCTTTAGGATGAAGCATCATTGGGAGAAAGCAGTTTCCTCAATTGATTATCCATCAGTCCTAGACGTTTAGAAGGAAAAATGTGTATGAACAACAGCTTGGGAAGTTGGTCTGTCCAAAGAGTTCCGTCAAGTCCCTACCCTCTCAGGGCTTTTACACAACATTAATATCCTCATGTCATATCTGCTGTGATGCATCAGCTTAAAACTGCACCAAAGGCAGAAATAGAATTTAAAACACCTAAATCCAAGGCAGCTTTTAGTGTTCTAAGGGATTTCTCATTCTTCTTTCTTTGTTTTGTGTTAGTGTCTGAAACATATTTTTTTCTCACTTGTAAAATCTCTCCAAAATTGATTTTGTAGGAAAGATTCAGAAGCTCAAGTTATTTCACCATCTTGGCGGGAACTGTAATTTCAAAAATCTGTTTTTATACCAGGTATCAATTTCCATTATCTGACATATCCCAAAACAAATACAGTTTGTCAAAGATTTCAACAAATATCAAATGTATATGTCACATTTCTTGTCTAATTTTTCAACAGATTTTGTGTTGTGTGAATTGGTCAAATATCAAGTTCATAAAATTACATTTAAAGTTTCAAAAAAATAGTGTTGTCATATATTTTAATTTAAATTAAGTTTTGAAAAAAATTTACTTCTTTAAACACTCCCTTCTTTTAAAAAAAAAAAAAATGTGTTGACAACTGATAAAATGTTTAGTTAGGTTATGAATGATATAATGAAAAATGATTAACAGATGTAGGTTCAAATTATTATGTTTTATTAAAAATGATTTATTCCTTGATAAGCACCTGTTTGGTAATATATTTTATCCAAATATAGCAAATTAATGACAGATAAAATTATAGGAAAATGACATCTTCAGTTCCATTATGAGTGAGCTTTTAAAATGCCATTTGTCACAACCTGTCATCCTATCATTATATAGCATTATGTAGCAATTAAAAGATGTATATTCTCCTTTTTAATATTCTTTACAAAACTAAAATATTACTGTCTATGGTTTCTGGTTCCACAGTCATTTATTGCCAATATGGAAAAATCCATATGCTTTGATACAAGCAGGTATTAAATTCTGCTTATTTGGAATAATGATGTTTATTCTCATCCTCTCACCCTTGGCAGGTGGTTTAATTTTAGTATATTGCAGAGGTATAATTCCAAACATACTGAAAACACTTATTATGAACACAGATGATAGTCCATGTAGCTGAAAAAAAATTGTATTTTATTAAATATTTTACTAAAAAAGCTCAGCTACTTATTATTTAGTTCTTTCTTTTGAGGGGTTATCTAGGGTCTTCAAGGAAGGTGTGGAAGTCTGGGAATATGAAGTTTTTAAATGGTTATGAATTGATCATTTTTCTGATTATTTCTTGATGTCTCATACAAGTAATTTGGTACAGCATATTTTAAAATTAAATCTAAGCTATGTTTCAGATAATTTATTTTTTGGAAGAAAATTTTTGCAAAACTATTTATAAAATTATTTATCCTTTCAACATTAATTTACCCTGTAATTTATCAAATATCTAGTGAGCATCTACTTTATGACATATACTACTTTAGATTATGAAGGTCAAAAAAAACACTCAACTACATGGAGCTTTATTTTATTGGGAGAGAGATAGGAGTAAACAAAAGCTATAATGCTAAATAAGGAAATTATGTAGTATTTTTTTAAAAATGATAAGTACTATGGGTTAAAAAGAAAAAATTAAATCAGGATAAGAAGGTTCAAGACTGCTGCACAGGATGAAAATTGCAGTTTTAAATAAGAAGGTCAGTGTAGTTATTGTGAAGGTGACATTTCAGCAAAAGTATAAAAAAGGTGAGGGATATTGCAGAAATGTCCACAGTAAGACCACTCCAGACAAAGAGATCAGCTATTGCAAAGGCCTTAAGGTCACGCATGGCATATATGAGGAATAGCAAGGAGGCCACTGTGGCTGCAGAAGTGAGTGAAGAGTGTAGGAAATGAGGTCACAGAGGTTAAATGAGTGGGCAGATCATGTAGAAGCCTAGATGTCATTGTAAACTCTGGCTTTTAAATTTGGAAACTTACTATTTAATAGAAATTCTGCTAATAACTGAGAGTTCAACTGCCCCTAAGTGTTCTTAGTCTAGTAGGACAGAATAGGGGGAAAAAGTTGCAATGTGGTGTGACAAATGTTATAACATGCAAGTGTAGGAAGGCATGGGGGCATAGAAGCTCACCAAATCAAATGGATGTTTTGACTCAGTATGTCAAGAAAGTTTTTAGAGAGAAAGACATCTTAAGGGGCATAGGTTATTATTTGTGAGAGGAGAGAGGAGCAAGAGGTCACATTTAGGAGGAGGATAAAGCCAAAAAACAAATGAAACCCAATGCCATTGAGTGGATTCTGACTCATAACGACCCTATAGGACAGAGGAGAACTGCCCCATAGGGTTTCCAAAGAGGGCCTGGTGGATTTGAAATGCTCACCTTATGGTTAGCAGCCAAATGCTTACAGGGCCTTTGCAAACCTAAGTAATTAATCACTAGGTAGGGATCAATCACTGAAGGAGGACATGATGTTTGGTGGATTAGAGGGCAAGCTAGGGTGAGAGAGACCCTTGGTGAGATGGACTGGTATAACACGGGCAAGGATGAATTAGAACAAGCTAGTGATTGGGAAATGTTTCATTCTGTTGTACATAAGATCGCCATAAATCAGGATCAACTTGGCGGCTACTATCATCATCATCTTATTATTATTATATAATATAGTCCATTGAAAATGTCTACTTGGCCTCCTAAACTAGGTTACTATTGCTTGTTTTTCTCTTTATCTTTTCCTCATTGCCTAGTACATGGAATAAAAATTGATCCTTAGCTCAGTTTCAGAATTGCTGTCTCCACCCTGCAAATTAATCTATTTGTTTAAGAACTATTTAAAAATGAGCACTCTCTGGGTATGATTTCCAGGCATGTACTATGAACTTTCACATATTTTTTTAATATATTTCTTCCACCCTTTGATTTTTAATAAATTTACTTCTTTGTTTCTAAGATGTGTCTCTTGTAGACAGCATATTGATGGATCCTGTTTTTTATCCATTCTGTCACTGTCCATCTCTTTGTGGGTGCATTTCGGCCATTTACATTCAATGTAATTATTGATAGGTGTGAGTTTATTGCCGTCATTTTGTAGTGTTTTTTTTTTT
>NW_004443970.1:105427-122059 GCF_000243295.1 Trichechus manatus latirostris | reverse complement strand
TTTTTTTTTTTTTTTTTGTGGTGCTGAAGTTTTCTTTGCTCCTCTTGCTCATTTGTGCTGAATTCCTTTCGTTTGTGGATTTTTTCTTCATTTCTTTTGTTTTTGCAGGTTTTATTTTTACTGAGAGTTTATGTTTTTCTTCATTATTTTGATAAGTAGGTTTGTTAACTTTCTTTTTGGTTACCTTGAAATTTACCCTTATCTTCCAAGGTTTAAACCAGTCTATTATTACTTGGCATCATCTTGCCTTCCTCTCCATTAGAAGGTTCTATACCTACACCGTTTATTCCCTCTTTTATTGTTCTGATGCTGTTGTCATTTACAGATTAAACTCTCTGGTTCCCTGTAGTAATTCTTTTGGTTTTGCATAGTCCTTAAGAGTTCATTTCCTAGGGTGGTATCTGGCTAGTATAATCCTGTGTCCTATATTCAGCATGTGGTCTGATGTTGTTTGTTCTCAGATTGAAGGACTTCCTTTAATAATTCTTGTAAATTTCATTTGGTTGTTACATAGTCCCTTAATTTCTGTTTATCTGGAAATGACCTAACTTCACCATCATATTTGAATAGAGTTTTGCAGGATATATTATTCTTGGCTGGCAATGTTTTTTTTTCTTTCAAGGTTTTATATATGTCATCCCATTGCCTTCTTCCCTGCATGGTTTCTGCTGAATAATCAGAGCTTAGTTTTATTGTTTCGCCTCTGTATATGACTTTTTGTTTTTCTCTTTTTGCTCTCAGGATTCTTTGTTTGTCTTTGGTTTTAGCAAGTTTGATTGATATGCCTTGATGATCTTCTTTTGGGGTCTATCCTATATAGGATTGGTTGAACTTCTTGGATGGCCAGCTTTTCATCTTTCATGATATTGGGCAAGTTTTCTGTCAGCAATTCTTCAATGATCCTCTCTGTGTTTTCTGTTTTCTTCCCCTGTTCTGGAACTCTGATCACTCACAGATTTTTGCTTTTGATAGTATCCCACATAATTCTCAGGGTTTCTTCATTTTTCTTCATTCTTTTTTTCTGATTTTTCCCCAGAGTTGTATCCAAGTGTTTGTCTTCAGTTTCGCTGATCCTGTCTTCCATCATTTCAAGCCTGCTCCTCAGCCCTTCTATGACACTGTCCGTTTCTGAAATCTTGCTGTTTATCTTTTGGGTTTCTAATTGTTGTTTTTATATGATTTCTAGTTGTGAATTTATTGTAGCATTTTGTTCTTGTATTATTTTCTTGAATTCTTCTATTTTTTGTCTGTATTTTCCATGAATTTGTCTGCCTTTTCCATGAATTTGTCTATTTTTTTCATTTTTGTCTGCTTTTTGCTTCAATTCTTGGATAATTCTGAGTATTAGAATTAGGTAGTTCTAGTGCCTTTTCTTCTACTGGAAAGTCATCTGGTGTTTTATTTTGGATGCCCTGGAACCATCCTTTCTTGTTTTTGTATATATTTTGATATTGACTGCTATCTTCTGGGCATTCAGCAGTTATTTTCCTCATTTACTGATTGTATGTTTGTTTTTTTTGTCCTGCTTTTTTGTTTTATTTGGTTATGTCTGAGCAGGCAGGCTGTGCATCCTTTGTAGTTTGCTCATCTGTGGGCATGATACTTTTCACCTCTTTATTCAATGGACAGGGTCAGTCACTCAGGTATGGTACAGCAAGGCAAGTCCAGCTGAAGGGGAGTTACTGGGATGGGTTGTTTGTGGTAGGTACTAAGGCCGACAGGGCAGGTCTGGAATCAGTGCAGGGTAGGTTCCATCAGGCTGTGCCTAACTGCTTGGGGTTGTGATGTTCAGTGCATAGTGCAGGTAGGCAAAAAGGAGGAGGGAGATTGTGATGTGTGGAGGTAAGATGGGTATGGGAAAGAGGAGAGAGAGGAGAGAAGAACAGGAGCCAAAAACATACACACAAACAAAAAAGAGTGTTAAAGGAGCTTGTGTTGGAGTGAATAGATGAGAGACTGAGAAATGGAGAAAAACAAAAAGGAAAAAGGTAAAAGAAAAGAATGAATAAATAAAAATTAGAAGAAAAAAGAAAAGAAAAAAAAAGCCCCCTGGGATTCCATTGGTGTGGCTGGGGAAGTTGTCCTCAGGCTGTGTCGTACAGCCTGGCTGGAAGGGGTAGAGATGTTACACAGCACCAAGTGTTCAGGAGACAGGAAGAGAAGGTAAGTATAGATAGATGAGAAACTGGAAATGATGAAAGACAAAAAGGGAAGAAAAGAGAGACAAAAAGAAAACAAAGAAACAAAAAAATAAAAACAAGAAAAAAGAAATGTCCTCAGGGATGTCACTTTGCATCTGTGCAGAGTAAGGGAGTAGCTCTCAAGCCATGCAGTACTGCCCAGCTAGAAGGGGCTCCCAAGCTGAGAAAAGAAAAAGAAAACAAACAAATCAAAACAGAATAAATCAGAACAAACAAACAAACAAAGCCCCGGGTGTCCCACCAGTGTGGCGACATGGGCCAGGAAGCAGTTCCACAGTCAATTGGTGTTTTGCAGCCTTTCAGGAAGAAGCAAAGATGACACACGGAGCAGGGTATTTGAGAGAATGTGGGGGTGGTGAGAGGTAAGGAAGAAATCTAAAGAAGCGGAAAAAAGCAAAACCAGCAGCCAATAAATGGCACTCAGGGAGCCAGCCAGTGTGGGCTGGTGGAATCCAAGCGACACCAGGGTGAAGCCGGTGCTTCCCGTCCAAGAGACAGTGGCCGTAGGAAGCAGAGGAGGCTGAGTGGGGGTGAAGGGGGTAGGAAGCATACATCTCTGGTTACCAGTTGTTCTGTCTCCTGCTGGAAACTCTGAAGCTGCTTTCTTGTCCCCCTGTTCACCAATCTCCAATAGGAGTCCAAGATGGCAGATCCGTGTTGTGGTAGCTGATAGGGGACCTCTGAATATATCTCTTCTTGCTGTCTGTTCTTGGTCAGTTTCTTATTCAGTTCGGTACTTGGCTGAGTTCTTTATCTCTTCATTTGATGCTTAGGGTTTCAGGATTGATGTTCGTCTCTGTTTGACTTAGTTTTTCAGATCTTTGCTGTAAAGCGATGCTGTGTTGTTTCTGTCTATAGTGCCATGTTGCCTGAAGTCTTTTTTTTTTAACAGTTGTATTGTATTTGACATACAATAAACTGAAAATGTCTAAAGTCCACAAATTTTATAAGTTTAAACAAATGTTTACATCCTTTAAAATGTCACCATAATCAAAACAATCCACCATTCTCAAAATTTACTTATGTATCTTTGTAATCCCTTTCTCTCAACCCTCCCTGATTTCCCTTCCCTAATCCCAGGAAACCAGAAATATACTGTCACTGTATGTTATATTTTCTAAAGTTTTATGTAAATGAAATGTCAAAGTATGGACTCTTTTTTGTCTGGCTTCTTTCACTTAGCATAATTATTTTAAGAATTATCCATGTTGTGTATTGCAAGAGTTCATTTCTTTTTATGTCTATGTAATATTCTGTTGTGTGGACATATCAGGATTTGGTGATCATTGGCACTCATGGATATTTGCATTGTTTCCAATTCTTAATGATTACAAATAAAGCTGTTATGAACATTCATGTTCAAATCTTTGTATGAACATATGGTTTTGTTTCTCCTAGATAATTACTTGGGAGTAGAATGCTTAGCTCATACATTAGTGTATATTTAATATTTTAAGAAACTTCCACACTATTTTCCAAAGTGGCTATATCATGTTAGAGTCTCACAGGCAGTTTATAAGATTTCCAGTTGCTTCACAACATTGCCAACACTAGATATTATCAGTCTTTCTAATTTTAGCCATTTTAATAGGTGTATAGGGGCATGTCATTATGATTTTAATTTGCATTTCTCTAATGGCTAAAGGTATTGAGCATTTTCTCATGTGCTTTTTCATATTACATCTTCTGTTTTGCTGTTGGTGTGTTTTTTTTTTTTAATAATCTAAGTGAAGTTTATTTTATTAGTTATATGATTTACAAATATTTTCTCCAAGTTTATTGCTTTTGTTCTTGATATTGTTTTTCAAGAAGCAGAAATTTATACTTATGATTCAGTTAAATTAATGATTTGCAAAATGTTTTTATGGATCATGCCTTTGATATTCTAAGAAATCTTTGCTAAAGTGAGATGACAGATTTTTTATCCTGTTTTTTCTAGATTTTTAATTTTTGTAGATTTTATATTTTAGTCTATGGTCTGTTTTGAGTTAATGTTTATATCTTTTGTGAGTTATGGTTCAAAAAATTTTTTTTTCCATATGGATATCTAATTGTCCTAGCATGATTTGTGGAAAAGGCTATCTCTTCTCCATTGAGAAATGTATGCATCTTTGTCAAAATTAATTGATCATGGATGTGTGGATCTTTTTTTAACTACCTTTTCTGTTGCATTGATAATTGTTTATTATGACACCAGTATCATATTGTTTTGAATACTGTAGCTTTATAACTTGTCTGGAAATCAGGTTTTGTTAGTTTTCTTGTTATTTTTCAAATTTGTTTCAGCAATTCTATGTCTATTTCATTTCCATGTGAATTTTCAAATCAGCTTGTCAATGCCTACCAAAAACAAAACAAAAAGCATTTGGGGATATTTAATTGGGATTGTGTAGTATCTATTAGTCAAGTTGGGGAAAATTAATATGCTACAATATTCTTTGGATCCATGAACACTGTATATCTATTTATTTATTTCTGTTATCTCAACAAACTTTGCAGTTTTCAGTGTAATAATCTTGCACATCTTTTCTCAAATTTAACTTTAAATATTTCATATTTTGATGCTACTTTAAATGGTATTTTACATTTCAATTTCTGTTTCATTTTGTAGCTAGAATAGAGAAAAAAATGATGTTTTAAATTGATCTTGATCCTCTCAATTTTGCCAAACCCCATCAGGTTATCTACATAAACAATCATGTCATCTGTGAATAAAGTTTTAATTTTATTTTCTTTCCAAACAAGAAAACTATTTTTTCCCCTTTCTTGCCTTCTTGCACAGGCTAGAAGTCCTAGTTCGATGTAGATAGAAATGGTGAGAAGAGACATCTTTCTTTTCTTTTTTTTTTTTTTTCTTTCTCTTAGTGAGGGAACATTCAGTTTCTCACTATTAAGTATAGGTTTTTTTTGTTCTGTTTTGTTTTTGTAGATAACTTTTATTAGAATGAGGAAGTTCCCTTCTATTCACAGTTTGATGAGAGTTTTCATCAGGAATGAATGTTGAATTTTATCAAAAGATTTTTCTACATCTATGAAAAGCACCATAAGTATTTTTTGTAAGTTGTTAATATGATGCATGACATGCATTATATATACTTTCAAATTTGGGGATTTTTACCTGGTATTGTTTTATATGTATTAGTCAAATGTTAAAACAAACTTGCATTTTTGGAATGAACCTTGCTGGGTCATTACATATTATCCTTTTTTAAAAATATATTTTGGAGTGTGTTTGTTAAAATGTTTTCAGAATTTTCAAATTTATGTTTATAAGTGTAATTGGTCTGTAGTTTTCTTGTAAGATTTTTCCTTGTTTGGTATCAGAGTAATGTTGGCTTCGCAGAATGAGTTGGAAATTTTCTCTCTTCCTGAATCTCCTGGAAGAGTTTGTATAGAAATGGAATTGTTTCTTTCTGAAATATTAGGTAGTATTCCACAGTGAAGCCTTTCAGCATCTCAGGCTTAATTTGAAATTCAATTTCTTTACTTGTTGTACATCTATTGAAATTTTCTATTTCTTCTTGAGTTTTGAAACTTGTGTCTTTCTAGGTATATGCTATTTATCTCATTGTTAATATTGGCAAATCTGACTAGAATTTTATCAAATATTTTTTAACCTTCTTTCAGAAAGTCATAAATTTTTTTTCTCTCTCTTTTTTGTTTTCAATTTCATTTATTTCAACTCTCATGTTTATCATTTCCTCCATTTTGCTTGCTCTAGGTTTAATTTGGAGACCTGGTAATGCAGTGTTTAAGAGCTTGGATGCTAACCAAAAGGTCAGTAGCTTGAGTCCACCAGCTGCTCTTTGGGAACCCTAGAGGGCAGTTCTACTCTGTCCAATAGGGTTGCTATGAGTAGGAATCAACTTGATGGCAACAGGTTTGTTTTTGTTTGTTTGTTTAGGTTTAATTTACTCTTTTTCTCTAGTCTCATACAGTGGAAGCTCCGTTTTTTAAATTTTTTTTTATTTTCTTTGTCTAATGTATTTAAGGGTCTAAATTTGTTTGCATTCCACAAATATAATGTGCTCTATTTTCACTTTCACTCAGTTCAACATATTTTCTTTTTTTCTAATTTTTTTTAATTGTACTTTAGATTTATTTATTTATTACACATATTGTTTTATGACATTGGTTAACAACCCCACTACATGTCAACACTCTCCCTTCTTGACCTTGGGTTCCCTATTACCAGCTTTCCTCTCCCCTCCTGACTTCTAGTCCTTGTCCCTGGGCTGACGTGCCCCATTAGTCTCGTTTTGTTTTATGGGGCTGTCTAATCTTTGGCTGAAGGGTGAACCTCTGGAGTGACTTCATTACTGAGCTAACAGGGTATCTGGGGGCCATATTCTCGGTTTCTCCATTCTCTGTCAGGCCAGTAAGTCTGCTCTTTTTTTGTGAGTTAGAATTTTGATCTACATTTTTCTCCAGCTCTGTCTGGGACACTCTGTTGTGATCCCTGTCAGAGCAGTCATTTGGTGGTAGCCGGGCACCATTTAGCTGTACTGGACTCAGTCTGGCGGAGGCCTTGTTAGTTGTGGTCCATTAGTCCTTTGGACTAATCTTTCCCTTGTATCTTGTTTTGTTCTTTCTTCCTAGCTCCTGAAGCAGTGAGACCAATGGGGTATCTTAGATGGCTACTCACAGGTTTTTAAGACCCCCGACACTACTCACCAAGGTAGAATGTAGAACATTTTGTTTATAAACTATGTTATGCCAATTGAGCTAAATGTTCCCCGAGACTATGGTCCCCGCAGCCCTTCACCCAGCAATTCAGTCCCTCAGGAAGTTTGTATGTGTCTATTAAACTTCCATAACTTTTCCTTGCACAAGTTGTGCTGGCTTCCCCAGTATTGTGTACTGTCTTACCCTTTCAACATATTTTCTATTTTTTTTCCTTTCATCTGAGGATTAAAGAGAAGTGTGTTATTTAGTTTTAAATAATATTTTGGATTTTTCAGATATCTTTTTTCTTATTCCTTTGAGAAACTGGAGCACTCTGGTTGTGACCTCAGTTGGGTGCTTGTCACTGATTGCTATGGCTGGGTAAAGATCATTTTTATTTAAATCCATTTTGGTTAGGAGCATATTTGTATGGTTGCTGTAACAGATACCACAAATGGATGCTTTCAAAGAACAGAATTTATTTTCCACAATTTAGGAGACTAGAAGTATGACTTCAAGGCACTGGCTATAGAGGAAGGCTCTCTCTGGGTTGCATTTGCCTTGTCTCTTCCAGCTTCTGTAGCTCCAGTTTTCCTTAGTTCCTTGGCTATTTTCATGTGGCATTTATCTTACACTCCTTTGTGCTTCTTGTTTCCTGTCTATGATACTCTTTATAACTCAGAAGTGACTAGGTTTACAACATACCCTATGCTCATACGGCCTCATTAACTATTTCCAAACTGGATTACATCCACGGGTATAGAGTTTAGGATTCCGACACATATTTTGGAGGTATACAATTCAATCAATAACAAAGTCTTTAAGTATTTTACATTCATTGAGACGTGTTTTGGGGTCTGATATATTGCCAGTCTTGGTACACACTCCATGTAAACTTGGAAAGAATGTGTATTCCACTGTTGTTGGGGAGTATTCTATAATATCAATCATTTCTGGTTGGTGCATATTGTTGTTTATGCCTTCTGTATTTTACCGGTTATCTGACAGTTTGTTGTAGTGAAAGAGGAGTGTTGAAAATTTCTACCATAATTGATATTAGTTTATCTCTCTTTTAAAGTATAAGTTTTTGTTCCATGCATTCAGAGGATCTGTTATTAGATGTATAAACATTAAGAATTGTGATGCCCCCTTGATAAATTGATCTATTTATCATTTTAGAATGAACTTCTTTATCTGTAGTAATATATTTTGCACTAAAATGTACTTTGCATCACATTAATATAACTACTGAAGCTTTTCTTTGATTAGCATTAACGTAATATGTATTTTCCCATATATTTTTCCTTTTCCTTTTAAGACACTTCCATATTTAATTCTGGTAAATAAAGGAAACATTTTGACTCCGGAAACATGTTCCATGATTATCCTAAAAATCATTAAACCCCCAGGTAGGAAACCCCATTACATTAGGTCCTTGTCAAAGATGTAATTTCTTCAACTCATCTATCTTTTCCTAATTCTTATTTTCATCATAATCTAGTTTTCTCCCAAGTCTTTCCACTCTGTTTTCTATAAACCCATTGCTGTCAAGTCGATTCTGACTCATAGCGATCCTGTAAACCCAGTTTTATGGAAAAGAATTATCAATTATCCTGTTTTATCAGAAACTCCTTTGTTGGAAATTTATTCTCTGAAGATATTGATTCACTTGAGTTTTGTCAAAATGAGGAATAATCATGGTTCTAAATGTTGTTCTTTTTAAGGTCCTGTAAACCCAGATTTTATGGAAAAGAATTATCAATTATCCTGTTTTATCAGAAACTCCTTTGTTGAAAATTTATTCCCTGAAGATATTGATTCACTTGAGTTTTGTCAAAATGAGGAATAGTCGTGGTTCTAAATGTTCTTTTTAAGGTCAGGAGTATCATTCAACTTCATCTTTTTTTTCCCCCTTACTTCTTTTTTGAAATTTGCACCTCTTTTAAAAATCTCTGCTTTTTAAAATGTCTTGATATGCTAATCATCTACCTTCATTGTCCTTGGTTACTTCAATACCTGATGTCTCACTATAAAATTTCATTCATTGAAATTGTAGCATTGGGTTTAGTCTTTCTCTTTACCCCATCTCCCACCAGAATTTTGGGTGGCTTCACTCATTTATTCACTCACACAAACAGCAGACCTAACAAGTTTATTTGATGACATCAATTTTAAATATACTATGATCTCTCACCTCTTGAGCTTTGTAGTGAATCACTATCTGACAAAATCTTAATCACCGTTGTGCTATTCCATCAGTAAGGAAAGATTTTCCCAAAGTTATCTCTGTCAAGGGAAATGGCAACTCCACTCTTCTCTTTTCTCAGATAAAATCAACTTTGACACATTCTGTCTTCCAAATACCTCCTTCTCTTATCTAAAAATTATATTCATCTAGCCTTGGTGGCACAAACAGTTAAGAGCTCAGCTGCTAACTGAAAGGCAGGCTGTTAAAACCCACCTAGAGTCTCTGCAGGAAACAGAACAGGTGATCTGATTCTATAAAGATTACAGCCAAGAAAACACTATGGGACAGTTGTTCTCCATCACATGGGGTTGCTAGAGTTGATATTGACTCAAAAACACCTAACAACAACAACCTCCACCATCACCAAAATACATTCAGAATGAACCATTTCTCACTACTTCCAACACCACTTATCTGTTGAAAGCACCATCATACATTACCTGGATTATTGATGTAATTAGTCTCCCTGCTTCCACAATTGCTCCACCTCTCTCTCTTACCTAGTCTATTTTTTAACTTGCATTATGAGTAAAGTTTGATGGTTTTATTTCACTGCTGAAAAATCCTCCAGTATATTTACCTTTCACTCAAGATAAAAATTGAAGGCATTTCTATGAACTAGAAGTTCATACTTCACTACTCTTCTTCTCCCAATCTATATCATCTCCATAGTAGCCTATATGCTGTTTCTCAAATGCAGCAGACAAACTGCTCTCTCTGTAGCTTTGTACTTGTAATTCCCTCTGAGTAGAACATCTTTTTCTTAATACTTGCATGTGTTCCTCCCTCACTTCCTTCAGTTTTCTACTAAAATCACATGTCATAAGTGAGACTCTTTCTGGCTACCCAATATAACACAACAATAACCTTCACTGTGGTATTCCCTATTGACTTTTTTCCTGCTTTATTTTTCTCTGTAACACTTACCAGCATCAGCTGTATATTAATTGTGTTATTATCTGTTTATGTTGTTATTATATTTAAATGGAATGTAAGCTCTCTGACAGTAGGTGTTTCCTACTTTTTGTTTATTTCTCTATTCAAAGGAGGATAGCTGGAACATTTTGAAAGCTCAATAAATATTTGTTAAATGATTTTTGTTGTTGTTGGGTTCTTTATAGGTACTACCTCTTACTCTAGAAGACTACCCTTCAGTTCTAAGCAGTAAGAATAGAGTTCTGCCACTTGTTCAAATGAGTAAAAGCCTATATTAAATGGCAAATTTTGAAAGCTAAAAGAATGGCCTACAGTTAGTATACGGAGAAAAAGGGAGTGTAATTTCTGCAGTTTAGTAGCAAAACTCTAGTAAAACGTCTTTGGAGGCCTGCACTAATGTACTGTAATGAGCACTTGTACATTACAATTATACAAACACTTTGGTAATTTATATCCTATTTGTGATTCATGACTGGATCATTTAATTCCTTAGGAGTAGTATAACATTTCAAATTTTCATGCTTAATAAATCTGTTGGGGTTTCTACTTTTCCTATTCAAATGTAGAAATTATCTTTTTTTCAGCTAAAGACTATTTTCTAGGAATAAATTATGTTATGGTTTCAGAATTTTGTTAAGTTTCTAAATTCCTCAATGATAAGAGACTTTTCATAGAAAAAATAATAATTTTGTACAAATCCCAAAGCGATGTAATACGTATTTATTTTACTATTTGTCTATATTGTTTAATAATACAGTCTATCTTAAATCTTTCTAAGACAAATCAGTGCCAGATACCTTGCTACACTGATGGAATGGTATGGAATACAACATGACTAAATTTGCATGGTCTCTACCCAGACACAGCAGTCCAGGAGGATCCTCCAACTGAAGTCACTACCAAGGTGCTCAGGTTTCTTTTCTCCTTCTCAGAAGAAACTACCAAATGCAAGGCTAAGGTTTGGTTTCCCCAGTGGCTATTAAGGGGGAAGATAAAACAACTCAGAATTGAGGGGTGGGGCTATCCATTACATATGGGGGCAGAAGTGAATAATTAATAAATGTTTTACACTGCCCCAACACACCTCTTTCAAGAGTTGAGAGAAAAGTGGTTCCAAAGCAAGTGCGCTTGCAAAAAGCTGTGATTCTCCCTTATATTTGTTCACCTATTTCCCTGATTGAAGCCCTAGTGGCATAGCAGCCAAGAGCTCGGCTGCGAACCAAAATGTCGGCGATTCGAATCTACTAGCCGCTCCTTGGAAACCCTATAGGGCAGTTCTACTGTGTTCTACAGGATTGCTACGAGTTGGGATCGACTGGATGGCAATGGGTTTGGTTTATTGGTTTATTTCCCTGATGCGTAAGCGGTACGATACACAACCCCCTGAGGACATGCCTACTGAAATGTCCAGCTGTTCCCATGATGGGAATCTAGAAAAAGTAAGGCACATGCTATTTGCTGGGAAAAAATACCAACGATCATGAACAAATTTTGCAGAAATATTGTCATGCTTTTTATACAATATGACCAACAGAAAGGCTAACATGGAAGGGATCGATACATAGTAGTTAGTATGAGTTATTGCAATAATTAGAGCATTTTTTCATAATAAAGCAGCATGATGGGATAACACAAAGAAAAAAGTGACCATTTGTTTTTTAAGTGGTAAAACATCTTAAAATCTGGAATAATTTTTATCTTTAGAAGTATATTGAAAATAAAAATATAAAAAATTAAAATCAGGAAAATATTAAGATGAAAAATAGTTGAATTTTTTTACAACTGAAAAATACACTAAAATATATATCTACAGCTGAAGGTAACTTGAAATGCCTAGAATTCCAGGAATATATAGAAATTGAGCACATCTGTTAGTAAGGTTTTTGCCCTGTTAATATTTTCAACCATCAGGCAACTAACTGCTTCGTTAAAACACCTACTAAAAAAACCAGCATGGACTTTTGGACCCAGACTCATGGCCATGAAAATGTAATTGAAAGCTTCAAAGTCTTGACTGTGGTGTCACAGTGTGCAAGACAGCCAGAAAGAGTCTGTAAAGGTTTCGGAAGTGAGGAAAACCATCACTGCTCTTCGGTGTAACATAGCATGGTTTCAACAGTCTACCAGTTGTATCTGGTGGGTATATTATGTAGTGATTTTGATCTGTAAAGCAATCTCCTTTGTCAGTCTCACAAACCCATGCCACATAATAATCATGGAAATTAGTAGGAAAACAAAAAACAAAAATGATACATACTCTTGTCTTCGATGGAAAATTGAATGTAAACCTTAACATTAGACTAATGTAACTTTATATTTTATAGCTATAACATTTAATTAGAAAATCATGCATAGTTTATAGGGCTAAGAAATAGCTGACTGAATTTTTACTTTTAATAAGTCTTAGTTCCTTTCATTTATCTATCAACTCATCTCTCTACTTTTGAAGTAGAACAATGATCATGACTGTTGTACCCACCCATATGTGTATGCTCTAGTCAATCTCCCTGCCTCCCCACCGGAGGTATATACCATAATAAACTTGCAGTTGCCGTTTCCTTGCTTTTGTTTTTGTAGCATTTGATATATAACAATATCCCAAAGTCATCTATGGCTCAATATAGCTTGTTTGAATTTTATAATAAAACATCATATTGTATGTACTCTTCCTTGTTTTATTTTCCCTCAATAAGAAGTTTTTAAGATTAATCTATGTTATAATGCAGAATATTAGTACTCCAGGGCTGATGTAGCAAAGTGCCACAAAGCGGGTAGCTTCAATGTACAGAAATTTATTGTCTCTCAGTTCTGGAGACTAGGAATGTGAATTTAGAGTGTTTCTAGGACCATGCCTTCTCTGTCAGTTAGAGGGAAAGATCCCCTCTTGTCTCTTCCAGTCTGGTAACCCCAGGTGTTTCCTGATGCTCCTTGGCTTCTAGATGTATCCTTACCTGGCCACCATCCCCCTGTGTATCTTTCTGTGTTTGTTCTCTTTCATAGGTACAGCAATCAGATTTGACTGATAACCACCCTACCATAGTATGACTGCGTGTTAACTGAAAACATTTTCAAAGAACCGATTTCAAAAGAAGGCCATATTCATCAGTACTGGGTGTTAGGAATTCAACATATCTTTTCGGGGGACACCATTCAATACTTAACATCTATTTTTCTCTTTTTAATTGTTGTAGTTTAAGTGAAAGTTTACAATTCAAGTTAGTCTCTCATACATAAATTTATACATACATTGTTATGTCACCCTAATTGCTCTCCCTATACTGTGACAGCATACTATTCCTTTCCACCCCTGATTTCCCATGTCCATTCAACAAGCTTCTAATCCTCTCTGCTTTCTCATCTCACCTCTGGACAAAAGCTGCCCATTCAGTCTCATGTATCTACTTGTATCATTTTATGTCCTCCAGTCCAGTCCAAACTTTGAAGAATTGACCTCAGGAATTGTTTTAGTTCTGGGTTGACAGAGAATCTGGAGGCCATGCTTTCTGAGATTGCTCCAGTGTCAGTCAGATCATTAAGTTTGGTCTTTTCACTAGAATTTGAGTTCTGCATCCCACCCTTCCCCCTCTCCGTCAGGGACTCTGTTGTGTTCCCTGTCACAGTTGTCATTGGTGGTAGCCGGGCACCACACAGCTCTTCTGGTCTCAGGCTGATAAAGTCTCTGGTCTATGTCACCCTTTCTGTCTCTTGGGCTAATACTTTGCTTGTATCTTTGGTGTTCTTATTCTCCTTTACTCCAGGTGTTTGGGACCAATTTATGCATCTTAGATGGCCGCTTGCTAGCTTTTAAGACCCCAGACGCCACTCACCAAAGTAGGATGAGAAGATTTTCTTAATAAACTTGGTTATGCCAATTGACCTAGTTGTCCCCTGAAAGCATGATCCCCAGACCCCTGCCTCTGCTACTCTGTCCCTTGAACTGTTTGACTGTATTCAGGAAAACTCTTAACTCTGGTTTAGTCCTGTTGTACTGACTTCCCCTGTAGTGTGTGCTGTCCTTCCCTTCACCTAAGGTAATTCTTGTCTACTACCTAGTTGTGAATAACCCTCACCCTCCCTTCCCACACTCATAACCATCGGATAATGTTTTCTTCTGTGTTTAAATCTTTTCTTGAGTTCATATGATAGTTATCTTATACAATATTTGTCCTACTGTGACTGACTAAATTCAGTCAGCATAAAGCCCTCCAGATTCCTCCATGTTATAAGATGTTTCACGGCTTCATCATTGTTCTTTATGGTTGCGTAGTATTCCATTGCATGAATATACCATAATTTGTTTATCCATTCGTCCATCGATGGGCACCTAGGTTGTTTCTATCTTTTTGCTATCACGAACAGTGCTGCAGTGAACATGGGTGTGCATATATCTATTTGTGTGATGGCTCTTATTTCTCTAGGATATATTCCAAGGAGTGGGATTGCTGGCTTATATGGTACTTCTATTTCTAGCTTTTTAAGGAAGTGCCAAATCAATTTCCAAAGTGGTTGTAGCATTTCACATTCCCACAACAGTGTATAAGTGTTCCAGTCTCTCCACAACCTTTCCAGCATTTATTGTTTTGGGTTTTTTTTTGGATTAATACTAGCCTTGTTGGGTATGGTATCTCATTGTAGTTTTGATTTGCATTTCTCTAATGGCTAATGATCATGAACATTTCTTCACATGTCTGTTAGCTGCCTGAATGTCTTCTTTGGTGAAGTGCCTGTTTATATCCTTTGCCCATTTTTTAACTGGGTTATATGTCTTTTTGTTGTTGAGGTTTTGCAGTATCTCGCATATTTTAGAGATTACACACTGATGGGATTTGTCGTAGGCAAAAATTTTTGCCTGGTCTGTAGGTTGTCTTTTTATTCTTCTGGTGAAGTCTTTTGATGAGCATAAGTGTTTGATTTTTAGGAGCTCCCATTTATCTAGTCTCTCTTCTGGTGCTTGTGCATTGTTACTTATGGTTCGTATTGTGTTTATGCCATGTATAGGGCTCCTAGCGTTGTCCCTATTTTTTCTTCCATGATCTTTATTATTTTTGATTTTATATTTAGGTCTTTGGTCCATTTTGTGTTAGTTTTTGTGCATGGTGTGGGGTGTGGGTCTTGTTTCAGTTTTTTGCACCTGATATCCAGTTATGCCAGCCCCATTTGTTAAAGAGACTGTCTTTTCCCCAATTAACAGATTTGAGGGCTTTGTCAAATATCAGCTGCTCGTAGGTGGATAAGTTTATGTCTGGATTCTCAATTCTATTCCATTGGTCTAGGTATCTGTTGTTGTACCAGTACCAGGCTGTTTTTACTACAGTGGCGGTATAAGAATTTCTAAAGTCAGGTACTGTGAGGCCTCCCACTTTGTTCTTCTTCTTGAGTAATGCTTTATTTATTCAGGGCCTCTTCCTTTTCCATATGAAGTTGATGATTTGTTTCTCCCTCTCATTAAAAAATGCCGGTGGAATTTGAATTGGGATTGCATTATATCTGTAGATCGCTTTGGGTAGAATTGACATTTTCACAATGTTGAATCTATCTATCCATGAGTAACATATGTTTTTCCACTTTTGCAGGTCTCTTTTGCTTTCTTGCAGTAGTGTCTTGTAGTTTTCATTGTACAGGTCTTTTACGTCTCTGGTTAGATTTATTCTTAAGTATTATATCTTCTTGGGGGGCATTGTAAATGGTATTTATTTGATGATTTCCTCTTCGAAGTTATCTTTGTTTGTGTAAAGGAATCCAACTGGTTTTTGTATGTTTACCTTGTGTCCTGATATTTTGCTGAAATCTTTTATTAGTTCCAGTGGTTTTCTTGTGGATTCTTTGGGGTTTTCTGTGTATAAGATCATATCTTCTGCAAAGAGATACTTTGAATTCTTCCCTACCAGTTTGGATGCCCTTTATTTCTTTACCTAGCCTAATTGCTCTGGCTAGGACCTCTAGCACAGTGTTGAATGAGAGCACTGATAAACAGCATCTTTGTCTGGTTCCTGTTCTCAAGAAGAATGCTTTCAAACTCTCCATTTAGGATGAATTAACATCTAGTTTTCACTGCTTGAAAATACCATTTGTGTAAATTTTTATTTATCTCTACATTCAATTTTATCTAAGTATATACCTTTTCTTATTAGCTCATTTAATATTCCTATTATATATATGGAGCCCTGATGGCACAGTGGTTGAGCGCTATGACTGCTAACTGAAAGGTGGGCAGTTCATATCTACCAGCTGCTCCTTGGAAGCCCTAGGGAGCAGTTCTACTCTGTCCTATAGGGTCATTATGAGTTGGCATCAGGTCGACATCAACTGATTTGGTTTTGGTTTTTTTATTACATATAAGGCCCTGAGTGGTTCAAACTATTTGTGTGGGATTGCTAACTGAAAGGTTGATTTTTCAAACTCATCCAGTCGTGCCACAGAAGAAAGCCCTAGCATTCTACTTCCAAAAGATTACAGCCAAGGAAACTCTATAGAGTCAGAATCGACCGGAAGGTATTATCATTTTTATTGTGTGTGTGTGTGTGTGTGTGTGTGTATGTATATATATATACATACATATATGTATATATACATATATATATA
>NW_004443970.1:82994-105327 GCF_000243295.1 Trichechus manatus latirostris | reverse complement strand
ATATATATATACATACATATATGTATATATACATATATATATATATGTACATTGTGTATCAACTATTTCACAGTACTCTATAGAAGTATGTAGGAGAAGCAGTAGTAGAAGGAGCCCTGGTGGTACAATTTTAAAGCACTCAGCTGCTAACCAAAAGGTCTGTGGGTCAAACCCATCAGTGGCTCAGCAGGACAAAAGACTTGAGGATTTGCTCCCATAAAAATTACAGACTGGGAAACCTTACGGGAGTAGTTCTACAGTGTCACATAAGTTCATTATGAGTTGGAATCAAATCGATGGCATACAACAAGATGGTAATATTTGCATACTTTTTTGGGGGGGTGGTGGATAAGAGGCTTTATAGGGAAATTATAATGGGGAAGAACCTGGATCTTGGAAGGTCTGTGTATTTATTTCCTATGAATGGCATAATAAATTACTGAAAGCTTTGGCTTAAAACAAAAAACAAAAAAAGCAGAGACTTCTTTCTTCATAGTTCTGGAAGCCAGAAGTGTAAGTCAATTTCACTGAGCTGAAATTGTGATGTAGTGAGGGTCATGCTGCCTCCAGAGGTTCTAAAGGAGAATCATTTCTGGCAGGTGGATGCCAGCATTTACTTGATTTTTGGCCACATCCCTCATTCTCAGCCCTTGTGGTCACAGATAACCGACAATAATCTTCCCATCTCAAGATCCTTAACTGCAGTGCGGTAAATTACTTAATACGGCCCTTTTAGCCATAGTCTTTGCAACTCCCACCAAATGACTAAGTGGGACTATGCAAATGAGGTGTTGTGGCCCATGAAGGGGATTGGATAACTTGCTAATAATGTAAATAAGGTGCATGGCACTCTTGTGGTGGAATCATGCAAATAAAGTGTATGGAACCCTAATGAAGGA
The DNA here is from genome assembly GCF_000243295.1 of Trichechus manatus latirostris. Taxonomy (NCBI): domain Eukaryota; kingdom Metazoa; phylum Chordata; class Mammalia; order Sirenia; family Trichechidae; genus Trichechus; species Trichechus manatus. The sequence continues at coordinate 104,428 of NW_004443970.1, read as the reverse complement.
ATTGGTCAGTTGTGCCAACCTGCTAAATTTAAAATAAGCCATCCTAGAGATGAGAAGTAAGGATTTCAATACCAACAAGAAAGAAAAGCCAGGAGTGCAGTGCATCCTTTGAAGCCAGGATCCTTGTGTTGAGAATTTCCTGGAACTAGGAGACCAAGAAAGAGAGCTGTAACACCGAAGATAGTGAGAAGCAGCAGCAGAGAGACAGGAGCACCAAAGGAAAGAGACTAGCAAGAGACTGGCAAAAGACTGGAAAGAGATCAGCAGGAGATGGCACAGTGGGCTTCCTGGCCCAAGGAGCAAGAAAGCTGAGTGCCTTCAGGCCAAGGATGCCCTAGGGCACTTATCAGCAGTGCTAAAAGAGCTTTGAAACACTTGCCCAAGCAGGGCAGAAGCAGAAGGGTCAGAGAGAGGTGTCCCTGAGAGCACAGCTGAGAAGAGGCTGTCCTGATCAAAGAACTGTATCTTGAGCATTACTGAAACTAAATTGTAACATGTTACTTCCCTAATAAACCCTATAATGGTGAGTATTGTCGGTGAGTTCTGTGTGGCCATTGCAACTAATTATCAAACTAAGCAGAGAAGTAGAGAGTGCCGTGGGAGGGGTAGTTGGTGTCAGAATTGGTAAAAAGGTTGGAGGGTGGAAGCACCCACCCTCTGACCTCTGTCTGAACTCTGTCTCATAAGAATCAGTCTTGCATTGTTGATCTTGATTCTCCTTCCTCCTTATGAAGTTAGAGGACATCAGACACCCCTACCATGACATTCTTACGTTAATATAGTCACATCTGCCAAGACCACTTTTCCTTATAAGGTAACACATACAGGTTCCAGGGATTAAGTGCTGGTATCCTTGGATGGCCATTACTCAGCCTGCTACAGTCTGGAAGGAGAAACATTGCAGGAAGTCATGTTTATCTGACCTCCAGTGCAGGACTAAAAGGGGGAAGTTCTTGGCAAGTCCTGTGGAATTTTCCCCTTTTGTGGAGGACACTGATTATGTGCATACATTTTTGTTTTTACTTTTACCTTAATCATACTTCTCATTGGCTCATTTAATAACCTTGTTATGATTCATATAGTTGAATGACTTTGCATAGTCAATAAAACACCATTAGACATTTTCTGGTATTCTCTGCTTTCAGCCAAGATCCATCTGACATTAGCAATGATATCCCTTGTTCCAGGTCCTCTTCTGAATCAGGCTTGAATTTGTGGCAGTTCCCTGTCTATATACTGCTGCGACCATTTTTGAATCATCTTCAACAAAATGTTACTTATGTGTGATAGTAATTAAATTTTTTCATAATTTCCACATTTTGTTGGATCGCCTTTCTTTTGAATGTGTACAAATATAGATCTCTTCCAGTTGGATGGTCGGTTAGCTGTCTTCCAAATTTCTTGGCATAGACGATTGAGCACCTTCAGTGCTCCATCCATTTGTTCAAGTATCTCAAATGGTATTCCGTCAATTCCTAGAGCCTGTTTTTGCCAGTGCCTTCATTGCATCTTGGATTTCTTCCTTCAGTACCATCAGTTTTTGATCATATGCTAACTCCTGAAATGTTGGAACACTGACAAATTCTATTTGGTTCAGTCACTCTTTGTAGTTCCTCAATTTATTTTTTATGCTTCCTGCGTCGTTTAATATTTTCCCCATAGAATCCTTCAATATTGCAACTGAAGACTTGAATTTTGTGTTCAATTCTTTCAGCTTGAGAAATGTGAAGCGTGCTCTTCCCTTTTGATTTTCTAACTCCAGGTCTTTGCACATGTCATTATAATACTTAACTTTGTCTTCTCCAGCCACCCTTTGAAATTTTCTGGTCTGATCTTTTACTTTTTCATTTATTCCTTTTCCTTTAGCTACTCTAGGTTCAAGATCAAGATTCAGAGTTTCTTCTGACATCCAATTTATTTTTTCTTTCTTTCTTATCTTTTTAATGGCCCCTTGCTTTTTTCATGTATGATGTCCATAATGTTATTCCACAACTCATCTAGTCTTTGATCATTAGTATTCAATGCTTCAATCTACTCTTGAGATAGTCTGTAAACTCAGGTGGGATATACTCAAGGTCATCCTTTGGCTCTCTTGGACTTGTTCCAGTTTTTTTCTACTTGAACCTGCAATGAGCGATGGATGGTCTGTTCCACAGTTGGCTCCTGGCCTTGTTCTGACTGAATGATTTTGAGCTTTTCCGTTGACTTTTTCCACAGATGTAGTCAATTTGATTCCTGTGTATTCCATCTGACAAGGTCCACATATGCAGCTGCCATTTATGTTGTTGAAAAAAGGTATTTGCAGTGACGAAGTTGTTGGTCTTGCAAAATTCTAGCATGTGATCTTCAGGTTCATTTCTATCATCAAGGTCATATTTTCCAGCTACCAATCCTTCTTTGTTTCCAACTTTCGCATTCCTATCACCAGTAATTTTCAGTGCATCTTGATTGATTGCATGTTTGATCTATTTCAGACTGCAGAAGTTGGTAAAAGTCTTCAATTTCTTCATCTTTGGAATTAGTGGTTGGTGTGTAAATTTGAATAATAGTCATGTTAACTGGTCTTCCTTGTAGGCATATGGATATTATCCTCTAACTGACATCTTTGTACTTCAGGATAAATTTTGAAACATTCTTTTTGATGATGAATGCAAAACCATTCCTCTTCAGTTTTTCACTCCCAGCAGAGTAGACTATACAATTGTCCAATTTAAAATGGCTGTTACCAGTCCATTTCAGCTCAGCAATGTCCAGGATGTCGATGTGTATACATTCCAATTCTTTTTGATGATTTCCAATTTTCCTAGATTCATACTTTGTACATTCCATGATCCTATTATTAATGGATGTTTGCAACTATTTATTCTCATTTCAAGTCATGCCACATCAGCAAATGAAGATCCAAAAAGCTTTGCTTCATCCACACCATTGAAGTAGAATCTAGTCTGAGGAGGCAGTTCTTCCCCAGTCATCTTTTGAGTGCCTTCCAACCTGAGGGGCTCATTTTCCTGCACTGTATATGACAGTGTTCCACTGCTATTCATAAGAATTTCACTAGCTAATTTTTTTCTGAAGTAAATTGATACGTCCTTCTTCTTAGTCAGTCTTATTCTGGAAGTTTAGCTGAAACCTGTCCATCATGTGTGACGCTGCTGGTATTTGAAATACCAGTGGCATAGCTTCCAGCATCATAGCAACATGCAAGCCACCACAATATGACAAACTGACAGACGAATGGTGATAAACATGTAGACCAAGAGAATAGAATTGAAAGCCCCAAAATATTACATACGTCTAGGGTAAATTGATTTTTTTATAAGAATGTTAAATCCATTAATAGAGAAAGAAGAGTCTTTTTATTAAATTTTCTAAAGCTACTGGATTTCCAGGTGAAACTAGGAGTAATGTTTCAGTATGCTGTTTTTTGACAATGGATTCTTAGATATGACATCAAAAGTATGAGAAAAAAAAAGCCAAAATAGACAAATGGGACTTCATTAAAATTAAAAACTTATGCAAGAACAAATTTAGCAGTAAAGTGAGGTACAACATGGAGATTGAGAGACAATTTTGGGGAACCATATAAAAAATAAAAGTTTAATATCCAGGATATATAAAGATTTCCTACAATTTAACAAAAGAAGTCAAAGGACTCAATCAAAAAATGAGAAAAGTAGTTGAATAGGCATTTCACCAAAGAAACATACAAATGGCCAACAAGCATACGAAAAGACATTCAAGGTCATTAGGGAAATGCAAATCAAAACCACAAGGAGATACATTTTAAAATCCCCTAGAATGGCTATTATAAAAAAAGAAAACACACACACAAAAATGAAACAAAACAAAACCAAAAAAAACAATAGGTGTTAGAAAGGATGTGGAGAAATTGGAACTCTCTTGCATTGCTGGTAAGACTGCAAAATGGTGCAAACACTGTGGAAAACTGTTTGATGTTTCCTCAAAAATTAAAGGTAGAATTACCATATGATCTAGCAATTTTTACTCCTTGGTATATATCCAAAAGCATTGAAAACAAAAACTCAAACAACTGAAGGGACACTAATGTTCATTGCAGCACTATTCACAATAGCCAAAAGGTGGAAACAACCTAAATGCCCATCAACAGATGAATCAATAAACAAAATGTGGTTCACATGTACACTGAATATTACTCAGCTATAAAGAGAAATGAAGTCCAGATGCATACTATGACGTGGATAAATAAACCTTGAAACATTATTCTGAGTGAAGTGAGTCAGAACAAATATTGTATGACCCCATTTATATAAAATATCTAGAAGCAGCAAATGTATAGAGATTGAAGTTCTCTATAGTGGTTATCAGGGACAGGAGAGATAGGGAAAAGGATAGTCATTGCTTAGGGGGACTGAGTTTCTGTTAAGGGTTATGAAAAGATTTGGAGATGGATAGGGGTTTTGGTTGCACAATGTGATGAACGTAACTAATGCCACTTAATTTTACACGTAAAAAATGTTGAAATGGCAAAGGTTTGGTATATATGTTTTTTCACAATAAAAAAATTATAGCCCCATTCACATGTAATATGGCTAAACAGAATCCTTTAATATTATTTCTTATTTGTACTAGATGAGCTTTTGCTCCAGTGTTTGACATTGTTCATATAAAAGAAACTTTATAAATTGATATAGCATAGGTATAAGAACTTCTTATTCTTATTTATGAATTAAATTATTTTCTTTTTGAAGGTATGGGATATTTTTGCTTTAAATATTTCTATCTTACTCTCTGCCCAACATAGTGTTACCCACACAGCAAACAAAATATTTTTTGAGTTAGTTGCCTAGACCTCGAACTGCATACCAATAGGAATAAAATGCAGGATTCTTCTGGGATAGCTAACTATAGAGTATATCCATTATTTCCACCAGTTAAAGGCAAAGTGCCAGGAATATTGGAATATTGAATTTGTAACTGCTTCAAATTCATCAGTTATAAGAAATCATTGGAAACAAACAAATAAGCAAAAAATATGTTCAATGTGTTAAAGAAATAGAGATTGATCCAATTCACTCAATCTTTCTGAAAGGAATTATAACAATTTTATAACACAAATTAGATTATTCAAATACTAATTTTACAAACGTATTGAGAAATGTACCTGAGGAAAAATACTCTGCATATATGGAGGCAAATAAGTCTGAGAAAGAAGGACAAATTAGTTGAAATTAACAACGTTTTTAACTGCCATCAAGTCTGTGCCTGCTGGCAACCCCAAGCACAATGCAACAAAACACTGCTTGGTTGTGTGAGATCCCCATGTTCTATCGAGAATTCATTGTGATTCATAGCGTTTTCACTGACTGATTTTCTGAAGTAGACTGTCAAGCCTTTCTTCCTAGTTTGACTTAGTCTGGAAACTCCCCTGAAATCTGGTCAATGCAAGCCTCCACTGATAGACAGGCAGTGGCCGCGTGTGAGATGCATTGCATGGACAGAGAGAATTCTACCACTGAACCACCATTGTCCCCTAAATTAACATAACCACCTGAAGACTGTTGTTCTTCCATTCAATCATTTTAATTACTAAAATTATGAAAATTCTGTATAGGTATCTGTATATCAGTAGTTTGGAGTTTGTGCCCCGATTGTTCACTGTTCATTATTCGAAACAGAATGAAATATTCCATGCATACATTGTGACTATATTAAGAGTAAACAGGTTTAGAATCTTGTGAGATATAGTTAATTTTATGAGAAAAAAAGACACCATAACCTACCTCAAAGACAAGGCAAAAGGCAGTGTATATGGCATAGCAGGAGGAAAGAATCACTTCATTAAGTGTAAGATATGGTAGTAGGAAAAAAACAACACTATACTGTGATTGAAACTATAGAAACATGTCTAGGAAAAAGTGGGATATCAGTGTTGAGGACTTCATTCAATATTCGTAGTCATGAATAAAGTAAAAAAAATCCACCTCATTAAAACATATCTAATAATAATTACAGAAATGTCAACATGATAGAGATTGTATTAAAGGATTCATAGCAGAATAAGTTTCAAAACTTCCAATGCATTATTTTTCCCACAAAACTATTCTGATGTATGTAAAGAGATCTACATTTATTTCTAAATTTAAATGAGAGAAATTTGTTTTTGAAATTAATTAATAAAATAAAAGTTTATAAGACAGATATATGTATTAATTTTAAAATAATGATGTTTAAACTGCAGCATATATTTTTTTTTTTTTTTAGTTCCTTGACATCAACTAGTTCCATTGTTAATATATTATGTACTGCATGATGCAAGCATTTGTCTACTTGGCATCTATCTTTGCTATTGATAGGTGATTGTCTACTGTTCAAATGTCCTGAGATTGTCCTCCATGAAGTTTCATGAGTGTATGTGTAAGCATGTGTGTGTACTTGTGTGCTTTATCTTAAGTAAATGTAGACAGTATTAGTTAATGACTTATTACAACAGGTAAGGCTTATAAATCAAAAGGGTGCTTATTTGTCTTGTCAAAACAATAACCTGATCACAGATATTATGCCCATATTTCACCTTAAAAATTCATTTGACAATGACATTCATTCATTCATTGAACTAATATTTAATGAATGCCTATTATGTGCCTACAACTGTTCTAAGTGCAGGAGCATTGCTAATACATAATTTATAAGCTTTCTAGCACTTTTTGTAGTTTGGTTCCATCTAAGTTGTTTCCTTCGTATTTCCCTTAAACCATTATAGAGAGATCTGAATTCACCATTAGGGTGATTCACCATTACAGAGGAAATCCTAATTGTTTAAATACTTTTTCTTCTCTTCTTGTTCTTGTTCTTCTACTTTTTCTTATTCTTCTTACTCTCTTTCTTATTATTACGTCCCTCTTTTAGATAAAATATGTCAATGATTAGAACCTAAATTTACAGTTTTATTAATTTACTTTGTATTAGAGTTTAATAAAATAAAAGAACCAACAACACCAAAAACATAATGTACACTGTATCCTGAGTGCTGTGTACATAAAATGCATGACCTTTACTAAAAGTAAAATTACTAATCCTTTCTAATGTTCAAAGGTGTCTGATAAAATGTGCAATATGATTATAATATTACACTGAGTTTAGAAAACTGAAGTTTAGGATAAAAACTTTTACAAAGCAATGCTATATCAATGACAAGAGTAAAGTGATTATTGAATGACATTTCATTGTCTACTTGCTCTAAGAAAATTCCAGTTTCTGAGAATAATTACTCTGAGTGTACAGAGTAAGGTGAACTACTGAATCAATGACAACAGAAAATAAAATTACTCAAATGGCATTATATAGACTGTCAATCCCAAGAAGGCATAGTACTCTGGGTTAGACAGAAAGGACATCTAGCTGAAATATTACAGCACAGACTTTTTCTGAAAGAAGAAAGAACAAAGGCTAACTCCGATCTTACATTTAAAGACAATGTAGCCATTGGGAAGAATCTTATTTTCTTGACATGTTTTTTTTGTAAATTTTGCCAGAGATTACTTAATTTGTACATTTAGAGATTATGTCATTTGACTTCAGATAAATAAGAGATTAGTCCCCTATTTAAAAGCAAATAAGCATAGGAAAGTAGCACATATGAGTAATTGTAACTTTATTATTACATACTTTAATTTTGGGCAGTTTTTACATTTTTGTAAGAAACATGGATTTCTAAATGAAAAGAGAAGAAAATTCAGTTTCAGAAAAACTGAAGACAGAGCACAATTTGCCTACTTAATGAACTTCACAAAAATCTCCCACAATAATGTAAAACAAAGAAGATTCCTTGAAAATTCATTGTTTATATAGACAAGAGGCCAAAAGAAATCACTATATTATATTTTAATGGGATAAGAGTTCTATATTTAGTTACATGTCTATCTTGATGGAAACCCTGCGACATAATTGTTGTTGTTGTTGTTGTTAGGTGTTGTTGAATGGGTTCCAACTTATAGCGACCCCACGAACAACAGAAGGAAACACTGCCTGGTCTTGCGCCATCCTCACACTTGTTGTTATGCCTCAGCCTATTGTTGCAGCCACTGTGTCAATCCATCTGGTTGAGGGTCTTCCTCTTTTTGCTGACCCTGTACTTTACCAAGCATGGTGTCCTTCTCCAGAGACAGAGCTCTCCTGATAACATGTCTAAAGTATGCAAGACGTAGTCTCGCCATCCTTCCTTCTAAAGAGCATTTTGGATGTATTTCTTTCAAGGCATACCTGTTTGTTCTTTGGGCAGTCCATGGTATAGTCAATATTCTTTGCCAGTGCCACAATTCGAAGGCTTCAATTCTTCTTTGGTCTTCCTTATTTATTGTCCAGCTTTTGCATGCATATGAGGTGACTGAAAACACCATGGCTAGGGTCAGGCGCACCTTAGTTCTCTAGGTGACATCTTTGCTTTTCAACACTTTAAAGAGGTCTTTTGCAGTAGATTTCCCCTATGCAATATGTCTTTTGATTTCTTGACTGCTGCTTCCATGGGTGTTGATTGTGGATCCAAGTAAAACGAAATCCTTGACAACTTCAATCTTTTCTCCAGTTGTGAGGATTTTTGTTTTCTTTATGTTGAGGTGTAATCCATACTGAAGGCTGTGGTCTTCGATCTTCATCAGTAAGTGCTTCATATATACTTTGCATAAACCACACCACGTATTTGTTAGATACAAAATAGATTGGTTAAAATGAATTATAGTATGAATTTTTAGAAATATTTAAGGATACTCCTTAATCTGTTCTAAACTAATGGTATTAACTTTGTTAGTAAAAATGACATATTAAAATATATTTATTTATTTATATATAGTAAATTGACTATGTATTTTAGGTAACAGTACAGGATGACTGAAAAAAGAAAATTATATATACCGCAAATTTTAATTTATCCACTATGTGTTCTAATTATCAAATTTTCTGTATTTAGAGTTAATATAGCAAAAAGAAGTTTATTCTTTACATGTTTTTCAAGATCCCTAATAAAACAGAACATATTCTGACAATACCTTAACTTTTTAGTTATAACTTATAAGATGTACTATTTTAGGTGTTGGATTATCTTCAATTATCCTGAAGAAAATACTTTATTTCTTTATGTATATTTGTTTAACTTTGTGTAAGAAATTTTTGACTTTTTTTAAAAAATACAGTGGCAGATTTCTTTTTTCATAAATGTCTGCAACAACATCTCCCATCTCAAGTCCTCTTCTTACAACTTGGTTTGACATAAATTAATTTCAAATGTTTATTTACTTAAGATATCGACAAACACAACCTAGAAATCTTATCTCTTGTTGAGTCTTAAAAAGCATAAACATTTATGAAATTAAGATACTTTTCATTCTAGTTTTTAATATTACCATTGAAAGACACAAATGTTCTTTATATCTCTACTATTTTACACAAGATGTCCATCACATATACATGTGAACAGACACACACACACACCATAGAGAAAAAAATCACTCATTATCATGAGACAAATTAATCAAAATAACCAGGTTCAGATATAATCCAAATGTTGGGTATATTAGACAGAGATTTTAACATATTCATGATTAATATGTTAAAGCATTAGTAGGAAAGATAGATAACATGGGCAGAAAATTATAGCAGATGGGTGAAAATTATAAGAAAGTATGCAATGAAAATACCAGAAATTAAAAAAAATACAGCATCACAGGTGCTTATCAGAAGATGCAACATAATTGAGGAAATAATGATTTGGAATGTAAATAGATATAAATTTACAAAAAATAAACACAAAAAAAAAGTAAAGTGGAAGAAAAAAATCAGAGCATCAGAGAAATTTGGTATAAAGAATCTAAGTGTTTTCTGGTGTCCCAGAAGGACAAAAGAGAGAATCGAAAAGAGGAACTATTTAAAGTCACAATGGTGGATGAATGAGAAGAAACTACTTAATTGGTAAAGGGTTTTACCTTGGAATAATGGAATGTTTTGACACAAGAAAGAAGTATTGATTGTACAACATTGTGAATGTGCCAATTACCTCTGAATTGTTCACTTTAAAATGCTAATTTTATGTCATGTGAATTTTACCTCAGTAAAGTTTTGGAGTCCTGGTGGCATAGTGGTTAAGAGCTCAGCTGCTAACCAAAAAGTCAGCAGTTTGAATCCACCAGTTGCTCCTTGGAAGCCCTATGAGGCAGTTCTACTATATTCTATAGGGTCGCTATGAGTTGGAACAGACTTGATGGCATCTAACAACAACAACAACAACAAAACATTAAAGTAAAATAAATTGTGTTAAAATGAGACATATTGTCTAACAATTTTCCAAATTAATAATATTAATTTTAAAAATCAACCAAAGATTATGAGGGATGGGAGGGATGTGGAGGGGAACTAAAGAGATAAGTGGTAACTTTGGTGAAGGGTAAGAAAGTACATATTACTGGGGAAGCTAGCACAACTTGTACAAGGAAAGGTCATGGAAGCTTCATAGACACTTCCAAACTGCCTGAGGGACAGAATTGCTGGGCAGAGGGCTGTGGGGACCATGGTCTTGGGGAACATCTAGCTCAATTGGCATAACACAGTTTATAAAGACAATGTTCTACATTCTACCTTGGTGAGAAGTGTCTGGGGTCTTAAAAGCTTGTGAGCAGCCATCTAAGATACTCCACTGGTCTCACCCCTTCAGGAGCAAGGGAGAACGAAGAGAACAAGATACCAGGAAAAGATAAGTCGAAAGGCCTAATGGACCACAGCTACCACGGCTTCCACCAGACTGAGTCCAGTACAGCTAGATGGTGCCCAGCTACCACCACTGAATGCTCTGACCGGGATCACAATAGAGGGTCCTGGACAGAACTGGAAAAGGATGTAGAACAGAATTCTAACTCAAAAAAAAAAAAAAAAAAAAAAGACCAGATTTACTGGTCTGACAGACTGGAGAAACTGCAAAAGTATGGCCCCCAGACACCCTTTTAGGTCAGTGATGAAGCCCCTCCCATAGCTCACCTTTCAGCTGGGGATTGGACAGCCTCATAAAACAAAACAGGACTAATGAGGCACAGCAGTCCAGGCACAAGGACTAGAAGGCAGGAGGGGACAAGGAAGTTGGTGACAGGGAACCCAAGGTTGAGTAAGGATATTGTTGATGTGTTGTGAGATTGTTAACCATTGTCATAGGGCAACATGTGTACTGTTTAATGAGAAACTATTTTGTTCTGTAAACCTTCATTTAAAAAAAAAAAAAAAAAAAAAAGAATTATATATGTGAGATCAAACTGACAACAGCAACTCAAAAGGTTTGATGGGAAGCCTAGGGGATAGTGAGTTGAAGATAATTGTGACAGAATAATTTGGAAAAGGATAATGAGAATAACAACACAGCTGGAAGAACGTAATTGATGTCACTGAGTTGTACACGTAGAAACTTTTGAAATGGTGTAACTTTGGTTATGTATATTTTCACCAAAAAAACGGTCCTCAAGGTCGAGAAGGGAGAGTGTTGACACATCGTGGGGTTCTTAACCAATGTCATAAAACAATATGTGTACTGACTGCTTAATGAGAAACTGTTTGTTCTGTGAACTTTCATCTAAAGTACAATAAAAAATTTAAAAAAATCAACCAAAGATTCTATAACTACAGACAACCACAACTATGATAAATACAACAGAAAAAGCTAGACTCATCATATTTGCTGAACACCATAAAGAAAAAACATCCTGAAGGAAGCTAGAAAAAAAGACAAGTTACATACAAAACAACAAAAATGAGAATTTCAATAAATTTCTCATGAGAATCAAAGCAACCTAGATGGAAACAAAATGATATCTTTAATGGCAATGAAAAAAAAAGTTCTCAACTCAGATTCCTATATCCAGCAAATTTTATAGTGCAATATTAAAAAATGCATTCAAAGTATTGAAAGATTCTTACCTCTTTAATGGGTGGAAAAACCAATATTATTAAGAGGTGTCTTTTCCTCACCAACATATACATTTATTCAATTTTAATAAATAATCTCCAAATTATCCAAAGTGTCACCTGGTATACAGAATATGAAATTCACAAATTGAAAAGTAAAAGCCTGTATAGTGCAAGTTATGAAATTAAAACTTTAAAAAGTTTAGAAATAGCAAAAATAGACAAATTAATATACTGAGGAAAACATCTAGAAACAGAACTAATAGAAATAGAAATTTAGAAAATGTCATTATATCTCAATGGAAAAGAATATTTTGTTCAAGAGTTGGTTTTATTACCAATGACTAACATTATTTAAAGAAAATGTATGCTAATAGAGGACATGCATACTTGCTCCAGTGGTGTAGTTTGAATCTCTGGATTTGCCATTCCCATTACCGTCTACATAACTGGGTCTACTTATATCACCACACAAGGTGTCTTTGCATACAGTATAAATTAATTTAAGGTGAACTCCAAATCTATTCCAAACTAAAGATTGATTTGTGATAAACAAAATCATATAAACACTGTGAAGATATGCTGGGGCAAATTCTTTGTGCTTACCTCATCTTGGAAACTGGAAGACTGACTTGAAAAGAAGAAGAAAACTCAAGACAGGGAATCTACCATTGAAGATTATTCAAATAAAATCTATGACTAAAAACAAATATGTAATAATAATGATAATAACAACAGCACCACATTGAGTAGACAGAGTCATTTTTATTTAGTTGAAAATCCTTAATCTGGTTATATCAATGTAAACAATATAACTTATGATGTAATAGCAGTTGAAGTGTTTGCACTTTAGTAAACAGGTTATATTTTAAATTTCATGTTCTTTCATCCAAATTTCAGGCACTCTGTTTATGATATGTGCAGAGTAATTATGTTAATTCTTTTTCCCAAATGACTTGCCTATCAAAACTTATTTCTTAGAAAAAACAATGTTTTATGTATATAAAACATGTACCTAAAATATGTACATGTACCTACCTTGTGTTTATGTTTCTATGCAGAGTGCATCAAACCAACCTTCAAATTTGAATCTTCAAAATGCCACAGTCTTGGAATTTTTGTTTAACTCTCTTCATCCTATCAAAAATCCGTATCAATATGTATTCAGTTACCCTATCAATATGTGCCCAGGTCCCTAGAGAAACATAGTAATCTACACCAAAGATATCTTCTGTGTCTACTTGAGAGTTGATTATTTTTTTCTTTATTTTATTTAATATATAATCTGATTTTTAAAGTTTTAATTATGAAAATAATATTTAGAATCCAGTTAATTGTTTACTTTTATAGTCAGAAAATTCTCTCATTTCTTGAGAGAATTTAGGATAATGGATTAATTTTCTATTCTGCTTAACAAATTACTTCAGAATCTAGTAGCTTAAAACAATATACACAGTTACACTGGTTCTGGTTTCTTGATTTGTCTAGCTCAGGATCTTATAAGATTGCTGAACAATGAATAAGGAAGACCAAGGGAAAATTGATGCATTTGAATTAGGGTGTTGGCAAAGAATATTGAATATACCATGGACTGCCAGAAGAACAAACAAATCTGTCTTGGAAGAAGTACAGCCAGAATGCTCCTTGGAAGTGAGGATGGCAAGACTTCGTCTCACATATTTTGGACAAATTATCAGAATGAACCAGTCCCTGGAGAAAGACATCATGCTTGGTAAAGCAGAGTGTCGGTTAAAAAGAGGAAGACTCTCAATGAAATCAATTGACACAGAGGCGGCAACAACGGGCAGTGTTTTTTTCTGTTGTATATAGGGCTGCTATGAGTTGGAACTCATTTGACAGCAACTAACCACACTAACAACAAAACATCTAGCATTTTGTTAGGTCCAAAGGTTAAATTTAGAGAGAACCTGCTTATGAGGAAATGTGGAGAATAATGATGAACACATTAAGTAGAAAATTCCGAATTGTCTGGCAGACATCAGGATCAGGTTTCTGAAACCATGAAAAAGGCAACTAATATCTTAGGTTTTTAATATACAAATATTTTAAACTCCAGAAAAAAATTAACTGAGTAATATATAATCACCACCCAGAATTATCAAAGCCTAAATTTAATAGTGTAATAGTTGTGCCAAACATATTTAGGTATTTTCTTTTTGATACAAGAAAAATTTACTGATAAATCCAAAATTGCCTTTGAACTGGAAAGGGTTGTAAAAAGAAAAAGAAAAGAAAAAAAAAAAATCTTGCATCAACTCAACCTTTAATGATTGCAATCGAAACCATGATCTGTCACCCTACTCCAGTTTTACTTATGAACATGTGAGTACTCCTGGGATTTTGGTTATCAGGATAATCTTTACCTGTAAGCTGCCTTAAGGTTTGCCTCATCTATAGAGAGCTACATTGTCTTAGGTCAGACTCCTCCAATGAAAGCCCATATCCAGTAACTAACTGAGATGGATATATAAAGGCAGAGATCTGCTGAACCAACACAGTAAAATTGTGATACAGCATTTTAGCTCCAGAACTCTCCATGGTTTCAGTTGAGGCAGTGGTCAGGCCAGCCTCATGGATTGACTTCTCATTGTCCCCAGTCCTGGTTCCTATCTTTCCCTTTCAAATGTATTGACTACAAATATTCCCTAATTAACAGTTGACCCACTAAACTCTATTTAAGTATCTGCCTCCCCTAGAAAGCAACCTGTGATATTGGTCAACAAAGTTTTTCTTAGAGAAGAGGAACCGTAGCAGAGATCTGAAAGATGATTATGAGTCTGTCAGGAAGAAAAATGTGGAATTTTGCTCACAGAATCCAAAAACTCTTTTTTTAACACATTGCGGCTCATAATAAAATGATAAATTAAAGCTAATTTAGTGTTTGTATGAGAATGGATATAATGGTTGCAAAGAGGAGGAAGAGAAGTGGGAATGAAAGAGAAATTATGAATGAAGAAATAATATTATTTAAAAAATAAAATAATAATGAGGAGATAAAAGGAAAACAAATCAAGGATGATCTCAGGTTTATAAAATGTAGAGTTGAGATACATTTTCAGGGAGAGATAAATGAAGTTTTTGAAGCAATGTGTGGAAGGAGGTGGCATTTATCTACATAAATCACAAAAGCAATTGAAACTCTTACTGTAGCTTGTAGATAGTACAGCATTTCTTTGTCCCAACCACTTAACAAATATTTATTGTACCTCTCTGTATTAGTTTTTGCCATCAAGTTTTTACCAAGGTCTTCAATCTGAAATTGATCAAACATACAATCAAGATTCTTTGATAATTACTGGTGATTAGAATGTGACAGTTGGAAACAGAGATGAAGGATTGGTAGTTGGAAAATATGGTCTTGATGATTGAAATGCCACAGTAGATTCCGTGGTAGAATATTGCAAGACCAAAGACTTTTTCATCGCTAATACTTGTTTTCATCAACATAAAGGGCAATTATCCACCTTGACCTGGTCAGATGGATACACAAGAATCAAATCAACTACATCAATGGAAAGGGATAATAGAGAAGCTCAATGTCATTAGTCAGAAAAAGCCAGGGGCCATCTGAGGAACAGACAACAAATTGCTCATATGCGAGTTCGAGTTGAAGTTGAAGAAAATTAGAACAAGTCCATGAGAGCCAAAATATGACCTTGAGTATATCCCACCTGAATTTAGAGACCATCTCAAGAATAGATTTGATGCTTGAACACTAATGACGGAAGACAAGATGAGTTGTGGGATGACGTCCAGGACATCATACATGAAGAAAGCGAAAGGTCATTAAAAAGACAGAAAAGAAAGAAAAGACCAAAATGGATGTTGGAAAGAGTCTGAAATTTGCTCTTGAACATAAAGTAGCTAAAGCAAATGGAAGAAATGATGAAGTAAAAGAGATGAACAGAAGATTTCAAAGGGTGATTTGAGAAGACAAAGTCAATATTATAAGGAAATGTGCAAAGGCCTGGCGATAGAAAAACAAAAGGGAAGAACACACTTGGCATTTATGAAGCTAGAATTACCGAAGATAAAAATCAAGCCTTGAGTTGGGATACTGAGCCCTGGTGGCTCAGTGGTTAAGAGCTTGGCTGCTAACCAAAAAATCAACTGTTCAAATCCACCAGCCACTCCTTGGAACTTCTATAAGGTAGTTCTACTCTGTCCTATAGGGTCACTATGAGAAGGGATCCACTGGACTGCAACAGGTTTATGGACAAAATATTTAATGACACAGAAATCATCAAAAGAAGATGGAAAGAATACACAAAGTCACTGTACCAAAAAGAATTGGTCAATGCTCAACCATTTCAGGAGATAGCATATGATCAAGAACCAATGGTATTGAAGGAAGAGGTCCAAGCTGTACTGAAGCCACTGGCAAAAAGCAAGGCTCCAGGAATTGATGGAATACCAGTTAAGATGTTTCAACAAACAGATGAAGCACTGGAGATGTTCACTCACCTATGCCAAGAAATTTGTAAGAGAGCTATCTGGCCAAGCGATGAGAAGAGATCCATATTTATGCCCATTCCAAAGAAAAGTGATCCAACAAAATGTGGAAATTATCCAACAATATCATTAATATCAGACACAAGTAAAATTTTGTTGAAGATCATTCAAAAACCATTACAGCAGTATATCACCAAGGAACTGCCAGAAATTCAAGCCAGATTCAGAAGAGGATGTGGAATGCAGGTTATTATTGCTGATGTCAGAAGGATCTTGGCTGAAAGCAGAGAATAAAAGGAAATGTTTACCTGTCATTTATTGATTATGCAAAAGCATTTGACTATGTAGATCATAACAAATTATGGATAACATTGTGAAGAATGGGAATAATACAACACTTAACTGTGCTCATGAAGAACCTATACATAGACCAAGAGGCAGTCCTTCAAACAGAACAAAGTCCCGCATGTTTTCAATTCAGGAAACATGAATCTTGGGATTGTATCGTTTCGCCATACTTATTCAAACTGTATGAAGAGTAAATAATCAGAGAAGTTGGACTATATGAATAAGAAATCTGCATCAGGATTGGAGGAAGACTCATTAACAACCTGCGATATGCAGATGACAAACTTGCTTGCTGAAAGTGAAAAGGACTTGAAGCACTTACTAATGAAGATAAAAGAATACATTCTTCAGTATGGATTATACCTCAGCCTAAAGAAAACAAACGTCCTCACAACTGGACAAATAAGCAACATCATGATAAACAGAAAAAAGATTGCAGTTGTCAAGGATTTCATTTTACTTGGATCCACAATCAACACCCATGGAAACAGCAGTCAAGAAATAAAACAATGCATTGCATCAGGCAAATCTGCTGCAAAAGACTTCTTAAAAGTGTTGAAAAGCAAAGATGTCATTTTGAGGACTAAGGTGTTCCTGCCCCAAACCATGATGCTTTCTTTACATTGCCTCATATGCTTGCAAAAGCTGGACAATGAACAAGGAAGACCAGTGAAGAATTGATACCTTTGAATTATGGTGTTGATGAGGAATAGAGAATATACTATAGACTGCCAGAAGAACAAACAAATCTGTCTTTGAAGAAGTACAACCAGAATGCTCACTAGAAGTGAATATGGCAAGACTTCATGACACCTACTTTGGGCGTGTTGTTAGAAGGGACCAGTTTCTGGAGAAGGATATCTTTCTTGGAAAAGTAGAGGGTCACTGAAAGAGAGGAAGATCCTCAAAGAAATGGATTGACACAGTAGCTGCAACAATGGGCTCAAGCGTAACGATTATGAGGGTGGCTCAGAACTGGCCAGTGTTTAGTTCTGTTGTACATAGGGTTGCTATGAGTCTGAACAAACTGGAGGGCACCTAATAAGAACAACTACAGGGAATGCCTCTCAGGATCATGATATTTCTGTCAAATCTTCAAGGATTAATAAATTTTAGCTTAGCATAAGTCAGGAGAAGAATTTTTTCAACAGAAGGACCATCATCTGGTATGCATTTAAATGAAGTGTGGAAGGCTGACTAGATTTTGTATGACCTGTTTAAATACTGAAATCATTACCCTAGATGCCAGTTGAGAGTCACTGAAAGACTGTAAGCAAGAAAGTAACATAGACTTGAAAATGTATGAGTTATCTGTGTTCAGGTTATAGTCACAGCCTCGAAAATGGGTGCTCTTATACTGAAAGAGTGGGTAAAGCAGGTAAAAGAGGGCAAATTACAGATACATATGGATCCAAAAAGATACAAGCCAGAAAAAGATAATTAATAAAGCCCATAGGAAAATAGAGAAAACTTAGAAGAATCAGATGAGACACAGTAGTGTCAAATAATACAAGAAACATTGATCAATATTTTCTTTAAAATTACCATTGGATTATGAATTACAATTCTAAAATAATGTCACACTCTTATAAGTATAATTTAAGAATTTTATTGAAAATAAAATGGCAAAATGGCGCCCTAGGCAGAAAAACCATTCCGTCACTCCACAGGAAAGATATGAAAAACTAAGCTAAACAGAAAAAACAACAATCCTGAAACCCTAAAACATCAAAGGAAGAGATAAAGAACTCAGCCAAGCACCAAATGCAGTGAGAAAACTGACAGAGAACAGAGAGCAAGGAGAGATTCATGCAGAGGTCCCCTACCAGCTAACTCAGTGCAAATCTGCCATCTTGGACTCCTATCGGAGACCAGCAAACAGGCGATACGAGAAAGCAGCTTCACGGAGCTTCCAGTGGGAGACAAAACAACCAGTAATTTGCGATATACACTTTTCCACCCCCCACCCTTCTTCACCCCCACTCGGCCTCCTCTGCTTCCCGTGGCCACAATCTCTTGTCCGGGAAACACTGGCTGCTTGGATTCCACACACCCAAACGGGCCAGCTCTCTGAGTGCCATTTTTTGGCTGCTGGTGTTGCTTTTTTCTGCTTCTTTTGATTTCTTCCTTACCTCTCACCACCTCCCCCTCCTTTCGCTCAAATACCTGGCTCCGTGCGCTATCTTTGGTTCTTCCTGAGGGGCTGCAGAGCTCTGGTAATTTGTGATATACGCTTTCCCACTCCCTACACTTCTTCACCCACAATTGGTCCCCTCTTCTTCCCGCGGACACAGTCTCTTGTCCGAGAACACCGGCTGCTTGGATTCCACACACCCAAATGGGTGGGCTCTCTGCGTGCCATTTGTTGGCTCCTGGTGTTGCTTTTTTTTTGACTTCTATTGATTTCTTCCTTACCTCTCACCACATCCCCCTCCTTTTGCTCAAATACCTGGCACTGTGTGACATCTTTGCTTCTTCTTGAGGGGCTGAGGAGCACCGTTCGAGTGTGGACCTGCTTCCCGGTCTGGGCTGCCAGGCTGGTGGAATCCTGGGGCTTTTGTTCGTTTTTTTGTTTTGAATTGTTAGTTTGTTTTCTTTTCCTTTTCTTGAGTTGGGATCCCCTTCTGGCCAGGTGGTGCTGCGTGGCAAGGAGACTACCCCCTTGGCTTTCACAGACACGCAGAAGGAACCCTGAGGGAATTTCTTTTTACTTTGGTTTTTTTTTTTTAATTTTTTTGGGGGATTTTCTTGTTCTTTTTATTTTTTAATTCATTTTCTTTTCTTTTCCCTCTTCCTCCCTTTTTGTCTTTCTTCATTACTTAGTTTCCCGACTCTCTGTATCTTCCTTCTCTTTCTATTCCCTAAATACCTGGTGTTGTATACCTCTATGCCTTCGAGCCAGGTTGTACTGCAACACCAGAGAACGACTTCCCCAGACATCATAGCTGCACTGGTGGGATTCCTGGGAACTTTGTGGTTCTTTAACCTTTCCAATTTTTATTTATTCATTCTTTTCTTTTCTTCCTCTTCCCCTTTCTGTATTTCTCCATTTCATAGTCTCTCATTGCTCCACTCCAACGGCAAGCTCCCCTAGCATTCTTTTTTGTTTGTTTGTAAGTTTTTGGCTCCTGATCTTCTCTCCTCTCTCCCATGTCCACCTTAGCTCCACACATAACAATCTCCCCACTACATCCTGCCTACCTGCAGTGTGCACTTAAAATCACACCACCAAGCAGCACAGGCACGGCCTATTGGAACCTTCCCTGCACTGATTACCGACCCGCCCTGGTGGCCGTAGTAAGTGCCACAAACAGCATATCCCAGTAACTCCTCTTCAGCTAGACCTGCCCTGCCATACCATACCTGAGAGACTGACCCTGCCAATTGGAGAAGGAGGAGAAAAGTATTGTGCTCACAGATGAGCAAGCAACAAAGAACACACAGTCTGCCTGCTCAGACGTAGTCAAATTAAAAAACAAAATGACAAAACAAACAAATCTACAATCAATAAATTAGAAAAATAACTACTGAATGCCCCTAAGACAGCAGACAATATCAAAACATTTACAAAAACCGGACAGCATGGTTCCAGTAAGCATCCAAAATAAAACACAAGATGACTTTCCAGTGGAAGAAAATGCACTAGAACTACCTGATAGGGAATTCAAATCTCTACTACTCAGAATTCTCCAAGAGCTGAGGCAAAAAGCTGACAAACATGAAGAAAAAATAGACAAATCCATGGAAAATACAGACGAAAAAATTGGAAGAATTCAGGAAAATAATGCTGGAACAAAATTCCAAAAACAAATTCACAACTATAAATTATACAAAGACAACAATTAGAAATCCAAAAGATAAACAACAAGATTTCAGAAATGGAAAGTGTCATAGAAGGGCTGAAAAGCAGATATTAAAGGTGGAAGACAGGATCGGTGGAATTGAAGACAAACACTGGGATAAAACTCTGTTTCAGGAAAACTCAGAAAAAAGAACAAAGACAAATGAAGAGACTCTGAGAGTCATGTGAGATTCAATCAAAAGCAAAAATCTGTGAGTGATTGGAATTCCAGAATGGGGGAGAAAACAGAAAACACAGAGAGGATCATTGAAGAACTGCTGACAGAAAACTTCCACAATATCATGAAAGATGAAAAGCTGGCCATCCAAGAAGCTCAATAAACCCCGTATAGGACAGACCGCAAAAGAAAAGTACCAAGGCATACCATAATCACACTCGCCAAAACCAAAGACAAAGAATCCTGAGAGCAGCTCGTAAAAACAAGAAGTCACATACAGAGAAGAAACAATCAGACTAAGCTCAGATTATTCAGCAGAAACCATGCAGACAGGAAGGCAATGGGATGACATATATAAATCTTGAAAGAAAAAATTGCCAGCCAAGAATAATATATCTTGCAAAACTCTTGTTCAAATTTGATGGTGAAATTAGGTCAATTCCAGATAAACAGAAATTAAGGGAATATGTAAAAGTCAAACTAAACTTACAAGAATTATTAAAGGGAGTTGTTCGATCTGAAGACAAACAACTTCAGCTCACAGGCAGAATCTAGAATGCAGATTGTACCAGCCAGACACCAATCTAGGAAATGAACTCTCGAGGACTATCCAAAACCAAAAGAAATACAACAGGGAATCAGAGCAGTTAATCAGTAAATGACAACAACATCAAAACA
>NW_004443970.1:66150-78501 GCF_000243295.1 Trichechus manatus latirostris | reverse complement strand
CATAATTCTAACTCACAAAAAAATGACCAGATTTACTGGCCTAAAGGAGACTGGAGATACCCCAAGAGTATGGCACCCAGACACCCTTTTAGCTCAGTGGTGAAGTTATCTCCGAGGTTCACATTTCAGCCCAGGAGTGGACACCCCCATAAAACCAAATGGGACTAATGAGATACAGTAGTCCAGTGACAACTGCCAGAAGGCAGAAGGGGATAAGGAAGCTGGTGATAGGGAACCCAAGGTTGAGTAAGGATATTGTTGATGTGTTGTGAGATTGTTAACCATTGTCATAGGGCAATATGTGTAGTAACTGTTAAATGGGAAACTATTTTGTTCTGTAAGCCTTCATCTTAAGTGAGAATACCAGCACAATTGGAAGAGTGTAGTTGATGTCACTGAACTCTGCATGTAGAAATTTTTGAAATGGTGTGTCTTTGGCTAGGTTGAGAAGTTAGAGGGTTGACATGTTGTGGGGTTGTTAACCAATGTCATAAAACAATATGTGTACTACTGTTTCATGAGAAACTATTTGTTTTGTAGGCCTTCACCTGAAGTACAATAAAAAAAATACATATACCACTCCCAGTATTCTTTTAGCATCATAACAAGAAAATAAAATTGATTTTAGAGTTTGGGGTTTGTTTTCACAGTCTCCTGAATTTCTCTCTGTTGTTGTAAATTATGCATTATATACATGTCTATTTCCGCTTTTCCAAGGAAGAGGGGTGTAGAAGTTTTGTTTTTCTCTTTTTTAATTGCTCAGTGAAGGTAGTTGAGATTTAAATCTGGTTTTATCGTTGTTTGTAGTTCAGTTTCTGAAATTTTGAGGCAGCTTTTACAAGATAGTTCAGATTTTGCATTACCTTATCTTCATTTAATTAATTTTATTTAACTAATTAATCTCATGTGGAATTCTCCATTGCCTATTATTGAGTGGAAAGTATATATTATATAAATATATATACATGTTTATGTATATATATTATACATAAACTGATTCAGTGTTATTAAGTATGACACTTTAAATTATCCTTTCTCATTGGTTTCTGACATTCTGAGAAATGTTATCTGGTAATTTTTTTTTTCCATGTTCTTTCAAAATCAGTTATAAATCCAACCACCCATTGCACCTTTAACAGATTATTTTAAAAATGTTTACTTTTCTTGAAACATGGCTTATTTTATTGTATTGATCAATAGAACAACAAACAAACAAACACAAGAAACCTGGAGGATTTATCATTGCTTTTATTTGTTACAAACCTTATTATCATAAGATCAATAACAGCACTTGTAGGCATGTACTAAGCTGAAACAAGAGCAACCCTCTCTTCTAGGCTCCCCAGTGCCACTAAGTCTTGCTATCAAACTACATTTTATATCTCTTGCTCACAAAACTTAGTAATTTACTTTCCATGAGGACCTCTAGCGACATTTTGAAAACACGAATCTTTATAAAGGCTATTATTATGTGACACACAGCCATAATACTTCAAATTATTAAATTGTTTGTATTATTCCATCAGTTTGAATAAGCCATAAATTTTATGGCCTTCTGAAATATAAGCGTTAAATAAAAATGATAAATTGTGTGGGAAACAACATTCTCCACAAATTAAATACACTAGGCAATATAGATACTCGCAATGTCCACACCAGATACAATTCTTTGGGGCAGCTATGAACAGGAAGCCTCATCAGATCTCTCTGCTGCTCAGATATGTATGCTGAACCATCTTTTACGGTCTCCCTAATATGATAAGGGAGCACTGGTGGCACAGTAGTTGAGAGCTATGGCGAGTTATGGCTGCTAACTAAAAGGTTGGCAGTTCAAATCCACCAGTCGTTCCTTGGAAACCCAATGGGGGTAGTTCTATTCTGTTCTATAGGCTAACTATGAATCAGAATCGACTCAACGGCAACAGATTTGGTTTTGGTTTTTTAATATGATAAGTTTCTATCCTAATCCATAGCCATCTCCTCCAATGTTAAAATTACCTACACACAAATCTTTTACTTTGAACAAGGGAGTTTTAACTCCTCTCTGTTGTTGTTGTTACCTGCCATCGATCCAGTCCCTGACCCATGGCAACTCCATGTACAACTGAACAAAATGCTGCCTGGTCGTGCACCATCCCATGATTGGTAATGGATCAGTCCATTGTGATCCATAAAGTTGTCATTGGCTGATTCTATGAAGTAAATCACCAGGACTTTCTTTCTACTGTCTCAGTCTGGAAGCTCCACTGAAAACTGTTCAGCATTATAGCAATGTGCAAGCCTCTACTGATGGACTGGTTTTGTGCTCTTACTTTCTCTTTTCTACTTATAGAAAAATTATCTGATGTGAATCTTCTAAATTATAGGTTTAAGAATTTTCCTAATGATACCCTTAAATTTTACTACTTTTATCTTTGCCCGTTTTTCTTCCTAAATTAATCCCCTCCTCTTACATCCTTAATTCCATCACATTATTCTTCCACCAAGAATCTGAAGCAATTATTTCTTCAAAAATTTTAAAAACTTCCTCCTTCACTATATCTTTTCCATATGCAAATCTGTTTCAGAATTCCTTCTTTCAAATAAGGAAAAAAATAATCAATAGAATGATATATCCTCCTTCAAATAATCATTTTTATTCCTTCCTGTCATAGATAATTTTTTTCAACATAATAAAATACTACTCCAATATTTCCAGAAGTATTACCATCTAATCCTTCTAAATCATGGTTTAAAATCCACTGTAACTAAATGCTTAAGGCGAGAAATCACGTCTAATTTCCAAATTCACTGGCATGATGTTCTTCATTTGATTTATATCACTTCTGTCCTCCACTTCCATATTTGGCTTCTGTTCCATGGGATTTACCTAGTTCTCTGTCTATCATACTAATCAAACTTTCTGTTTTCAATTCAGTACTTAAAGTTCTCTGTCCACATAGGTGTAACCTATGATTTTGAAAGCATTAAATTTGTTTCAGTTTATAATTATCAGATTTCCATACATCAAACATTACCTATATTTTCCAAAGTTTAAACATCTGAAAAGGTAAGAAGACTTGTATCCATCTTTGTATCTTCATTTTCCAATTCCAAACTTCTAAATGTCTTCAGTATATTTTCATATCAATATTGTACATTAAACTACATTTGTCTTCCCATTGACTAAACCATTTGTTTTCATTTTACCAAATATATCTTATAAACTGAGCTGAAGTTTTCAGGGTTATATGTAACAACATATTTGCTCAGCCAAATGTTACCACAAATTTCTTAATCTCTAATAGGTGTTAGTAAGATTCAAGCAGCCTAATAATTCTAGATTTCGATTCATAGATTTTATTCCTAGTTCCAACACTCTCAGCTTAAAAATAAAATAAATAAAAGAATGCCCCCTCCAAAAAAAAAAAAAAAAAAGTGAGAATAGTAGATTATGCTCCTATATGTTCACTATGAGGCTTCAATAATTTAAAAGATTTTGTCTATTTTATTTCAAAATGCACTCACTTCTGTTGTTGTTTCTGATCTTTTTTAAATTTAGCTTTTGGCTTCACTGGAATATTTTAATGAAAATCCAAAATACCACATCATTTCATATATATACTTGAGAAAGTTTCAAATAAGGAGGTTTTCTTTTTTTAAGAACCACACCATTTTATATTTTTCATATTCTATATCTTTAAACAAACTTGGAAACTCCTTACTTTAAACAAACTTGTAAAATAAAGGATAAAAATGGAATTGGATTCTCAGGAGACCATGCTGCTTATTGTATAATTTACTTTAAAAATATTCTAATACTTTATACTTACTTATTTACTAAAAATGAGAATTACAAGTGTCTAAATGAGTTTATCAGTTTTATTTTCTACTTTTTGAAAATAATTTTATAATTGTCCAAATGAGATTATTTATTGGTTGACTATAAATAAATGCATGACAAATATTAGGAAGCTTGCGATAAAAGGCTTTGGAGACCTCTGAATTCAACCCAGATGGAGAAAAACAGGGATCAGATTTACTCTTCTATCTGAAACAACTGAAAATCTGGACAAAATATATTAAACACTGTTTTTGTGACATTGGACATCACGTAGAACAGGGTGGTGATCTCTAAGAGAGGAGAAACAAACAAGTTGAGCTATAGGATGGCTCCCAATTTACAGGCTGAAGGATAGGCAGGGAGAACACAAGCAGAGACTGTCTGTTTAACTGTGTTCTTGGGAATCTCGAAAGGCCAAAGATGTAATAGATTGCAAGGAAGAGTATCATAGAGGAGAGAGTTGCACAGATAGAAAGCTCCAGAGATCTGTAAGAGTTCCACTACAATCAACTGATTGGCACGTAAGTGTGAGAATTGGTCAACATTCGGTCATTTCAGGAGGTAGCATATACTCAAGAACTGATGGTACTGGAGGAAGAAGTCCAAGCTGTACTGAAGGCATTGGTGAAAAACAAGGCTCCAGGAACTGACGAAATATCAATCAAGATGTTTCAACAAAGATATGTAGTGCTGAAGTGCTTATTCATCTATGCCGAGAAATTTGGAAGACAGATACCAGAAATTCAAGCTGGATTCAGGTGAGGACGTGGAATGAGGGATACGATTGCTGATGTCAGATGGATCCCAGCTGAAAGCAGAGAATAACTGAAAGAAGTTTACCTGTGTTTAATTGACTATGCAAAGACTTTCGATTGTGTGGATCACAGCAAATTATGCATAACACTATGAAGAATGGGAATTCCAGAACACTTAATTGTGCTCATGAGGAACCTGTACGTAGACCAAGAGGCAGTTGTTCAAACAAACAAGGAGATACTGCATGGTTTAAAGTCAGGAACAATCTGTGTCAGATTTGTATCATTTCATCATACTTATTCAATCTGTATGCTGAGCAAATAATCCAAGAAGCTGGACTATATGAAGAAGAACATGGCATCAGGATTGGAGGAAAACTAATTAACAACCTGCAATATGCAGATGACACAACCTTGCTTGTTGAAAGTGAAGAGGACTTGAAGCACTTACTGATGATTAAAGACTACAGTCTTCATTATGGATTACACCTCAATGTAAAGAAAACAAAAATCCTCACAACTGAATCAACAAGCAACACCATGATAAATGGAGAAAAGATTGAAGTTGTCAAGGATTTCATTTTATTTTGAATCACAATCAATGCCCATGGAAGCAAGAGTCAAGAAATCAAATGATGCATTGCATTGAGTAAACCTGCTGCAAAAGACCTATTTGAAGTGTTAAAAAGCAAAGATGTCACTTTAAGGACTAAGGTGCACCGTCCTAAGCCATGGTGTTTTCAACCACCTCATATGTATGTGAAAGCTGGATAATGAATAAGGAAGACAGAAGAAGAAATGACACCCTTTAATTATAGTGTTGGTGAAGAATATTGAATATACCATGGATTGCCAAAAGAAGGAAGAAATCTGTCTTGGAAAAAGTGTAGTCAATATGTTCATCAGAAACAAGGATGCCGAGACTGTCTCACATATTTTGGACATGTCAGGAGGGACCAGTCCCTGGAGAAGGACATGCTTGGTAAAGTAGAGGGTCAGCAAAAGAGAGGATGGCTGTCAAGAGATGGATTGACACAGTGACTGCAACAATGGCCTCAAGCATAGCAACAATTTAGAGGATGACTCTGACCAGGCAGTGTTTGTTCTGTTGTATGCAGGGTCTCTATGAATGGGAACTGACCTGAAAACACCTAACAACAACAACACATCCTGGTTTTTCCCCTGAAGGCTTGTGTCCCAAGAAACCCATCCATTTAGGCAAACTGGGACAGTTGATCACCCTACCCAGCATTGGATAAACCTTGTAATTCAGAGTACGTTGTGTAGGACAATCAGAAGCATATTGCGCTAGTGTTGAAAATTTAGCCCTAGAGTAAATGCTGCTCTGCTGTTGCCTAACAAAGTTTAAAAACTAGTTTCAAAGGATCAAAGTGTTTCTAACTAATTTAAAAGATCAGGTGTATGTATAAGAATACAAAAAAAAAAAAAAAAAAAGAATTAGCACCTATCTAGGTCAGAAATTGAAAAAAAAAAAATTCCCATATATCCAAAGATGCAGGAAAATGTGACCCATAATAAAGACAAAATCAGTCAACGAAAACATACGTGTCAATGGCACAACTCATAGAATTAGAATGCAAGGACATTATAAAGGTTATTATAGCCATATTTCACAAATCCAAAAAGGTAGAGGAAATGGAAGGTATCTAAAGGCCTAAATCAATCTTACGGAAATGAACATCAGAGATGAAAATACATTGGATAAGATTCAAAACAGATTAGATTCTGTAGAAGAAAAGATTAGTGAACTTCAAACATAGCAATAAAAATTTTTCAAAATGTAAGCAAGCATAGAGACTGACCAAAAGAAAAATGAATAGAGAGAATCTGTGAGCTATAGGTTTGGGGCCATGGTTGTGCAGGGTTTAAGAGCTTGGCTGCTAACCAAAAGATTGGCAATTCGAATCCACCAGCTGCTCCTTGGAAACCTTGTGGGGCAGTTCTACTCTGTGTATAGGGTCGCTATGAGTTGGAATTGACACCACGGCAGCAGGTTTGGTTTGTGTTTAGAATATATGTGTAACTGGAATCCCTGAAGGAGAGTAGATAGGGAACAACACAATCAATAGTGAATACAAGAGAAAATACTACAATAAATAATGGTTGACCTTTGTCAAAACTTGATAAAAATTTTAAATTCAGAATTCCAAGAAGATCAACAAAATCTAAGCCCAATAACTATGAAGAAAACTACACCAAAATCGAAATCCACTGCTGTTGAGTGGATTCTGACTCATAGTGACCTTGTAAGACAGGGTAGAACTGTTTCATAGAGTTTCCAAGGCGTAAATCTTTACAGAAGCAGACTGCCAATCTTTCCCCTGTGGAGTGGTTGGTAGGTTCGAACTACAGACCTTTTGGTTGGCATTCGAGTGCTTTAACCACTGTGCCACCATGGCTCCTCAAAAACTACACCAGTAACATCAAAATTAAATTTCTTAAAAGTGGTGATGAAGAAAAAATATAAAACTATTAAAAGGAATATAAAGGATATATTACATATAAAGAAACAAATATAAGAATGATAGCAGATTTACCCCAAAAACAATGCAAGGCAGAAGACCGAGGAGGGAAATTTTTAAGGGTATTAGAAACAAACCAAGAAGCAAAAACATTTTGACCTAGAATTTTATACCCATTAGGGGCATTAAAATTAAAGTGAAGCTGAAATTAACTTTCTCAGACTTACAAAAGCTGAAAGATTTATCACCGGCAGACATACAATAAAGGAATACTTTAAAAGGTCTGTCAAGTACTAGAAAAATAATACAAGATGGAAATCTGGACCTAAACTAAGGAGTGAGGAGCATTGGAACTGGAAAATTGTAGGTAAATATAAAATAATTTTCGAAAAAGTTAGTTTACTGTTTAAGGCAAACATAACAATATACTGTATAATTTTAACATATGTAGAGGTAATGTATGACAACGATAGCAAAAAGAATGAGATGGGAAATGGAATTGTTCTGTTCTAAGATCACTATAGCTTACATAATGCAATATATTGTTGTTTGAAGATAGACTGTGATTAGTGAAAGCTCTAGAAAATTAAAACAAAACAAAACTCTTTTGAAAATGTTACAGATAATAAATCAACAAAGGAAGTAAAATTGAATTATAAAAAAGAAAAGTAGACAGAAATGAGAAAAAATAACAAAGTACAGATGGAAATAGTAGAAAACAAGGAGAAAGATGGTAGATTTAAACCTAATCATATAGATAATTATATTAGATGCAAGTTGTCTAAACACTACAATTAAGAAGTTGATAGACTAGATAAGAAAAACAAGATATCACTTAATGTTACATATAGGAAACCCATTTTAATACAAAGACACAAGTGGGTTAATGGTAAAAGGATGAATAGATATGCTATTGTAAAACAAATCAAAGAGAACTGAAGGAACTAAATTAATATCAGACAAAGTAGATTTAAGAACAAGAAACATTATCAAGGTAAAATTTAAGAGTGTCATTATGTTGATAATGGTCTTAATTCAAGAAAAGGACATAAATATAATTAATATTTATGCATCTAATATAGCCACTTTAAAATTCATAAAGGAAAAAATAATAGAAATAAATTGGGAAATAGACAAATCAACTCCTAGGGTCAGAAATTCTAATACTGCTCTTTCAATCATTGAAAGAAAAAGTGGCATACACATCCTTTTTAAGTGTACATGGAACATTTACCAATAGAAGCCATATTTTGGAGCATAAATATTATGAATGAATTCAAGCCACTTATATCATACAATGTATTTTATCTGCCAAAAATGGGAATAAATTAAAAATCAATAACCGAAAGGAATTTTGAAAATCCCCAAATATTTGAAAACTAAGTAATACTAAGTAATAGTTCAGACAAGTTTCAAAAAAAAAAAACTTAAAAGCATTTAAGCCTAAATGAAAATGAAAACCCAACACATTAAAATGTACGGGATACAGCTAATACATTACTCAGATGGAAATTTTTGGCACTAAACACCTATATCAGAAAACAGGAAAAGTTCCAGATCAATAGTCTCAATTTTTACCCTAAGAAACCAGAAAAAGAGCAAATGAAATACAAAGTACACTAAGAGAAATAATAAAAAGCAGAAATAAAATCTAAAAAAATTGAATAGATAAAATAAAGAAACCAAATTATGGGTATTTAAAAGTATAAATAAAATTGAAAAAGCTCTTGATGTACTAACCAGGGAGAAAAATAAAAAAGGAAGGATGTACACATTATCATTCAGGAATGAGAAAGGTGACATCAATATTGATAGTACATAGAATACAAAGATAGTAAGAGGATACTATGAACAACTGTATGTTAATAAATTCAACAACTTAGATGAAATGGGATTATTTCTTAAAAGATATAAATTACCAAAGATCACTAAGAAGAAACACTCTATCTAGTCTAGAAATAGAAATTGTAGTTGAAAATCTTTCCACAAATAAAACTTGAGACACAGATGGCTATACTGGTGAATTCTACAATGTATTTAAGGAAGAAGAAATAATACGAATTCTATATAAACTTTTCCAGAGAACAGAAAAATAAGTTACTACTTCTCTGCTAATTTTATGAGGTAAGCATCACCTTGTTACCAAAATCAAACAATGGCATTACAACAAAAGAAATCTGTGAAATTTTAGCAAATTAAATTCAAAAATATCTAAAAAAGGATGACACATTTGGAACAAGTAGGATTTAATCCAAAAATGCAAGCCTGGATTTACATTTGAAAATGAATCAGTGTAATCATAATTTTAGCTAGCTAAACAAACAAAACCCATCAATATATGTTCATCTCAGTAGATTCAGAAAAAGCTTTAGACAAAATTCAGCAACCAATTCTGATCAAAACTCTTAGAAAACTAAGAGTAAAAGGCAACTTACTCAACCTGAGGAAGGGCGCCTGTGAAAAACCGACTGAGGAAGAATAATTGTGAACTTAGAATGGGCAGAGATTTAGTAGATACAGCACCAAAAGCATGATCCATCTAAAAGTATTCATGATAGATTTCATAAAAATTAAAGACCAAATAATTAAACGAAATTATAAAAGAAAATTTTGGTGCTCCTAAAAGTCACTGTTAAGAGAATGAGAAGACAAGACATAAGCTGGGAGAAAATATTTACAAAGGATATATCTGATAAATTCTATTTAAATATATGTATAATATAATACACTCAAAATTCAGTAACAAGGAAAAAACATTCACTTTAAAAAATGAGTAAAATCTGAACAGACACCATATCAAAGTAGATCTATAGATGGCAAAAAGAGCACACAAAAAGATGCTCAACATCATTAGTTATCTAGGAAACATAATTTTAGAATGACCACATTTCAATAGACTGAATACACCAAGTATTAGAGAAGGTGTAGAGGAACTTGTATTCTTATACACTGCTGGCAGAAATGTAAAATGGTACAACTACTTTGGAATGCAGTTTGGATGTTTCTTAAAGAAATTTCTTAAACATATATTTACCACATATGAACTAGGCATTCCATTCATAGGTACTTACTGATGAGAAATGACAGTGTATGCCAGTCTATTGTTGTTGTTATTAGGTGCCTTCCAGTTGGTTCCAACTCATAGAATTCCTATGTAGCACAGAATGAAACAGTACCCAGTCTTGCACCATCCTCACAATCGTTGTTATACTTGAGCCCATTGTTGCTGCCACTGTGTCAATCCATCTCATTGAGGGTCTTCCTCTCTTTTGATGACCCTCTGCTTTACCAAGCATGATGTCCTTCTTCAGGGACTGATCCCTCCTGATAACATGTCCAAAGTATATGAGATGAAGTCCTATCATCCTTGCTTCTAAGGAGCATTCTGACTGTACTTCTTCCAAGACAGATCTGTTCATTCTTCTGGCAGTCCATGGTATATTCAATATTCTTTGCCAACACCATAATTCAAAGGCATAAATTCTTCTTTGGTCTTCCTTATTCATTGTCTAGCTTTTGCATGTATATGAGGCCATTGAAAATATCATGGCTTGGGTCAGGCACACCTTAGTCTCCGAGGTGACATCTTTGCTTTTCAACACTTTAAAGGGATCTTTTGCAGCAGATTTGCCCAATGCAATGTATCATTTGATTTCTTGACTGCTGCTTCCATGAGTGTTGATTGTGGATCCAAATAAAATGAAATCCTTGACAACTTCAATTTTTTCTCCCTTTATCCGTTTCTCATGATGTTGCTTATTGGTCCGGTTGTGAGGATTTTTTCGTTTTCTTGTCTGTTGAGGTATAATCTGTATATCTTATACCTGATCTATGTACTGGTTCCTCATGAGGACAATTAAGTGTTCTGGAATTCCCATTTGTTGCAATGTTATCCATAATTTGTTAAAATCTACACTGTTGAATGCATTTCCATGGTCAGTAAAACACAGGTAAACATCTTTCTGGTATTCTTTACTTTCAGCCAAGATCCATCTGACATCAGCAATGATAACTCTAATTTCATGGCCTCTTCCAAATCAAGCTTGAATTTCTGGCAGTTACCTGTCAATACAATGTTGCAGCTGCTTTTGAATGATCTTCAGCAAAATTTTACTTGCCTGTGTTATTAATGATGTTGTTCAATAATTTCTGCATTCAGTTGGATCACTTTTCTAGGAGATAGGCATAAATATGGATCTCTTCCAGTCCTTTGGCCAAGTAGCTCCCTTCTAAATTCCTTGCTATAGACGAGTCTGGCTTCCAGCACTGCATCCATTTGTTGAAACATCTCAATTGATATTCTGTCACTTCTTGGAGTCTTATTTTTTGCCAGTGCCTTCAGTGTGGCTTGGATTTCTTTCTTCAGTACCATTGGTTCT
Source organism: Trichechus manatus latirostris (assembly GCF_000243295.1). Classification (NCBI taxonomy): domain Eukaryota; kingdom Metazoa; phylum Chordata; class Mammalia; order Sirenia; family Trichechidae; genus Trichechus; species Trichechus manatus. Next base: position 67,061 of record NW_004443970.1, on the reverse strand, counting down.
TGATCATATGCTACCTACTGAAAGGGTTTAACGCTGACCAATTCTTTTTGATACAGTGACTCTGTATTCTTTCCATCCTCTTTTTTTTGTTGTTTATTGTTGTAGTTTAAGTGAAAGTTTACATTGCAAGTTAGTCTTACACAAAAATTTACACATGCATTGCTATGTGACCCTAAATGCTCCCCCTATACTGTGCCAACACACTCCTCCTTTCAACCCCTGATTTTCCATGTCCATTCAACTAGCTCCTAACCCTCTCTGCCTTCTCATCGTAGCTTGGGACAGAAGCTGTCCATTCAGTCTCATGTATCTACCTGACCTAAGAAGCACTCTCTTCTCGAGTACCATTTTATGTCCCACAGTCCAGTCCAATCTTTGTCTGAAGAGTTGGCCTCGGAAATTGTTTTAGTTCTGGGCTGATAGAGAATCCAGGGGCCATGCTTTTCAGAGTTCCTCCAGTCTCAGTCAGACCATTAAGTCTGGTCTTTATACTAGAATCCGAGTTCTGCACCCCACCATTCTCCTGTTCCATCAGGGCGTCTCTGTTGTGTTCCTTGTCATGGTGGTCCTTTGTGGTAGCCTGGCACCATCTAGTTCTTCTGGTCTCAGGCTGATGAAGTCTCTGCTTTATGTGGCCCTTTCTGTCTCTTGGGCTAGTACTTTCCTTGTGTCTTTGGTGTTCTTCATTCTCCTTTACTCCAAGTGGTTGGGACCAATTGATGCATCTTAGATCACTGCTTGCAAGCTTTTAAGACGCCAGATGCCACTCACCAAAGTAGGATGCATAACATTTTCTTAATAAACTTTGTTATGCCAATTGACCTAGATGTCCCCTGAAAGCATGGTCCCTGGATCCCTACCCCTGCTACTCTGTCCCTCAAAGTGTTTGATTGTATTCAGGAAACTTCTTA
>NW_004443970.1:63116-66050 GCF_000243295.1 Trichechus manatus latirostris | reverse complement strand
TTGTATTCAGGAAACTTCTTAGCTTTGGTTTAGTCCAGTTGTGCTGACTTCCACTGTAGTATGTGCTGTCCCTCCCTTCACCTAAGAAAATTATTCTTTAGTATCTAGTTAGTGAATAACCCTACCTCCCCCCCCACCCCCGCAACCATCAAAGAATGGTTTCTTCTGTGTTTAAACCTTTCCTTGAGTTCTTATAATAGTGATCTTATACAATATTTGTCCTTCTATGACTGATTAAATTCACTCAGCATAATGCCCTCCAGATTCCTCCATGTTACGTTTCATGGCTTCATCGTTGTTCTTTATCGTCATGTAGTATTCCATTGTAAGGATATATCATATTTGTTTATCCATCCGTGATGGACACCTAGGTTGTTTCCATATTTTTGCTATTTTGAACAGTGTTGCAATGAACATGGGTGTGCATACATCTATTCTTGTGACAGCTCTCAATTCTCTTGGATATATTCCAAGAAGTGGGATTGCTGGATAATATAGTACTTCTATTTCTAGATTTTTAAGGAAGTGCCAGATAGATTTCCAAAGTGGTTGTACCATTTTATATCCCCACCAACAGTGTATAAACATTCTAGTCTCTCCACAACCTCTCTGGCTTTTATTTTTTGTGTTTTTTAGATTATTGCTAGCCTTGTTGGGTTGAGATGATATCTCACTGTAGTTTTGATTCGCATTTCTCTAATGGCTAATGATCGTGAGTATTTCTTCATGTGTCTGTTAGAAGCCTGAATATCTTCTTTGGAAAAGTGCCTGTTCATATTCTTTGCACATTTTGTAATTGGGTTATTTGTCTTCTTGTTGTTGAGGTTTTGCAATGTATTGTAGATTTTAGAGATTAGACCCTGATCAGATTTGTCATAGCCAAAAATATTTGCCTAGTGTGTAGGCTGTCTTTTGACTCTTTTGGTGAAGACTTTTGATGAGCATAAGTGTTTGATTTTTAGGAGCTCCCAGTTATCTAGTCTTTCTTCTGTGCTTGTGCATTGTGGCTTATAGTTCGTATTGTGTTTATGCCATGTATTAGGGCTTGTAACATTGTCCCTATTTCTTCTTCCATGATCTTTATCGTTTCCAGTTTTATATTTAGGTCTTTGATCCATTTTGAGTTAGTTTTTGTGCATGGTGTGAGTATGGGTCTTCTTTCAGTTTTTTGAAGATGGATATCCAGTTATGTCAGTACCATTTGTTAAAGAGACTGTCTTTTCCCCAATTGATGGACTTTAGGCCTTTGTCAAATATCAGTTGCTCATACGCAGATGAATTTATGTCTGGACTCTCAATACTGTTCCATTGGTCCATGTATCTGTTGTACCGGTAGCAGGCTGTTTTGACTACTGTGGTGGTATAATAGCTTCTAAAATCTGGTAGTGTGAGGCTTCCCACTTTGTTCTTCTTGAGTAATGCTTTATTTATTTGGGGCCTCTTCCCTTTCCATATGAAGTTGGTGATTTGTTTCTCCATCTCATTAAAAAATGCCATTGGAATTTGGGTTGGGATCGCATTGTATCTGTAGATCGTTTTGGGTAGAATTGACATTTTCACAATGTTGAGTCTTCCTATCGATGGCAAGTTATGTTTTTCCACTTATGCAAGTCTCGTGGTTTCTTGCAGTAGTGCCTTGTAGTTTTCATTGTATAGGTCTTTTATTTCTCTGGTTAGATTTATTCCTGAGTATTTTATCTTCTGGAGGCTACTGTAAATTGTACTGATTTGGTGATTTCCTCTTTGAGGTTCTCTTTGTTGGTGTAAATGAATCCAACTGAATTTTGTATGTTTATCTTGTATCCTGAAAATTTGCTGAAATCTTCTCTTAGTTCCAGTAGTTTTCTTGTGGATTCTTTGTGGTTTTCTGTGTATAAGAGCATATCATCTGCAAATAGAGACACTTTGACTTCTTCTCTACCAATCTGGATGCCCTTTTTTTCCTAGCCTAAAGGCTCTGGCTAGTACCTCTAGCACAATGTCGAATAACAGTGGTGATAAAGGGCATCCTTGTCTGGTTCCTGTTCTCAAGAGGAATGCTTTCAAAGTTTCTCCATTTAGGATGATGTTGGCTGTTGGCGTTGTATAAATGCCCTGAATTATATTGAAGAATTTCCCTTCTATTCTTATTTTGTTGAGAGTTTTTGTCATGAATGAGTGTTGGATTTTGTCAAATGCCTTTTCTGCATTGATTGATAAGATCACGTGGTTCTTGTCTTTTGTTTTATTAATGTGATGGATTACACTGATGGTTTTTCTAATGTTCAACCATCCCTGCATACCTGGTATAAATCCCACTTTATCATGGTGAATTATTTTTTTGATATGTTGCTGAATTCTACTGGCTAGAATTTTGTTGAGGATTTTTGCATCAATGCTCATGAGGGATACTGGTCTGTAATTTTCTTTTTTGGGGGTCTTTACCTGGTTTTGGTATTAGGGTTATGGCTGGCTTCATAGAATGAGTTTTGGAGTATTCCATCCTTTTCTATGCTCTGAAATACCTTTAGCAGTAGTGGTGTTAACTCTTCTCTGAAGGTTTGGTAGAGTTCTCCAGTGAAGCCACCAGGGCCAGGGCTTTTTTTTGTTGGCAGTTTTTTACTTACATTTTCAATCTCTTCTTTTGTTATGGGCTTATTTAGTTGTTCAACCTCTGTGTTAGTTTAGGTAGGTAGTAAGCTTCTAGAAATTTGTCCATTTCCTCTAGGTTTTCATATTTCTTAGAGTACAATTTTTCATAGTATTCTGCTGTGAGTCTTTTAATTTCAGTTGGTCTGTTGTGATGTCACCCATCTCATTTCTTATACGGGTAATCTGCTTCCTCTCTTGTTTTCTTTTGTCATTTTGGCCTATGGTTTATCAATTTTGTTGATCTTTTCAAAGAACCAGCTTTTGGTCTTGTTAACTCTTTCAATTGTTTTTCTAATTTCTATT
>NW_004443970.1:40790-63016 GCF_000243295.1 Trichechus manatus latirostris | reverse complement strand
TCCCAAAGGAATTCTGGAAGGATATGTTTTCATTCTCATTTGATTCTATGATTTTCTTTATTCTATCCTTAATTTCTTGTATAATTCAGTTTTTGAGCTGGGTTTTTTTCAGTTTCCATGTGTTTGATTTTTTTTCCCTTGCTTTTCTGTTATTGATTTCTACTTTTATGGTTTTATGGTCAGAAAAGATGCTTTGTAATATTTCAATGCTTTGCATTTTGTTAAGGCTTGCTTTATGGCCTAATATGTGATCTATTCTGGAGAATATTCCAGATGTGTTGGAAAAGAAAGTATACTTGGCTGCTGTTGGGTGAAGCGTTCACTATATGTCTCTGAGATCAAGTTGGTTGATTGTAGCATTTAGCTCTTCCGAGTCTTTGTTGAGCTTCTTTCTGGATGTTCTGTCCTTCACCGAAAGTGGTGTGTTGAAGTCTCCTACTACCATTGTGGAGCTGTCTGTCTCTCTTCTCAATGTTTTTAGAGTTTATTTACATATTTTGGAGCCCTGTCATTGGGTGTGTAAATATTTATTACAGTTATGTTCTCCTTGTGTATTGACCCTTTAATCACAATATAGTGTCCTTCCTTATCCTTTGTGGTGGATTTTACTTTTGAGTCTATTTTGTCAGAGATTAATATTGCCACTCCTGCTCTTTTTTGAGTGTTGTTTGCTTGATATATTTTTTTCCATCCTATGAGTTTTAGTTTGTTTGGGTCTTTAAGTTGTGTCTCTTGTAGGCAGCATGTAGATTGTTTGTGTTTTTGTGCCCAATCTGTCTCTCTGTGTCTCTTTATTGGTACATTTAGTCCACTTACATTCATCATAATTGTTGATAGGTATGAGTTTAGTGCGGTCATTTTGATGTCTTTGTGTGTTGTGCAGGTTCTTTGTTCCACTTAATTTTCTGTGCTGAGTTGTTTTTCTTTATGTATTTTTTTTTTCATCTTCTTCATTGTTGTTGATTTTGTATTTGTTAAGTTTTTGTATTTTTCTTTTGACTTGTAGGATTGTTAGTTAACTTTGTAGTTACCTTAATATTTACCCCTATTTTTCTAATTTTATACCAGTCTTTGATTTCTTTATATCTCCTTGACTTCTTCTCCATATGAAAAATCTTTGTCTACAGTTTTTATGGCCCTCTTTTTTGTTTTAATGCTGTTGTCTTTTACATATTGACATCTGTTTCCCTATTTTCAGTGTTTTAGCTTTGGTTTTTTGTGACTTCCCTATCTGGGTTGATATCTGGTTGCTCTGTCCTGTTTTCTAGTCTTGGGGTGTTTTTTGATGTTTTTGACCCAGAAGACTTCCTCCAGTATTTCTTGTAATTTTTATTTGTTTTTTTTCAAATTCCCTAAACTTCTGCTTATCTGGAAATGCCCTAATTTCTCCATCATATTTGAGAGACAGTTTTGCTGGATATATAATTCTTGGCTGACAATTTTGTTCCTTTAAGGCTTTATATATGTCATCCCATTGCCTACTTGCCTACATGGTTTCTGCTGAGTAGTCCGAGCTTCTTCTTATTGACTCTCCTTTGTAGATGACTTTTCAGTTATCCCTAGCTGCTCTTAAAATTCTCTGTTTATCTTTTGTTTTGGCAAGTTTGATTATAATATGTATTGGTGACTTTCTTCTGGGATCTACATTATACAGAGTTCGATGAGCATCTTGGATAGATATCTTCTCATGTTTCATGATATCAGGGAAGTTTTCTGCCATGAAATCTTCAGCAATTCTCACTGCATTTTCTGTTACCCTCCCCACTCTGGCACTCCAATCATGCGTAGGTTATTCCTCTTGATAGAATCCCACATGATTCGTAGAGTTTCTACATTTTTTTTTATCCTTTTATCTGATTTTTCCTCAAATAAGTTGGTGTCAAGTGCTTTATATTCAATCTCACTAATTCTGACTTCCATTGCCTCATTTCTTCTCCTATGACTTTCTATTGAGTTGTCTAATCCTGACATTTTATTGTTACTATTCTGGATTTCTGATGCTGTCTCTCTATGGATTCTTGCAGCTTGTTAAATTTGTCATTATGCTTTTCTCTAATCTTTTTCATTTCCTCTATTGCATGTTCTGTGTTTTGCTTAATTTCCTTCCTAATCTCTTGAAGATTTCTGTATATTAATCTTTTGTATTCTGTCCCTGGTAATTACAAAAAAATTTTCTTCTTCTGGAAAACTTGTAGCTTTTTTATTTTGGGAGCTTGCTGAAGCCATCATGGGCTGCCTTTTTATGTGACTTGATATTGACCTTTGTCTCCGAGCCTTTAATAAGTTATTATATTTATTTTGTTTGTTTACTGTGTACTAGCTTCTTGTTTTGTTTTGTTTTGATACTCCCAGATAGGCTGCTTGTGTGAGCTAGCCCAGTCACCAGCACCCTTGAAACTCCAATATCCTGCTCCAGGTGGCCAGACCTGCCACTAAGTAGATAAGCCTAGGAGTCTGCCCACTCTTCTTGTATGGTTTCAGCTCAGGTGTCCAGGTAGTAAGCCACCAAGTGTGTGTTGCAGGCTCTCACCTACAGTTCTATACAAGCATGGATGATTGGTGTAGGCACAGGCATCTGGCTGCAGGAGGTGGACACAGGCTGAGCAAGACACGGGGCCAAAGGCCGCCCTCGAGTGTCCAGAAGGGGGCACCTTTTATTCTTGGGCCCCTCTAGTAGGTGGCTAGGTGTTGTGGGTGGAGCCAGCAGTCCTCAGGCCTCTGATGTGGGTAGGTGAAGACCCTGCTTAATGGGCAGAGCAGCATCAAATGTCACAAACCTGCCACTTCACAGCTGAAACAGTTGAAGTTAGACTTCAGATGTATACCCTGGTGTACTGCAGTAATGAGGGCCTACACTGTTGAAATAGGCCCACAGAAGTCTATGCAGGGAGAAAGGCACTCAAAGTCCATGGATCCCTTATTCCTGTGCCTAGGCAAAGTTGCTGTGTCTACCCTGAGTTCCCAGCTTAGGTGAGCTGGCAAATTATTTTTTCCCTGTTTGTTAATTTGTTCCCTCTCCAAGGCTGAAAGAATGGCTCAGGGCACTTGACCGGTCCTACTTCTTGCCCAGGGGACTCAGCAATTGCTAAAGCCAGTCTGGGACCCAGTGCAGAGCAGAGAGCAGGGAGGTAAATGGGAGAGGGGTTTTTCCCTAAGGGGATGTTTTTTGATCTGCGCGGTAGACTGAATGCAAGTACTTATCTTTCTCCTATTGAGGGCTGTTTCTCGCTTGCTCTGGACGTCCGAGTACACTCTCTGCCACTGGGTCTCTCCTGGTGTGAAAAATGCCTCCTGAGCGCCACTGCTTGCCTTTGTCACTGCTCACCCCTGAGCTGATCTGTGCTGAAGGGCTCAGGCTATCGCTGTGTCAGGTCTGGCAACTCCTTGCTGCTTCTGAACCATCTCCTCCCCACCACCACCCCTCATTTCAGTTCCTCAACTTTGCCTTTGATGTTCAGGTCTCCTAGATTGTCATATAAAATCGAATAACTTGTTTTTTCAGGTCTTTCTCATAAGAAGGAACACCGGAAGCCTATGACTACTCTGCCATCTTGGCCCTGTCTCCCTCCATCATTTTTTGGTGCTTCCTCTGTCGTTTAATATTTTCTCCATAGAATCCTTCAGTATTACAACTTGAGGCTTGAATTTTCTTTTCAGTTCTTTCATCTTGAGAAATTCCAAGCTTATTCTTCCCTTTTGGTTTTCTAACTCTAGGTCTTTGCACTTTTCATTATTACACTTTACTTTATCTTCTCAAGCTGTCCTTTGAAATCTTCTGTTCATGTCATTTCTTTCTTTGGCTTTAGCTACTCTATGTTCAAGGGCAAATTTCAGAGTCTCTTCTGACATCGATTTTGGTCTTTTCTTTCCTGTCTTTTCAATGAATTCTTGTTTTTTTCATGTATGATGTCATTCCACAACTTGTCTTGTCTTCAGTCATTAGTGTTTAATGCATCAAATCTATTTTTGAGATGATATCTAAATAATACTCAAGGTCATACTTTGGTTTCCATGAACTTGTTCTTATTTTCTTCGGCTTCTGTTTTGAACTTTTATATGAGAAATTGATGGTTTGTTCCACAGTCTGCCCTTGGTCTTCTTCTGACTAATAATACTGAGCGTTTCCATCATATCTTTCCACAGATGTAGTCGATTTGATTTCTGTGTATTCCGTCTGGTGTGGTGAGGTCCATGAATATAGAGGCCATTTATGTTGGTGAAAAAAGGTATTTGCAATGAATAAGTCATTGGTCTATCTATCATGAGATCTCTGGTGTCATTTCTATCATTAAAGCGTTATTCTCCAATTACCAATACTTCTTTTTTCTTGTTTTCCTAACTTTTGCATTCCAATCACCAGTAATTATTAATGCATCTTGACTGTATGTTTGATCAAATTTTAGACTGCAGAAGCTGGTAAAAATCTTCAATTTCCTCACCTTTGGCATTAGTGTTTGGCAAGTAAATTTGAACAATAGTCATATTAACTGATCTTCCTTCTAGGCACATGGGTATTATTCTGTCACTGACAGCATTGTACTTCAAGATAGATCTTTAAATGTTCTTTTTAATGATAAATGTGATGCCATTCCTCTTCAATTTGTCATTCCTGGCCTAGTAGATCATATGATCATCTGTTCCAAAATGACCAATACCAGTCCTTTTCAGCTCTCTAATGACTAGGATATTGCTGTTTATGTGTTCAATTTCATTTTTAATCACTTCCAGTTTTCCTAGATTCATACTTTGTACATTCCACATTCCTATCATTAATGGATATTTGCAGCTGTTTCTTCTCATTTTGAGTTGTGCCACATCAGCAAATGAAGGTCCCGAAAGTTTGACTCCATTCGTGTCATTAAGTTCGACTGTACTTTGGGGAGGCAGCTCTTCTCAGCAGTATTTTGAGTGCCTCCCAACCTTAGTGGCTCATATTCCCGCACTATATCAAGCAATGTTCCACTGCTATTCATAAGTTTTTCAAAGGCTAATTTTTTTCAGAATATACTGTTAAATCCTTCTTCCTAGTCTGTCTTAGTCTGGAAGCTCAGCTGAAGCCTGTCCACCAACGGTGACCCTGGTGCTATTTGAAAAAATAATGGCATAGCTTCCAGCATCACAGCAACATACAAGCCACCACAGTGCAACAGATTGACAGATGTGTGAGGAATTGAGTAATGGGAAGGAAATATCCCAACTTTTATTTTGCTCTTGTGTCCATTTTATCTGTTTCTATTTTTGTGTATGTGTTTTAATGTACATAAAAATGTGGTAGCCCTTGTAAATAATTTAAAATAAATATGTATACCACTTTGAGGAAGACATGCTACTTTCTCTAGAGAAGATTGAGAGAAGCACAGAGCTCCCACTGGATCATAGAATGACGAGTGACTTATTTTTATAATTTAGTGGGCAAAGCTAAATGAGAATTTATCTTATTCTCTATCAATTAGTAAATTTATCCTGGGCCTTGCCTTCTGTTTTTTTTCATGTTATTATTTTTGTAGTGAATAAATGTAGCACTGGTATTTTATGTTCCTCTCTTTTAAATTTACTTCTGTAAATTATGACTTTGGGCAATTTTCTTACAAAATCTGTTAGATTCAGTTCTCTAATTGGTAAAAATAGAATAAATTGTACTCATCACATGGATGAATTTTAAGTGTGAAAAGAAATAATGCTTTTAAATTGCTTAACTTAGTATTGGTATATGAAAAGGATGATCTGTTTATATGTTGCTATTATGTGAGAAGCCTCCTGTTAAGACTGGTATTTGTCTTTTAATCAAAAAGGGTATTTAAATCAAGTAATATTTAAAAATAATATATATCTGCCTTAACATTTTTTGTATATTTAGTCACCAATTATGTGATATAGAGCCAAGGCCATTTTTAGATTTTCTTTCTCTCTCTTATATTTATTTACTTATGTTTTGTTCATCTTGTTAAGTTCTAATCAGTCTTTCTTGCAAAAACTAAACACATATGCATTTGTTTGCTTTCTTCTATCTTAAAGACACTTGCAAAGTGGCCTGATGCAAAACCCTACTTTTTATCCCCCAAATATTTACATTGTCTTCTGTGAAAAATTAGAGGAAATATTGTCAGTGATGCAGCCTTAATGATTCTTCACAAACATCCAACTTTGTTTTAATACAGATTTCATTCATTTTACATCAGAATTTAACAATTTCGGTGATGATTAATTAGAGTAGAAAATTAAGAGGACAGCTAAAACTGGCATAAATATGTTTGGGGACAAATATCAGTCAATGTTGGTGAGCTTACAACCTACCTGGTGACAGCAGATGTATGTGGGAATTTATCCAGTACTAACTGTGAGTGATCAGCAAGGTGCTACCTTTTTCAGAATATTTTCTCAAAGAGATGGAGAGTATTCTTAACTGACTAGGTAACTGTTGATCAAAAAAATAGTTTCCATTGCATTATTATGATGGTATCAAAATATCAAGTGGATGCTTTACCAAGAGTCCTTTATTTTTTTTCTAGTAATATAATTTATACACTTATTCAGTCAAACAAAATTCAATATATTGTGATGAATGCATTCCCATATAACTGTTGCATAGCAAACTGATATGAAGTTAGATATCAATTTGTCTTTTTTATTAGAAAATAACATTATATTGCTAATGTTTAATTGAATAGAAACAGGGATAAAAAAAGAAAGGTAATCATTAATTATGTTTAATAAATTGATTTGATTCAGAAGTTCATGATTTTTAAACCACTTTAGTTTCAAGGATATGAAAGTATAAATGCATAATCAACTTTCATAAAAAAGAATTTTTATTTTAATGAGAGAATAATTCATTTTTCTACTTCAGGTAATATTTTTTTTTTCCTTTGGAAAATATGAAATAGTGGAATAAAACTCATTAATAAAAGGCCAATCATTTCTAGTTTGGCAGTCTAATTTTCTATAGAACATTTTAAAGTGAAATTAGTAGCTGCTAATCAAAAGGTTGGTGGTTGAGTCCACCCAGAGGCACTTCAGAAGAAAGGCCTGGTGATTTACTTCTGTAAGATTAGCCACTGAAAATCCTGTGGAACACAGTTCTACTCTTAGACACATGCGGTTAGCATGAGTCCTAATTGACTCTGTGGCAACTGGTTTGGTTTTGATTTTAAACATGCGTAACTACAATAACCCAAGCCCTGCATAAAAAGGACATATTGGCACATTTTTTCTGGAGGTGTGTTTAACACAAGTCATTTGTGCCACTCAAACTTTTCACACTTCCTGCAAACTTTCTGGATTTATCAGGTCACTGACATCACTGAATTCTCCTGGCATATCTATATTTTCCTTGTATTCAATGAATACATTTGTGGGTGGGACTTGCAAATTTCTATGCTTCCCTTCTATGACTCTACCTCTCCATTCAGCTAACACAAAACTAACACAAACACAAATTCTAATACCAGCTAACACACTGTTTATTTATTTATTTGTTTAGCAGATGTTATGCCAAATTCTAACACAAAGCATTATCTCTTTAAACTTCACAACAAAATCGTGAGGTACTGGCTATTTGACGGATAAAGAAATTCAGTCACAGAGGAGATAAGTAGTTTGATTGCAAGTCAACACAGTTAAATACTAGGTTAAATTGCTTTGTTGGATCAACATAGTGAATATTCTTTTTTGACATTCTAGCCATTTATTAATTGGCACAAAAGGTTTGAGCTCAGCTGGGATACCAAGGTTATATAAAGTAGGTTATATGCATGGCCACATGTATATATGGGAATATATAGTTTGTTATTCAGAATCACTATTGATTACAAATCTACCTGGCATTTTTGCATGGCATTGGTTATTGGCCATTATATTTTGAGTATTATTTCCCTGGCTGTGGCTTGCCTGTTTAATCTATTTATTTTCTTTTTTAAACAAAAGTTACTTTTTAATATAGTCAAGTTTATCAAAAGATACTTGCATTAATTCTTTTTTCTGTGGGGTTTATTCTACCAATTTTGGCATATATTAGATTTATTTGTTCCATTTTATTTTAATGATGGAGTTTGATTTTTATTTCTTTTCTATATGTAGATATTTATATATTTTAAAACTGACATGCTTTTCAATTTTACTTGATTTTACAGCTGTGTGTCAGTGTAATTGAATCTACATTCCTCTTACTACAGGTGTGTTAGATTTTTTTTTTTAAGATGCTCGACATCTATCATTTTAAGTGTTGTTGTTGTTCGGTGCCATTGAGTTGCTTCTGTGACCCTACGTACAACAGAATGAAATACTGCTTGGTCCTGAGTCATCATCACAATCATTGCCATGTTTGAGCACACTATGAACTATCAATTGAGTTATTTTTTCTAGATTTATGTGTTAGTTTTTTTTGCTTTGGATTTTTATCTCTTTTTTCTTATTTATTTTTCTTAATTTGAAGTTTGTCATATTTTGTGATTATTCCTATTTCTCTGATACCTGTTACACATATTGATCCCAGTTTTTAAATTTATCTTGCTATTTTTTCCAGTGAATATTTTATCAACTTTTATTTTTATTTCTGTTATGAAATTGTGTCTCTTTTTCTTAATGTTGTTGAAATGGTCAGTCTTTTTCTTTTATTGCCTCTTGTTTATAATTTATAGTATTAAAGACTTTATTGCCATCTGTTTTATTAAGAATCCACTCATTTTCACCATCTTTTATTTTTTAACACATACATTGCATACATTTGTAATTATTTTTATTCTAGAATATGATGTACATTGCACACATATTTTATATTTTTCAAATTGTTATACAGATATTTTTGTATCAAGACAAGATTCTGAATTTTGTTTTTAGGCTTTTGGTCAGCTATGGGGATAGATTATATCATTTTCCTCCCTAAATCTATCTAATGATCAGTAATAAACAGAAGGCAATTTATATTGTAAAGAAATAGTGCTAGCATTTATTATGTGGATAATTTTAGTAAAATATTTGCATAAATAGTATCAAGTTAGAAACCAAATACAATTGTTCAAATATCAGAGTATTGTGCATATACTTTGAAAAGTGTGCTGAATACAATTCTATTTATTTTCTGGTAATCAGAAGGGACCAGTCTCTGGAGAAGGAGATCATGCTTAGTAAAGTAGAGGGTCAGTGAAAAAGAGGAAGACCCTTTACTTCATGGATTGACACCATGTCTGCAACAATGGGCTCAAATATAGCAACAATTGTGAGAATGGCACGGGATGGCAGTGTTTTGATCTGTTGTCCATAGGGTTGCTATGAGTCTAAACTAACTCAATGGCACCTAACAACAACAACAACAACAACAACAACAACCAGAACAATATTTTAAACAGCACTTCTTAAACTTATGTTATTTATATAAAGAACTTTATTGTACAGGAAGCAGAGCTGCCTTAGTCTCAAAGCGTAGGGCCACAACCTCTGCGATCTCAAAGGGTGGAACCACGGCCTGCTGGGTCTCAAAGGGTGAGGCCACAACCTCCTAGGTTTCAAAGAGTCAGATCTTCACCAAATTGGTTCCAGAGTGTGGGGCTGCCTTTCAGGAGTATCAGCAGGATGAGGCTGGATTCTCTGCCCAAAGCTGAAAGTGTGGGACTGCCATGGCCAAGGTGCAGAAAAACAGGGTCTACTGGGGCCAAAGAGGTGGCGTCACCACTCAGACAGACTAGAAGAATTGGGCCGCCCAAATCTGAGAGGGCAGAGTTGCCACCCCCGTGGGCCTGGAAGGCAGAGCTGAAGCCTAGGGCTGAAGGGCCTTCACCCAGAATTCGGAGAGTGTGGCCAACATCCAGAGTATGGAGGGTAAGGCCATTGCCTAAATGATCTCAGAGAACAGAATTATTTTCAAGCCTTGAAGGCTAACGTAATGTGTTCTGCTGGGTTTTGGACTTGCTTGATACTTGTTATCCCTACTTCCCCTCTAATTTCTCCCATTTGTCATGGAAATGTCTACCTTTTGTCTGTTCCAACATTGTACTTTGGAAGCAGATAACTTGTATTCTAGATTTCACAGATGAAGAGGAATTTTTCCCCAGACTGGTATTTGCACTTGGAGTTGATTCAAGACTTTTGGGATGATATGATGGGGTGAATGTGTTCTACATGTGGTAAAGGCATGAATTTTTGGGGGCAAAGGGTGGAACGTTATGGATTGAATTGTGTCCCCCCAAAAGATGTGTCAACTGGGCTAGACCATGATTCCCAGTATTGTGTGGTTGTCCTCCATTTTATGATCTGATGTAATTAGTCTATGTGGTGTAAATCCTAACTTCTACGATGTTAATGAGGCAAGATTAAAAGCAGTTATGTTAACAAGGCACAACACAATCCATAAGATTAGGTTGTATATTGGATCAATCTCTTTTGAGATATGAAAGAGTGAGCAGAGAAAAGAGGGACCTCATTACCACCAAGCAAGGAGAGCCAGGAGCAGAGTGTGTCCTTTGGACCCAGAGTCCTCATGCTGAGAAGCTCCTAGACCATGGGAAGATCAATGACAAAGATCTTCCCCTGGAGCCGACAGAGAGAGAAAGCCTTCCTCTAGAGCTGGAGTCCTGAATTCAGATATCTAGCCTCCTAACTTGTGAGAGAATAAATTTGTTTGTTAAAGCTAAAAAAAAAAAAAAAAAATGTATTGTGTTTTAGTCATGTTATAGAAAATCTGTTGTTTTTAGATTGACATATAATATATAACATTTTTCTCGTTTATGATAAAAGACGACTTCCAATTGTAATTTTTGTTTTTTGATTTTTTTGCATAAAACATCTGATTTTTTTTATTTAAAAAAAATTTATTTATTTTGTTGTTGTTGAGAATATACACAGCAAAACACACACCAATTCAATAATTTCTACAAGTGCCATTTAGTGACATTGATTACATTCTTTGAGTTGTGCAACCATTCTCACCCTCCTTTTTTGAGTTGTTCCTCCCTCATTAACATAAATTTACTACCCTTTAAGGATCCTATTTAATCTTTCAAGTTGGTGTTGTCAATTTGATCCCATATATATAGTTCTTTCTTTTTTTAAATTTTTTAATTGTACTTTAGATGAAGGTTTACAGAACAAATAGTTTCTCATTAAACAGTCAGTACACATATTGTTTTATGATACTGGTTAACAACCCCATGACATGTCAACACTCTCCCTTCTCGACCTTGAGGACCTATTTTTTGGTGAAAATATACATAGCCAAAGTTACACCATTTTAAAAGTTTCTACATGTACAATTCAGTGACATCGATTATGTTCTTCCAGTTGGGTTGTTATTCTCACTGTCCTTTTCCAAATTATTCCATCACCATTATCTTCAACTCACTGTCCCCTAGGCTTCCCATTAAAACTTTTGAGGTGCTGTTGTCAATTTGATCTCACACAGATAATTCTTTTTTTGTTCTTTTTGTACCTCAGATGAAGGTTTGTGGAACAAATAGTTTCTCATTAAACAGTTCACATATTACCCTATGACAATGGTTAACAACCCCATGATATGTCAACACTGTCCCTTCTCAAACTTGGGTTCCCTATCACCAGCTTTCCTGTCCCCTCCTGTCTTCTAGTCCTTGTCCCAGGACTGCTGTGTTTTGTTTTATGAGGCTGTCCAATCCCCGGCTGAACGGTGTACTTCAGAAGGGGCTTTACCACTGAGCTAAAAGGGTGTCTGGGGGCCATACTCTTGGGGTTTCTCCAGTCTGCCAGGCCAGTAAATCTAGTCTTTTTTTGTGAGTTAGAATTCTGTTCTACATCCTTTTCCAACTCTGTCCAGGACCCTCTGTTGTGATCCCGGTCAGAGCAGTCAGGGGGGGTAGCCGGGCACCATCTAGCTGTACTGGACTCAGTCTGATGGAGGCCATGGTAGCTGTGGTCCATTAAACCTTTAGACTAATCTTTTCCTTGTATCTTGTTCTCTTCATTCTCCCTTGCTCCCAAAGGGGTGAGACAAGTGGAGTATCTTAGATGGCTGCTCACAGGCTTTTAAGACCCCAGACACTACTCACCAAGGTAGAATGTTGAACATTGTCTTTATAAACTGTGTTATGTCAATTGAGCTAGACAGAACATCTGATTTTTAGGATAGGTAAGAGATATTTGCTTTTTTTGTTTTTTTAAATGTAGAATCATTTTTCAGGATATCCCATCAGTTTCATTACATCTGGATTCAATTCATCTCTTGATGAGTGATTTTATGGGAAGCTTCGTTGGTGATAATTTTTAGCTAGTTGGTGCAGTGACTGCCAACTTCTTCCTAAAATTCATATTCTTTTCTTTATATAGTCAAATTATATTTCTTTGCCTTTTTTGCTATTAGTTGCCAAATTCTAGCTAATGGATTATAGGTTGAAATAAATTACTTTATTTACATAAAAAATTTTCAGAAACTTTCTTCTATGATTTTTTTTTTTCCTTTCCTCTTCTGGATGGCTAGAGTTATAACTACAGGCAGTATAAAACTCAGTGTGAACTTAAAAATCTTGTACTGACTAAAACATAATTAACAAATACATGCCTTTAAAAATAAAATGTTGAGAAAAGACATACACATATTATTTTTTAATCTTCCTTCTGGAGGATTTGATGTTGTCTCCATTTACCATGAAAAGTGTTCCTTCAGAACCATTTGGAATATTAGAAATACAACCTTTGAAGTGTCTGGAGGCCTAGTGCAGGATCTGATTGTGAAGGATGTGCTTATCTGTTTAGGACATATCCTAAGGCACAAATTGTTAATGTCCAAAAATCAGCCTTTCAGTACCCTATGGAGTACATTTCTACTCTGACACACATGGGGTCGCCATGAGTTGGAGTCAATTTAATAGCAACTGGTAAGGCCTGTGTAGCTCATATATTTTTACTTAAAAAAAAATGGTGAAAATATACATAGCAAAGCATACACCCTTTCATCAGTTTCTACATGTGCAATTCAGTATCATGGATTATTTTCTTCAAGTTGTGTCATCATTCTTGCTATCTACCCATATTTTTCACCACCATTGGCTTAGACTCACTACCACTTGAACTTCTCATCTATGTTTTAGAGTTACTGTTGACAATTTGACCTCATATAGATAATTCTTTAAAAGAATGCAAAGCCCCTTTCTAACACTTTAATAATTTAGTTCACCCATTGTTTAGTTTAAAGATGACTTAGGGGAAGATATTGTTTTATATTTTGAAGATTTTCTCAGAGCAATAGTTTCAGGGGTTCCGTCAGTCGTAATAGGACCAGTAAGTCTGGATTCTGTAAGTATTTGAAATTCTGTTCCACATTTTATCACCTTTTGATCAGGATTCATCTTTTGGTTCTTTGATCAGAAAGTTAAGTAATGGCAGCCAGACACCACTGAGTTCTTCTGAGTTCATGGCTAAGGAGGCAGTTAGACTGCAGTCCAGTTCCATCTCCGCTTCCTGGGTCTCCTTCCTCCTCTGCTGAGCCTAGAGAAAAGAGACCAATTGTTGTATCTTGGTGGCCATTCGCAAACAGGCACTACTCACTGCAACAGAGAGTGGAACAGTAATTCTAAAAACTGTATTAGGCCAATTGACTGGATAATCCCATGAAGCCATGACACTGTACTTCCGAATCAACAGAATTATCTCATGGGTTGTTTGGGTGTTTGGACATATTTAAGTAGTAATGACACCTTTAGTCTCTCTCTCTCCTTGTGTGTGTATGTGTTTTGTTTTGGTTGCTGTTATTGTTGTAAAGTTATAAATAATACAATGATTGCCATTCCACCCTTTTTCTAGTGTAGAACTTAGTGATATCAGTTACACTCATCAGGTTGCACAACAATTACCCTTAAGTATCTTATACATTTTTAAAATTTTCTTTATAAGCATGTATCTTCTATCATATGGTGAGTCAAGCTTCACAGTTTCAATTAAATTGGGCAATTTTATTTCCCATTAGAGTAAATATTAGGCCATATCTAAATTCCTGTGAATGTGAAATCCAAAAGATCAGTGGCTTCAGCACCACTTAATGTTTTGTGTAGTTTGTTCTAAAAAATTATGTGCAAGACGCCTTTTAAAATTAACTTTACACATTTTTTGTTTTAATCTATCACTACTATCGTTATGTCCACAAGGGGTATAACAGAGGTAGCAAGGCAAAAAGTGATGACTCCCAATACCATCTGGACCAGAAATAAAATAAATATTTATTAACCTAATTTTTTTCATATTTTATCTTGCTTTCTAGTATTAAATGTAATAATTATGACAAATAATGAAACCCAACAGTACTATAGAAAAAAATCCAATTGCTGTTGTGAAATTAAATATTTGGAGTCTATTTTATCACTAATTAAATCAAAAACAATACAGTGTAGATTTTCTGTTATAAAATGCCATATTGGATGGCAGATTTTAAAAACTCTTTTCAGTGGCCTTCAATAGTACAGTCAAAGCATCATTTGATAATGATTTAAGAGTAGCAGGGCAGTTAATCATTCAATTTTATACATATTCAATTTTCACAACAATAAATGTGAAGTTTGGTATGCAGAATCCAAATAGCAGTTGACGGTATGGTAATAGTCATTTTAATTTTTGATGTTTAGTCAGATGTTTATAGGAATATAGTCACTAAATGTTTTTATTGTTTATACGAACATGTAATTTCTCCTTATTTTTACTCATTCCCTGATCTGCAGTTAAGCATATTTAGTAGTCACTGCTGTAATTCCTTTCCATTGTATGGATTACATTATATGCTTTAGGCATAAAGTAAGAGATAATAATGGAGCTTTCAAATAGTTACACTTCTTGTCTGGAATGAATGTAAGATAATTACATTAAGAAAGAGAAGCAAAGTGTTGTGCTTTTACCAGCAGGAAATGGTTATCATTGTCCAACAAAGAATAAAATAAACTTTGAAGAGAAAGACTCTGCCTTGATCCAACATAAATCAAGAACAACTAACATTTATCCTAAGTGTCTTTGAAAATGGATAATGGATTCCTTGTTTGAATGCAAAAGAGCTGGAAACAGGTTAAGCTTTTCAAAGCATCATAAAAAAATGTTTTCTTATTTTACAGTAAGGTAACAAAAATAAGAATCTTTTGTCAAGAACACAAATTGTTCTTAACTTCGTTGAGTTGTAAAAATGTAAAGGCTGTGAAATAAATCTAAGAAAAATAATCACAAATGGATAAAACATGTAAAAATTGGATAGTGATCACCACACACTTTTATTCATATGTATAAACATAAAATGCTTTTAAGAAAAGAGTTTATTCTTTTACACAAATATTTACGATATAAATATTCTTTAAAAGGCCTTGAGCTAAATTCTTTACATGCTTCATCTATCATTCTTATTACAACTTCATTAGCTGCGACTAAGATAGTTTTACAAACAGGATGTCCAAGACTTAGGGAGGTTTAGTAACTTAGTGTCTTATGCTGGGTTCTCTAGGGAAGCAAAACCAGTGAATATATCTCTATCTATCCATCTACCTGTCTGTCTATCTATCATCTATCTATGTATCTATGTATGTGTGTACCTATCTATCTATCTATCTATTATAGACACAGAGAGAGAGAGAGTTTTATATTTAGGAAATTGCTCACATAGTTATAGAAGCTGGAAACTCCCAAGTCTTTGGGCAGGCTGGAGGCTTCTCCTGACTCACGTACCTACAAGAGCTGACAAATCCAGGATCTGCAGGTCAGATGGCAAGCATCTGGGTCGCAGGCTGTGGAGGCTGACAAATTCCAAGATTAGCAGGTAAGCTGTGAGCTCAGATCGCAAGAACTGGAGGCCAGATGACATGCCAGATGTGGATCCAGAATAAGCAAAAGCCCATGAAATTTGCCAGAATGCCCACATATATTGGATACAGGCCACACTCCAAGGAAAATTCCTTTCAACTGATTAGCTGCTCATGGCAGAGCAAATCACAGGGGTGATTATATAAGATCTCATTATGGAGGTAATTATGTCATTACGTAGCTACCAAACTACATCATAACTGCCAAACCACTGAGAGTCACGGCCAGCCAAGTTGACACACAACCTTAACCATCACACATAACAGAGGGAATCAGCCAATACAGGACAAAAAGGAATCAACTCAATTTTGACCATTAACCAATGCTTATAAACACTTCCATTTAATGTGGAAGTCAAACAACAGCAAGAGCTGTACACATGCAAGTTTATATAAGTTCTTACCAGAAGAAAGGTCTGAGCTGTCAAAATTTGTTACATCAGTAAAAATAGTCTACAGAGAATCTGTAGAAATAAAATTCATGAAAATTTTAAAGTTTGATTTAGTAATTTCTTAAACATATTATACTTAACTTTTAACTAGAATAGCTTTTGTTGACTTGATTTAAAGAAAAAGTAAAAAATTGCATTGGATTGAACTTCCATTATAGATGTATATGGCTTAAGTTTTTATTTATGACATGATTTTCTAGTATTTTGAAGTATTATTTTTTTCTCTCTGCACTTACTTCTATCCCACCGTACTCCATTCAAGGAAGTAGTTGACTCTGTGCTATGTTGCTTCAGACAAGGTAATAAGGCTAAAATCTAAGCATTCTACAAAATATTCTTGTTTTTATTCCCACCACTGAAGACCCTGGAAAAATTGATTGGAATTCCAGAAGGTATGGGGATTAGAGCCAATTTTGTTGAAAGAAGCAGAGTAGCTTGAAGCACGTAACAAGTTTTGTTTTTTTTTTTTCTTTTTTTGTTTATGGAAATATATTATTTCATGGTGAAGAGACAAGCAAAGAGGGCTGTGGGACACTTCTATTGTTTCCTTGCTCTACTTGGAGACCACAGAGAGGAATAGCTGTTTGATGCATCTAAAAAACTAGATTCCAAACAGTTATTTAAAAACTCCCCCCAAAATGCATGGCGATAGAACAGAAATAGCCAGTGGGTTTCTGACAGGCTTTAGGTTAAATTTTTCACCAGCTGTGTGAAATGGGAGCTAAAAATCATAGTTAAATTGATTTAAAAAGGGATGTAATGTTTCTTGAATACCTAAGTACTTGTTTGTGTATCAATATCCAAATTCCTACATTCATACATATACACACACCTGTTCTTATAACTGAATTTCTTAAGAAATTGTAAGTGTTGATTATGTAGATATTTTACATATATGACTTCCTAAAATTAGCAGTTATTTAGTAGATGATTAAAGTTTTCTTTATATATATGTATTTAATATATATATGTGTGTGTGTTTATGTGTATGTGTATACATGTATGTATATTATCCAATAAACACTTGCATATATTTGAAATAGCCTCTGATTCATTAAAGCAATTTCTCCCTATTGAAATTTCTTAAGCCTATATTTTAAATAGGGAACCTGGATTCAGTAAATGTGTTTACACAGTATCATATATTCACTTATATTCTCACATAATATTTGGTTCAATTCTTCACAAAAAATAATTTTAAACAAAAGTTATGTATTGATTAAGCTACTTCTTTTCATGTAATAGGCGTTCACCATATTACAGTATTGCTATAAAATGGCACATTATTGAATCTTTTAGAAATATAAATAATATACTAAATATTAAGCCCTGGTGGCACAGTGGTTAAGAGCTCAGGCTGCTAACCAAAAAGATGGGCCGTTAGAATCCCCAGCCACTCCTTGGAAGCCCTATGGGTGTAGTTCTCTGTCCATTAGGGTTGCGATGAGTCGGAATCCACTCGATGGCAATGGGTTTTTTTCCCTCACTTTTATTGCTATAAACAAGTCCCCCATAGTTACCTTGCCTCCAGGCTAATCCCTTTTAATATGCATTTGCCAGAGTGATCTTTCTAAAATGTTTTTATGATAAAGTTCAAACTCATTAGCAAAGCACACAGAGACCTTTGTGGTATGGTGTTCAGCAAAACTTGGCAGCTCTAGAAAGGCAAAGTGTATTTCATGCTTTGGTGCTATTCCCTCAGCCCTTCCAGTGTGTTTAATAAACTATTCATCATTCACTACTCAGTGAATCATGGGACATTTTTATTAGTGTATCCTTTGTGATCCACCTCTCTCCCATTACCCAAGCTGACTTAGATTGTCTTCTTCCACCCCCTCATAATACTCAATTGATCAAAATGTTTGATCATAATCCATCATAGCTCTTAACACACTGAACTCTAATGGCTAGTTTGGGCAACTGCTTTTTTATTTCTTTTAATATTGAATTAATATGATTATTTGATATTGTACACTTGTTTTATTCAACAAATATTTACACAAGTTCTACCTGCCTCATAAAAATCTACATGTCAGGTATATGGTCTTGAGCAAAAAATAATCCTGTATTCATGGAGCTTAATCTCAGGGGCACAGTGACACCTATGATTAAACAATAAAGAAAACAACATTTCATATGGTTATGAATGCCTCGTAAAAGAATAAAGCATTGTAGGGAAAAATATGGCAATATGGGATGTTATTTTATACTTAAAGTGTTCTGAAAAAAAAAACTATAATAAATGTTATTTAAGCAGGACTTACAGAATGCAGTTCTGCTCTGCACACATGAGGGTGCCATGAGTTGGAATCAACTCAAACGCAACTAACAACAACAACATAACGTAATGAAATAAATTCCGGAAGAATTATATGCATATAAGAGAGGAGGAAAAAAACTTCGGACAATGAATATTTCATTGCTAAATTTTTCCTCAATTTGTGAAGGTTGAATGGCTCGTACAATTTAAAAGATTAATTTATTTGTTCCTGTCTAAAAGTTGATCTGATAGTGATCAGGTCAAATGATACACACTCCTTCCTTTACACCTTACCACAGGAAAAGTCTTTCTCAGTCAAATAATCGAAACCAAGCTTTAGAGACATTACAAAATAAGTGGTACTTTACAAAACAAAGTTCCACATTTAAGGAAAAATAATGTGGCTATGTTTCTAAGATATTATGCACTTTAATTTTTTAGTACTATCTGGTCAAAGATATGAAAAAGCTGTAAAAAATTTGGTCTGTATATTAATAGATTTGGGATTTGGTGCATTAATTTGTGATTGTACTGTATAATTTATCATTAGATTGCTTTCACATCTAGGAGATTTAGCTATGATTTTGAAGATTGAGAGAAACATTGACATTGTTTAGTTATGTTTCCAGTATATAAAGTAAAAATAAAAGTCTAAAATCTTTATGATATGAAGTTAAAGCTTGTCCTGTAGACTTAGTGAGCTTTCTTACAGAAAGGATGGGAAAAAATCATTTTTGGATGAAAAAGAAATAACATGTCTATTAAAAATGATTTTTACTCAAAATTGACTAAGCAAAATGTCTCTGAAATAAAAAGAAAAATATTGTATTATAAGTATATGGAATACATATTCAAATATTTATAGTACAGTCTTTAAGAAAATAAAAAATGTATTGTTATTCTTAAAATACTTTTTTTTAATTTCTCTTTTTTGGTAATTTGCTAGTGAAAAAGTTACCTTTCAGAAAATTATTTATTCACTTCATATCAGCTTTGTACTATAAGAATACAAATACGTAAGAGAATGGACTATTAATATTGCTAAGCTGTAGAGTTTGATGGCTAATCACATAAATTTTGGAGTCAGAATCTATTCATCCTCAACACGTCTTAATATTCTTATTTGTAAAGGGCAAATGGCATTGCAATCCTGATCAGGTAATCATGATACCTTTAATATATAATATTTTGTAAAAGCTTAGCATGGTATAGGACACAAAGAGTACCAGTCTAGTGGATCATTTAAGATAATAGTTTCTGAAATCAAAAAGACCAGGTCTAAATCCATATCACACGACTAATTAGTTATGTTCTTATAGGTAGCCTAACCAGTCTAATAATCAGTTTCCACATTTACACAATAAGAATTTTTCAAAGAAATTATTCATGTGACTCAATATCCATTAACAGGGATACTGTATTCAGAATCTTTAGCACAGTAAGTGATTCACTGTACTTCATTATTGTTAATTTTCGTTAGAAGTCATATTATTAACAGCAGCAGTAGGAGAAATGAAGGAATCATGATATAATGTTGATGACGAAAATCATATTTATGATGATAGCAAATTTCAAATAGTGAACTTTCAGGTCAAAACGTTCTTTTTATTTTGTTTTACTTGTAATCTTATAAGAAGATGAATACTTATCATTTTGCATAAAAGAAATCAGAGGTTTTCTTTTTTTTTATCTTAATATACATAAAACTGTGAGAAACAAAAATTATTCAATTTAAACCAAATTACCTACCATAGCTATGATACTAATTTGAAAAATATGTATATATTATATATACATATAGTATATATACTTTATACATACAATATATGAATGTACATATTATATATAATATGTTCTATGTAAGATCTTCCACCACCATCTGTCAGTTTGTCATACTGTGGTGACTTACATGTTACTATTATGCTGGAAGTTATGCCACTGGTATCTCAAACACAAGTACTGAACCCACTGAACAAGTTTCAGTGGAGCTTTCAGATTAAGAGAGACTACACAAAAGGCCTGGTAATCTGCTTCTAAAAATTAGCCAATGAAGACTTTATGCATAACAACAGAACATTGTTTTGGTAAAGAAAGGCAGAATAAGTACAAGCTATGATGAAGGCATTGGCAGAAAAGAAGGCTCCAGGAATTGATGAAATACCAGTTGAGATGCATCTAGAAATAGATGCAGCACTAGAAACACTTAATTGTCTAACGTGAAAAAATTTGGAGGTCAACTACATGGAAGAGGTCCATATTTGTGCCCATTCCAAAGAAAGGCAATCAAACATAATGTGGAAATTATCAAACAGTATCATTAATATGTCATACTAGCAAAATTTTGCTAAAGATATGTAACAAATAGCTGTAGCTGTACATTGCCCTGAAACTCCAGAAGCTCAAGTTGGCTTCAGAAGAGGATTTGTAATGAGGTACATCATTGATGTTGTCAAATAGAGCTTGGTTGAAAGAGAATACAGAAAATGTTTACCTTTGTTTTACCAACTACTTGAAGACATTTGACTCTGTAGCTCATAACAAATTATGGCTAACACTGTGAAGAATGGAATTACATGACACTTAATTGTGCTCATGCAGAACTTATGCATGGATCAAGAGGCAGTCGTTAAAACAGAACAAGGGAATGCTGCATGGCTTAAAATCAGAAAAAGTGTGTGGCACGGTTGTATTCTTTCACCTTACCTATTCAATACAGTTCTCATTTCACGTAGTCTTGTGAATTTGCCTTGAATTTCTGGCAGTTCCCAGTCAACGTACTGTTGCAACCATTTTTCAATTGTCTGCAGAAAAATTTTACTTGTGTGTTATATTAATGATATTGTTCAATAATTTCTGCATTCTGTTGGGTCACCTTTCTTTGGAATGGGCACAAATGCAGATCTTGTCCAGTTGGTTGGCCAAGTTACTGTCTTCCAAATTTATTGGCACAGCATTTTTTTGTTGAAATAACTTCGTTGCTTTTCTGTCAATTCCTGGAGCCTTGTTTTTCACCAATATTTTCAGTGCAGTTTGGACTTCTACCTTCAGTATCATCGGTTCTTGAACATATGCTACCTCCAGAAATAGTTGAACGTTGACCACTTCGTTTTGGTGCAGTGAAATTGTGTAGTCCTTCAATCTTCTTTTGATACTACCTGAATCGTTTAATATTTTGCCCATAGAATCTTTCAATACTGCAACTTGAGCCTTGAATATTTTCTTCAGTTATTTCACCTTGAGAAATGCAGAGCATGTTCTTCACTTTTGATTTTCTATGTCCAGGTCTTTGCACAATTCATTATAATACTTTAGTATGACTTCTCGAGCTGTCCTTTGAAATCTTTTGTTCCTCTCTTTCACTTCATAACTTATTTCATTCACTTTAACTATTCTATGTTCAAGAGCAAGTTTCAGATCTTGGCTGATAGCAGAGAATACCAGAAAGGTGTTTACCTTTGTTTTATTAACTAAGCAAAGATATTCCACTATGTGGATCATAACAAATTATGAATAATATTGCAAAAAATGAGAATTCAAAAATACTTAACTGTGGAGGGAGTTCTTGCAAGACGACGCTCTAGGCAGAAGCACCACGCCGTCCCTCCACAGCAAAGATCTGAAAAATTAAGCCGAACAGAGAATACAACAATCCTGAAACCCTAAAACATCAAATGAAGAGATAAAGAACTCAGCCAAGCACCAAATGGAGTGAGAAAACTGACAGAG
>NW_004443970.1:38034-40403 GCF_000243295.1 Trichechus manatus latirostris | reverse complement strand
TCCTGAGGGGCTGTGGAGCTCCATTCGAGTGTGGAGCTGCTTCCGAGTCTGGGCTGCATGCTGGTGGGATCCCGGGGCTTTTGTCCGTTTGTTTGGTTTGAATTGTTTGCTTGTTTTCTTTTCCTTTTCTTAAGTTGGGAGCCCTTTCTGGCCAGGGGTTGCTGCGTGGCAAGGAGACCTCCACCCAGCTTACACAGATGTGCACAGGGATCCCAGAGGGCATTTCTTTTTTCATTGTTTTTTTTTTTTTCTGTTTTTTGGGGGCGTTTCTTGTTAATTTTTTTTAAAATTTTTTCCCTCTTTTTCCCTTTTTGTCTTTCTTCATTGCTCAGTTTCTCGTCTCTCTATATCTTCCTTCTCTTTCTGTTCCCTGAATACCTGGCATTGTATACCTCTACGCCTTCTAGCCAGGCTGTACTGCAACACGTGAGAACGACTTCCCCAGACTTCATAGCTGCACTGGTGGGATCCCTGGGAACTTTGCGGTTCTTTAACCTTTCTGATTTTTATTTATTCCTTCTTTTCTTTTCTTTTCTTCCTCTTCCCCTTTCCGTTTTTCTCCATTTCATAGTCTCTCATTCCTCCACTCCAACAGCAAGCTCCCCTAGCATTCTTTTTTGTTTGTTTGTAAGTTTTTGGCTCCCTCTCCTCTCTCCAATATCCATCTTAGCTCCACACAAAACAATCTCCCCCCTGCATCCTGCCTACCTGCCCTGTGTGCTTGACATCACACCACCAAGCAGCACAGGCAGAGCCTACGGGAACCTGCTCTGCACTGATAACTGACCTGCTCTGGTGGTTGTAGTAAGTTCCACAAACATGTCCTACTAACTCCTCTTCAGATACACCTGCCCTGCCATACCATATCTGAGTGACTGACCCTGCCAACTGGAGAAGGAGGTGAAAAGTATTGTGCTCACAGATGAGCAAACAACAAAGAACACACAGTCTGCCTGCTCAGACATACACAAATTTAAAAAAAAAGGGATGAAACAAACAAATCTACAATCAATAAACGAGAAAAATAACTACTGAATGCCCCAAAGACAGCAGAAAATATCAAAACATTTATAAAAACAGGAGACAGCATGGTTCCAGTAGGCATCCAAAATAAAACACCAGATGACTCTCCAGTGGAAGAAAATGCACTAGAACTACCTGATAGGGAATTCAAATCTCTACTACTCAGAATTCTCCAAGAGCTGAGGCAAAAAGCTGACAAACGTGAGGAAAAAATAGACAAATTCATGGAAAATACAGACAAAAAATTAGAAGAATTCAGGAAAATCATGCAGGAACAAAATGCAAAAATAAATTCACAACTATATATTACACAAAGACAACAATTAGAAATGCAAAAAATAAACAATAAAATTTCAGACATCGACGGTGTCATAGAAGGGCTGAGAAGAAGATATGAAACGGTGGAAGACAGGATCAGTGGAATTGATGACAAACACTTGGATACAACTCTGTTTGAGGAAAACTCAGAAAAAAGAACAAAGAAAAATGAGAAGACCCAGAGAGTTATGTGGGATTCAATTAAAGGCAAAAATTTGGAAGTGATTGCAATTCCAGAACAGGGGGAGAAAACAGAAAACACAGAGAGAATCATTGAAGAACTGCCGACAGAAAACTTCCCCAATATCATGAAAGATGAAAAGCTGGCCATCCAAGAAGCTCAAAAAACCCAATATACAAGAGACCCCAAAAGAAAATCACCAAGGCATATCAGAATCACACTCACCAAAACCAAAAACAAACAAAGAATCTTGAGAGCAGCTCATGAAAAACAAGAAGTCACATACAGAGGAGAAACAATAAGCCTAAACTCAGATAATTCGGCAGAAACCATGCAGGCAAGAAACAATGGGATGACATATATAAAATCTTGAAACGAAAAAAAAATTGCCAGCCAACAATAATATATCCTGCAAAACTCTCATTCAAATTTGATGGTGAAATTAGGTCATTTCCAGATAAACCGTAATTAAGGCAATACGTAAAAGTCAAAGCAAACTTACAAGAATTATTAAAGGGAGTTCTTTGATCTGAGGACAAACAGCTTCAGCTCACAAACAGAACTTAGGACGCAGGATCGTACAAGCCAGATACCAGTCTAGGAAATAAACTCTTGAGGACTATCCAAAACCAAAAGAAATACAACGGGAAATCAGAGCAGTTAATAAGTAAATGACAACAACATCAAAACGATAAAAGAGGGAATAAACGACATAAGTATAGAACTCTCTAAAGGAGAGGAAGGCAAGGTGATACTAAGTAATGGTAGACTGCTTCAAACTTAGAAAGATAAGGGTAAAATTCATGGTAACCACAAAGAAAGTTAACAAACATACTCATAAAAAAAA
>NW_004443970.1:5979-33094 GCF_000243295.1 Trichechus manatus latirostris | reverse complement strand
TACCAAAAAAAAAAAAAAAATACTTAACTGTGCTCACGCTTAACCTGTACATAGACCAAGAGGCAGTCGTCTGAACAGAACAAGTGTATATTACATGTTTTAAAATCAGGAAAGGCTTGTGTCAGTATTGTATGTATCCTTTCACCATACTCATTCAATCTGTATGTGAGCAAATAATTTGCGAAGGTGGACGGTATGAAGAAGAATGCAGCATCAAGATTGGAGGAAGACTCATTAACAGCCTGCAATATGCAGAAGACACAATCTTGTTTCCTGAAAGCAAATAAGACTAGAAGTGCTTACTGATGAAGGTCAAACATTCAGTATGGATTACATCCTAATATAAAGAAAACAAAAATCCTCACAACTGAACTATTAAGCAACATCATGATAAAAGGACAAAATATTGAAGTTGACATGGATTTAATTTTTACTTGATCCACAATCAACATCCATGAAGCAGCAGTCAAGAAATCAAACAATGCACTACATTGGTCAAATCTGCTGTGAAAGACCTGTTTAAAGTTTTCAAAATCAAAGATGTCATTTTGAGGACTAAGTTGCGCCTGACCCAAGACTTGATATATTCAATTTCCCATATGTGCGCAAAAGCTGGATAATGAATAAGGAATGTCAAAGTAGCATTAATGCAATAGAATTATGGTGTTGGTGAAGAACACTGAATATACCATAGATTGCCAAAAGAAGGAACAAATCTGTCTCAGAAGAAGTACAACCAGAATGCCCCTTAGAAGTGAGGATGTTGGCACTTCCTCTAACATACTTTGGAGTTGTTATCAAGAAGGACAATTCCCTAGAGGAGTACATCATGCTTGGTAAAGTAGAGGGTCAATTAAAAAGAGAAAGACTCTCAATGAGATTAACTGACCCTGGCTGCAACAATGATCTCAAACACAGAAATAACTGTGGGGATGGCACAGGGGTGGGCAGTCTTTATTCTGTTGTACATAGGTTCACTATGTGCCGAAACTGACTCTACTCCACCTAACAATGACAACATTCAATCTATATGCTGAGCAAATAATTAAAGTAACTGGGCTATATGAAGAAGAACTCGGCAAAAGGATTGGAGGAAGACTCACTAACAACCTAAGATATGCAGATGACACAAATTTGGTTGACGAAAGTGAAGACTTACAGATGAAGTGAAAGACTACTGCCTTCAGCACTGAATTATGCTTGAACATAAATAAATCATAAATTCTTATAACTGGACTAATAAACAATATCATGATAAATGGTGAAGAAATTTAAGTTGTCAAGAATTTCATTCTTCATGGATCAACAATCTTTGCCCATGAAAGCAGCAGTCAAGAAATCAGAGAATTTATTTCACTGGGCAAATTTACTACAAAGGAGTTCTTAAATAATTCAAAAGCAGTGATGTCACTTTGATGACTAAGGTATGCCTGACTCAAGTCATTGTATTTTCGATTACCACATATGCATGCAAAAACCAGATAATAATAAAAAGAACACTGAAGAAGAATTGACAACTTTGAACTATGGCATTGGCAAAGAATGTTGACTATACCACAGATTTCCAGAAGAACAAATCTATCTTTGAGAAAATACAGACAAAATACTCCTTAGAAGTGAGGATGGCTAGAAGTCATCTTGATTATTTCCTACATGTTATCTGGAGAGACAAGCTGCTGTTGAAGTATATCAAGGTTGGTAAAGTACAGGGTCAGCACAAAAGAGGGAGATCCTCAATGAGATGTATTGACACAAAGGCTGCAACAATGGGCTAAAACATAACAACAATTGTGAGGATCCCCCAGGATCAGGAAACCTTTTGTTCTGTTAAAAATAAGGTTGCAAAGAGTCAAAGCTGACTCGATATAAAATAACAACAAAAATAACGTGCAATATACTGTATATTAAACAGTATATATTAGTATTATATGCTATGTCCTCTCACTGTCAGTTTGTCATACTGTGGTTGTTTGTGTTTTGCTACGATGCCAGAAGTTATGCCAATCATAATTTATGTACTAACATAGTCACTCACGAAGTTTAGCTTTAAACGAAGTTTTCCAGGTTAAGACAGGCTTGTATGAAAGGCCTGGTGATCTACTTCTAAAATTTAGCCAATGAAAATCCTATGGATCAAAACATAATATTGTCTGATATAGTGATAGAAGATGAGCCACTTAGGTTGGAAGACACTCAAGATATACAGTGGTCACAACAATGAATTGGCGTATCAATATTCATGATGATGGTACAGGATTAGGCAACATTTTTTTTCTGTTGTACATAGGGTTGTTATGAGTCAGGGACAACTCTATGGCTACTATCAACAACAATACGCTATAAAGTTTATAACAGCAGCCAAGGTCGGAAATTACCCTGAATAGCATGGATTATGAAAAGCCTTTTCACTTTAGCTCCTTGACATTCAAGAGCAAGTGTCAGAGTCTCTTCTGACATCTATTTTGGTCTTTTCTTCTTTCCTGTCTTTTAATGACCTTTTGCTTTCTTCATGTATGTTGTCCTTGATGTCATTCCACAACTCGTCTGGTTTTCGGTCATTAGAATTCAACACGTTAAATCTCCTCTTGAGATGGTCTCTAAATTCAGGTGGAATATACTCAAGGTCGTACTTTAGCTCTCGTGGACTTGTTTTAATTTTCTTCAGCTTCAACTTGAACTTGCAATGTGAGCAATTGATGGTCTGTTCCACAGTCAGCCCCTGGCCTTGTTCTGACTAATGATATTGAGCTTTTCTGTCATCTCTTTCCACAGATGTAGTCAATTTGATTCCTGTGTATTTCATCTGGCAAGGTCCACTTGTATAGTCGCTGTTTATGTTGTTGAAAAAGTTATTTGCAATGAAGAAGTTGTTGGTGTCGCAAAATTCTATCATGTGATCCCTGGCATCATTTATGTCACCAAAGTCATATTTTTCAATTGCCTATCTTTCTTCTTGGTTTCCAACTTTTGCATTCCAATCACCAGTAATTATCAATGCATCCTGATTGCAGGTTCGATCAATTTCGGACTGCAGAAGTTGGTAAAAATCTTCAATTTCTTCATCTTTGGCCTTACTAGTTGGTGAGTAAATTTGAATAATAGTCACATGAACTCATCTTCCTTGTAGGCGTATGGATATTATCCTATCACTGACAACGTTGTTCTTCAGGATAGATCATGAAATGTTCTTTTTGACAATGAATGCAGCACCATTCTTCTTCAAGTTGTCGTTCCAGGCATAGTAGATCATATGATTGTTGATTTGAAATGGTCAATACTAGTCCATTTCAGCTCACTGGTGCCTAGGATATCTATGTTTATGCATTATATTTCATTTTTGATTATTTCCAATTTTCCTAGATTCATACTTAGTGAATTCCATATTGTGATTATTGATGTATGTTTGCAGCTGTTTCCTCTCAGTTTGAATCCTGCCACATCAGCA
This sequence comes from Trichechus manatus latirostris, assembly GCF_000243295.1. NCBI lineage: Eukaryota > Metazoa > Chordata > Mammalia > Sirenia > Trichechidae > Trichechus > Trichechus manatus. The sequence continues at coordinate 29,649 of NW_004443970.1, read as the reverse complement.
AATGAAGGTTCTGAAAGCTTGACTCCATCCATGTAGTTAAGGTCAACTTTACTTTGAGGAGGCAGCTCTTCCCTGATCATATTTTGTGTGCCTTCCAATCTGAGGGGCTCATCTTTCAGCACTTAATGAGACAATGTTCCATTGCTATTCATAATATTTTCACTGATTAATTCTTTTCAGAAGTAGACTGCTGGGTCCTTCTTCCTAGTCTGTCTTAGTCTGGAAGCTCAGATGAAACCTGTCCACCACCATGAGTGACTCTGTTGGCATTTGAACACCAGTGGCACAGCTTCCAGCATCACAGCAATACGAAAGGCCTCAAAGTATGACAAACTGACAGACATGTGGAGTATGTATATATGTATATATATGTATATATATATATATATATATATAAATGATGAAGTAAAAGAGTTGAACAGAAGATTTCAAAGGGTGGCTGGAGAAGACAAAGTAAAGTATTATAATGACATGTGCAAAGACCTGGAGATGGAAAACCAAAAAGGAAGAACATGCTCAGCATTTTCTCAAGCTGAAAGAATTGAAGAAAAAATTTAAGCCTTGAATTGCAATATTGAATAATTCTACCAGGAAAATATTAAACAACACAGGAAGCATCCAAAGAAGATGGAAAGAATACACAGAGTCACTAGACCAAAAAGAATTGGTCAATGTTCATCCATTTCAAGAGGTGGCATATGATCAGTAACCAATGGTACTGAAGGAAGTAGTTGAAGCTGCACTAAGCATTGGTGAAAAACAAGGCTCCAGGAATTTATGGAATACCAATTGAGATGTTTCAACAAACAGATGCAGCGTTGGAAGTGCTCACTCATCTATGCTAAGAAATTTAGAAGACAGCTACCTGGCCAACTGACTGGAAGAGATCCATATTTATGCCAATTCCCAAGAAAGGTGATCCAATCAAACATGGAAATTTTCAAACAACATCATTAATATCACTTGCAAGTTAAATTTTGCTGAAGATCATTCAAAAGTGGCTGAAGCAGTATATGGACAGGAAACTGCCAGAAATTCAAGCTAGATTCAGAAGAGGACATGGAACCAGGGATATCATTCCTAATATCAGATGGATTCTGGCTGAAAGCAGAAAATACCAAAAGATGTTTAACCTGTGTTTTATTGACTATGCAAAGACATTTGACTGTGTGGATCATAACAAACTATGGATAACATTGGGAAGTATGGGAATTCCAGAACACTTAATTGTGTTCATGAAGAACCGTACATATATCAATAGGCAGTTGTTTGAACAGAGCAAGGGGATACTATATTCTTAAAGTCAGGAAAGGTGTGCATCAGGGTTGTATCCTTTCTCCATTCTTATTCAATCTGTATGCTGAGCAAATAATCCTAGAGGCTGGACTATACAAAGAAGAACGGGGCATCAAGATTGGAGAAAGATTCATTAACAACCTGTGTTATGCAGATAACACAACCTTGCTTGCTGAACTTGAAGAGGAGTTGAAGTACTTACTGAGCAAGATCAAAAACCAGAGCCTTCAGTATGGATTATTCCTCATCATAAAGAAAACAAAAATCCTGACAACTGTACCAACATGATGATAAACAGAGAAAAGACTGAAGTTGTTACGGATTTCATTTTACTCGGATCCACAATCAACACCCATGGAAGCAGCAGTCAAGAAATCAAAAGGCACATTGCATTGGGCAAATCTGGTGCAAAGACCTCTTTAAATGCTGAAAACTAAGATGTCACCCTGAAGACTAAGGGGGACTGACACAAGCCGTGGTGTTTTCAATTGCCTCATATGCATGTGAAAGCTGGACAATGAATAAGGAAGACTGAAGAAGAATTGACATCTTTGAATAGTGGTGTTGGCAAAGAATATTGAATATACCATGGACCGCCAAGAGAATGAACAAATCTGTCTTGGAAGAAATAAAACCAGAATGCTCCTTAGCAGCAACGACAGTGAGACTACATCTAACGTACTTTGGACATGTTACCAGGAAGGACCAGTCCCTGGAGAAGAACATCATACTTGGTAAAGTAGAGGATCAGTGAAAAAGAGGAAGACCCTTAATGAGGTGGATTGACACAATGGCTGCAACAATAGGCTCAAGCATAACAACGATTGTTGTCCATAGAGTAGCTTTGAGTTGGAACTGACTCGACGGCTTCTAACAACAACATGGAAAGACATAAAAGGCATGCTGCGTTCCTTTACTATGTAAATTGCGTCCTAAAACTGAATATTTCAAATCTTTATATGTTGTTACCTCTGGCCATAGCATTTTCACCTGGAACTCTTTTAGCTTCCTACTTTTAATGGCTCATGTTTAAAAGATGAGTAAAGATTTTAGAAATTGTAGACTCATAGACCAAAGGCATCATTAAATCTAGGAATTTGTCTGTTTGGGTCATTGCAGTGTACCTTGTACTTAGAAATATACCTGGCAAACAGTGTAGTCTTTAAATGTTTGCCAAATGCAAATAGCGTTATTTTACTTCTTCCATCAATTTTTATCTCAATTTTTACTTCACTGTCACTCCAAGGCTAAATTGATAATGTGTGTTCACTGCTAATGGTTATGCCTTTTTGAGAATTTCTTAGAGTATGATGACATTTTCAAGTCAAAGACAATACACCGATTCAAATGTGCCAGGAAACCCCAGAGATACCTCAGGTGTTGAATTATTTCTACACTCTCTTTGTCTCTTGTGATAAGCAGAGATAAATACAGGATGCCGCTAGAAAAAAAACTCTCATAAACTTAATACAATTCCATCCAGTGTTTTGTGAGTTGGTTCCAATGCTTTAGATAAAGCTCATTGAGTTGTAATATTATCTGAAAATGTGTGAAGATTTGAATAAGCATAATTATAATGTTCTTCTCCAGGGACTGGTCCTTCCTGATAACACGTCCAAAGTATGTTAGATGTAGTCTTACTGTCCTTGCTTCTAAGAAACTTAAACCATCTGTCTTTTACCGAGTGCTTTGATGTGCTGTCATTGTACTAGATGCGAGTATTAGGAAAGACTGGCTCAATTAGATCAGACATTTTACAATATGCTTGTTTGATTGGACTTGCTAGAAACAATAATCCTGATATTTATTCAGTGAATGTGACATGTATTTTTGAGCACATGCTCTGTGGAAAGTAACATACATAGTAAAATACCTTAAAGAAATTTAAGTTCACTAACGGGTAGGTCTTTATAACTGAATTATATATTAAAGTTGAAAAGCAATGTACTTTAAAACAATTGTTCCTTGTATTCACCACAATTTTATCATAAACCACAACAAAATTAAAAATATGTTTATATTTATTAAGTAGAATCTAGTAGTCAGGCCCTGTTCTAGATGCTTACAATACCTAAGCGAACAAAAGAAAAATCATTAAGCTTTTGGAGCTTGCATTTTAGTGGCAGAGACAAAGAGTCAGCAATATAATTAATTAGTGAATTTTATAGTATTAATAAAGGAGAAAAGAGGATCAAGATTCCTTTGGGAGTTAATGTATGAGAAGTGAGAAGCAATTTAACATTGGGTGGTCAAGGACTGTCTCACTGAGAACATAAAAATCGTGCGAAGAATTGAATGAAGTGAAAAAGTTAGCCAGGGTAACATTATCCTAGGAAGACAGAACAGCTGAGGTAAAGGCCTGGAGCGTTTCTAGCACATTTGAGGAATACACAATAGGCCAATATATTGGGATGGGAGGTGTGGGGGTGGGTGGATAGTGGTAAAAGCAAGATAAAAGCACTGAAAGGGAAGCCAGATCATTAGGGCATCTGATGCCACTACAGGACTTTGTCTCTTACACTGAATGAAATAAGGATCTAAGGACTTTGCAGAGTCATATGACTTCACTTACATTTAAAATGACACTGATTGTGGAATAGAATCCATTTTTTTAAATGAATTATAGTTCTTCCAAATGATTATTAAAACCTAGGATATTGAAAACTAAATCTTACACTTTATTCTAACACTCAGAGTGCCTGATATTGCTGGACACAGGAATTTAGGAAACATGAAATAATTGATTAAGTTCAAAATAATTTATTCATCCAACCAATATTTTTAAATATTCCCATATTTAAGAAATTTGGTACTGATGATACGGCAGTGAACAAAGCAGATATAAATTCTTGGTCTCATCATATGTTACATTTCAGGATAATCCATACATCCATGAAGTTTTTGTTTAAAATCTGAATCATAAAAATAATTATTTTTATTAAACTTCACTTTCCATAATTTACTGTTTCTAGTGTTCATGAAACTACCACTTAGACCTACAGGTAACCTGTTTTCCTCATATTACACAATTCAATCACAGTAATAGTGACTCATAGTGCCCTTCGTTCATCTGCACATTAGGCTCAGTAGGCATTTGGGGAGTCAGTGTATAGTAAAACCTGTGGTTCTTGTTCAGTTGCTGTTTGTGTTCTTTGCATAGTATTCTTGAGTGCTTAATGGTGTCGTTGATGGTGAGAAACAAGCTTGGATTTGAGTCATTCCATTGTCTTTCTCCAGTAATCTGGACAAAAGTGGTCCTGTAAATTTTGACTGACTGGCTGATGTATTTCAGCCCGGTAATTATTTTCTTCTTAATAATTAGTCCTCTCTACACCCACATGCCCTTTGAAATCCTTGGGCCATCATTTAATTGACCTCTTAAGCTATCAGTATTCTTAAGTTTTATATGTGTCCTCTAAATGTAATGGCTTTTAATGAATTGAAAAACCTAGATGAAAATAATTCCGGAATTCCCATTTTTTATTTTCAATATACAGACTTTGGTGTTTTTCAGTATGCATTTTCTTCTTCTCATCTACTTTTTTTTCTTTTTTTAATTCACTACAGCTTCCCCACATCAGCATATATACATATTTTTTGCCTTGCGTTCTCTGCAATGTTGATGAACACTACATTCACACAATCAATTCCTAACAAATTTTCCTGCCTTTCCTCTAATCAACTAAAACGACAAAATCCGTTTCTAGAATTCATTTGTTGCAGTCTACACTGTTTGCACATACAACAAATGTAGTGAATCTGATGTCATCCATCAGTCAAGGGGAGAGCGGATCAAACTCTAGCAGGGAATGTGACTGCATTAAACTACGTTGGCTGTACAACACAATTACTTTGCAATGCTCTCAATGAGCATTATATAGAATATTGAATTTTGGTGTTTAGATTTCAAAGATTCACCTCTGGATATTATTTTATTTCAGTGAATGTATATATGAAAATTTTATCACATAATTTGGGGAATAATTTAAAATGCTATATATAACGAAGTATTTGCACAGGTCAGAAAACCAATCTATGAGCCTCAGTCTCCTCATCTGAAAAGCTGACATGATAATAAGCTACCTGTCAAAGTTAATGTGATAATTTTGAAACATAAAGTTGTGGTGGTGCCTTGATAAACCTGAGGTCCCATCTTATTTTTAATTAAAATAACTGTAGGTAATATTTTATCCCAAATCACAATTTAATTCTAAAAATGTTGAATGACCTTTGTTATATAAAGTAATCTACTTCCATGAACTGAATTTACCAACTTTGTCAGCTTTTATGTGTTCAGAATAAAATGTAAAATAATGATTCTCAATCCAAGTTCTCAGGACCTCACTCTACTTCAATATTCCAATGTATATATCTCAAAAGCATTCCCAAATCATGAAACTTAAAATTTAATTCAATTCACATAATTAAAATGAATGTATGCATATATATCTATGCCTCCCTGATGGTACAATGATTAAGCACTCAGCCACTCGACTGCTCCGTGTGAGAAAATACCTGGTTATTTGCATTCATGAAGATTAGAGCCTAGAAAATCCTATGGGACAGTACTACTCTGTCTGTCTTACAGGGTCATTATGAGTCAGAATCAACTGGATTGCACACAACAACAATATCTATATCATCTATATGTATGTAATTCGCTCTTACACATATTTTCAATCATTAAGCACAAGGTGGCTAAGAATAAATGGATAATATAATAAAATTACAGGGTAAGTATGTAACAAAATAATTTCATTATGTAGAATTCTAGATGATGACAGGGCTAGTATCAAACATTTAAGAATTTGTCAGTATAAAGAACATCTGAAAGAAAAAATTCTTATTTCATTGAACATGTAAAGTGGTTTGAAAAGAAATAAAATTGAATTAATAATTAACTTACTCCTTCTAAAACGGCCTCATTTGGAAGGTTCAAAAAGCAGATGGCTCATAGAGAATGGCAGACGCTTATTAAGATCTGAAAAAATGGCTCTCTTTATTGGGTTTGTAGTGCTGCCAGTACAGTTTAGTCCATCAGAGAAGGCTTAAAAAAACAAAAACAACAACAACCAAAAAAAAAAAAACTCGTTATCTTCGAGTTGATTCCGACTCATAGCAATCCTATAAGACAGAGTATATCTGCCCCATAGGGCTTTCAAGAAGTGGCTGGTGGATTCGAACTGTTGACCTTCAGATTAGTAGTTTGGCTCTTAACCACTGGTCCACCAGGGCCCCAAGAGGAGGATAGAATGTTATAAAAGTCAAGGATAGTATTATTTATATGGAAAATGGCTTTACTTTTTATTGAAATGTTATGAAATTGATTTATAATGTGTAATATAAACAAGGGACTCTGGTGGTAGAGTGGCTAAGCATTTGGATGCTAACCAAAAGGTAGGCAGTTCAATCCACCAGCAGCTCCTTGAGAACCCTATGGGGCAGTTCTACTCTGTCCTGTAGGGCTGCTATGAGTCAGAATCAACTCGAAGGCAATAAGTTTTTTAATATAAAAAAAGAAACTTTTATGCAAAGGGCAAGGTCCTATCCAAAAAGTGAAATAGAAAACTAAGCTAAGTATTTAGTGGGCCTTGTTGAATGTTAGAAAAATCATAATTAATATTTGAGGATATTAGTTGACTCAACCCTCAACCTACCAAAAAAAAAAAAAAAAGAGAAACTTCCCACCATAGAATGTGCCACTTCCCTAGAAAGCTCTAATTAAGTGTAGATCACATATCCAGGTTCGCTATGAGTCGGATCATGGTAAATGGAGAAAAGTTTGAAGTTGTTAACGTTTCATTCTACTTGGATCCACAATCAACACTGATGGAAGCAGCCATGGAAATCAAATGATGCATTGCATTAGGCAAGTCTGTTTCAAAAGACCTCTTTGAAGTGCTGAAAAGCAAAGATGTCACTTTAAGGACTAAGGTGAGCCTGAGACAAGCCATGGTGTTTTCAATCACCTCATATGAATGTGAAAGCTGAGCAATGAATAAGGACGCCCGAAAAAATGACATCTTTGAATTATGGTGTTGGTGGAGAGTATTGAATATATCGTGAACTGTCAGAAGAATGAACAAGTCTGTCTCAGAAGAAGTACAGCCAGAGTGCTCCTTGGAAGGGAGGATGGTGAGACTTCATCTCAGGAATTTTGGACATGTTATCAGGAAGGACCAGTCCCTGGAGAAAGACATCATGCTTGATAAGGTAAAGGGTCAATGAAAAAGAGGAAGATCTTCAATGAGATGGATTGACCCAGTGGCTGTATCAATGGGCTCAGGCATTACAACAATCATAGGGATGGCACAGGACCAGGCAGTGTTTGAGATCTGTTGTACATAGGTGGCTATGAGTTGGAACAGCCTGGATGGCACCTAACAACATGAGTTGGAATTGGCTCGATGGCAGTGTTTTTTTTTTTTTTTTGGAGGGGGAAGGTTGAGTTATATATCCAGGAACATGACAAATGCAGTGGAAAGGAAAACATGTATCAAATACTTAAAAGATGTCTGCAGAATTAGAGAGTCCCAGTCATTCCCTTTTTAGATACCTTGCCCTTGACATAATACACCAAGCTTGGCTTATGATTCTCAGAAAACACACAGTTAACAGGGACCCTGGTTAGCAGTTATAAGTGCTAAAATGAGTGAAAACAATAATTTTGGAAAGCTGTTGCACAGCATTCAATTTATGGGAAAAAAAGTTTTCTGGATGATGTGGCCAAAAATTTATGAAATTAATTAGTTGAAAGAGAATGCACTGACCCATGGGTGGTGGTCAAGTGATTATGGAGATAAACATGGGAAGGAAAAAGTACTACAGTATATCGACAGGAGTTGTGGGAATTGTTGTGTTTCTAGCGCAGAAAGATTTTGGTGGGTCACGTGGATGTTTAAAAATGTGTTCCTAAAGGGAGACACGTTGGCTGATTGAAATACAGATGTGGGTTTTTTTTTTTTTTGAGCTACAAACGTGAGAGAGGTAAGCATGGGAAGCCTGCCTTGAGGGACCCATTTGAGATAACTGCTTTAACAGTTAGCAAAGCCTATGATGATAATTTTGATTCCAAGGCTCATCTACTACATTGACTGAGACTAGTTACCAGTGGAATATCTAGAGGGAAGAATCTTGAATTCTGTCAGATAAACTGCTTTGGTTGTATCTCCATGGCACTAAACAATTTTAAAAGAGTATAAGCCTTTCAGGGGAATGGCATTTTCTCTGGCTTTGATTTTATGGTTCCTGTAAGTGAAATGGAAACCCTGGTGGCGTAGTGGTTAAGAGCTATGGCTGCTAACCAAAAGAGCGACAGTTCGAATCCAGCAGATGCTCCTTGGAAACCCTGTGGGGCAGTTCTATTCTGTTCTATAGGGTCACTATGAGTCTGAATTGACTTGATGGTCGTGGGTTTGGTTTTTTGTTTTCGGTAAGTGAAATACCAATAAAAGCCTTAGAACAAATTTTTTTTGGTTAATTAATTTGTATGTTTTTCATCAGTTTGGATGATCTCTGACTAGATAACGCACTATGTAAATTTTATAGTGTAGGAATAACTGAATAACGTTTTATAAAATGTTACTTTCCTGTCCCTTTACCTTCCCAGAGCAATAGATTAACTGAAAATTGGCCTGGACAGATGAAACAATTATTATATAAAATGAGAGGGATATAAATGGGGCATGAAATGTCAGACCTTCTATACCCTGTACAAGAGCTTTCCAAAATTATTGCTTTTCAGTCATTTTAGCAATTGCATCTGTTAACCAGGATCCCTAATGACTATGCCTTCTCTGAGACTCATAAGCCAATCCTGTTGTTCTTTGGAGCAAGACATGTGTAGAGAAAAGATGTGTAAAGTTTCTGAAGATTCAGTGAAAGTTCAACAATTATGCAGTTTTACAAGGATGTGTTAGAATGGCGTTAAGGAAATACATCGGTTAAGAGCTATGGCATGCAACCACTACTAATGAAAAAGACACTGGCAGTTCGAGTCCACCAGCCATTCCTAGGAAACCCTATGGGGCAATTCTACTATCCTATAGGGTCGCTTTGCATGGGAATCTACTCAACTGCAACTTTTTTTTTTTTTTTTTTAACTGAATCACCTATTAATCTGTCCTAGAAACAAAAATTCCACTTGGTTTTATTTTACCTAATACGCGATGAGGGCCCTACTGATGCAGTGATTAAGAGCTCAGGGTGCTAACCAAGAGTTCGGCAGTTTGAATCCACCACCCGCTCCTTGGAAACCCTATGGGACAGTTCTACTCTGTCCTATAGGCTCTCTATGAGTTGGAATGGACTCGATGGTAATGGGTTTGATTTTTTGGAATACGCGATGAATTGGCAATGGTGGAAAGTGAGGAGTAAAATGTGGAAGGAATTGAACAATTAGGATCAAAAAAGAGTATATATGATTGTACTAAATATATGGTGGTTAAATGCATGAACATTGATGAACGGAGGACTCTCAGGAGAGGCAGCAGAAAATCTAGATGATGACATAGAAAATTGCATAAAGCCCTTTTTGTTGGTTTAACAGCCTTGCCTCTAAGTGTAGCTTTTAAATAATGGTCTGTCATATTTTTATTGTAAGAGTTCAGCATAGAGAAACAGAGCTGAAATAAATGGTGAACCCTTAATATTTCTACTGCTTTTTTGTTTGTTTGTTTGCTTTTATCCTTTAATGTCTACCTTCTCATCATAATGTCATAAGAGTTTGTGGTCTAACAGCAAAATAAAGTTGAAAATTTCTATGAGGGGAAAAAAAATCTGGTATGTATCTGTCTTTGAAAAACTTCGAGCATTTTTTCTGTGGTTGTTTGCTACCCTTCTTCACTGTTCACTGCATTTTCATTAACACCCACCACACACTTCACAGGCAGCCATCTGTGTCACTGTCTTTAAGAAGCTCTATCCTACAAGTCTTTCCTCCTGATGCTGCTGCCTATTACATAAATCACAGCGTCATCCAACCCCTTGGAATGAAATCAGAAACCCACAAAGCTGATTCTGTCAGGATTCATAAGAAGTGTAATTAATAAATTTATTATTGAGAAGCGGAGCTGTTTCCGTTCCAAAAACTCATACAAAATCCTAGGGTTATCTAGATTGCATATCCAAGTAACTTAGCTAAAAGTGTGTTTTTCTCTTCAGGTTCACTCATTTGACAATCACGATATTTTCTGCTTCATCTCTGCCTCTGTCATCTCCTCTGGTGTCAGAACACATCATTCATTCAATGAATCAACAAGGATGAGTTTGGTGCCAATCTTCTGGTAATGAACAAGACAAATTCCTGCCAACATGGAGGGTGTATTCTAGATACTGAATTCTATTTGTAGTTGAAACCATAAATATAACAGTATTTATAAAATTGTAAAGGCAGTAGATACAATGTTAAGGAAAAATAAAATCTTATTAAAAACAGCGAAACTGGCTGTTACTATTAGCAGACATAAAAAATGATATAATCAAATTAAAGCGAAAGTAAAGTTTCATAAAGATTTTTCTGTAGAACTAATCTGTTTATTTTTCACAGAAAGGAAGTAAAAGGAAGGAAACTGCAACTAACCGTGAAGTAATACAATATAAAGTCCGTTTTGGTCATGTATATTGTGAACACAAGTATTACTTAGTTTAGGTCAAAGTAATATTTATGCATGGAGGATTGACTATAAATAATGCTGAAATAACTTGTTTTTAAGGTTTAAATTTAAAATCTTTTTAAAAATACTAAATTTGACCATCTGGTCTTTTAAAGATAAGTGTATTAACTGTATGAATTTATTTGACATGACTCCATAATCTAATTTCATAAGAAAGTGTCATACAAATTTTTAACAAGGTAGACTTTGTTAAGGTTCTTTATATCTAATGGTAAAAGATACTTTCCTAAAAATAAGTATAATAAAAATCAGTTAGGGTATTTATTATATCCATTTTTATTCACAATGAGATTTCTATTGAGTTATGGAATGCAGAGTCTTCCAGAGGGTAAACTAGAATGAAATATAATTTGGTAAATGTATACCTATGAAGTAGAGCGTCATCCAAAAAGAGGAAGACCCTCAATGAGATGGATTGATGCAGTGGCTGCAACAAGGGGCTTAAGCATAGCAACGATTATGAGAATGGCTCAGGAATTGGCAGTGTTTTGTTCCGTTGTACACAGGGTCGCTATGAGTTGGAAAAGACTTGATGGCACCTAACAACAACATACCTATTAATAGTCAACAAAGTGCTCCACAATATGAGTAATATTAATGTTTTGAAAAATTTAGTTACTATTACTAGAATTATTAGTTATAATTATAATAGTTACCATTTTAGCATCAGATAGAAGAATTTCATATTCCAGAGTTTATTGTGTCCACATAACAGCTCTGCATAATAAGTATTGTTATCACCATTTCATGGGTGAGAAAACTGACGCTAAAAGCTTTTAGATAACTACTTTATGATTACATAACTAGTAAAGGACAGAACCATCACTTAAATCCAAGCTTTAGGATTCCAGAATTGGGCTCGATTCATTGCACTTGCTATGAATTCTGTAGATCTTTGGCTTGTGTACATTTAGTTGCTTAATTGTGCTGATGTGGAGATGGCTTAAATCTTTATATAAAGGAAGCTGTAAAACACCACCATGAGCTCCACAAGAATTAAAAGTGAGATACCACTAATGCAGTCATGCAGTTAATTATTTAATTGATCTGACTCTACACCACTCTGATGAGATAACACCAGTGTGTTTTGCTAATTTTAGGCACTGGGTTGTATGACACTTTTGTAAAATAGCACTTCTTGGGTGGTGCAAACTGTTAATATGCTCAGCTGCTAACAGAAATTTGGAGATTTGACCACCCAGAGTTGCCGTGGAAGAAAGGCCTGGCAATCGACTTCTGAAAAATCAACCTTTGAAAACTCTGCAGAACACAGTTCTACTCTGACATGTATAAAGGCCCCATGAGTTGGAATTGACTTTCTTTTCTTTTTGTTTTTTTTTTTTTGGTAAAACAAAATTATCTAGACCAGCCCCTGGAGAAACATATCATGCTTGGTAAAGTAGAGGTCAGTGAAAAAGAGGAACACCCTCGACAGGATGGATTGACACAGTGGCTGTAACAATCGGCTCAAATATAGCAACAATTGTGAGGTTGGTGCAGGAGTGGGCACTGTTTTGTTCTGTTGAACATAGGATTGCTAGGAGTCGGAACCTACTCTATGGCACCTAGCAACAACAGACAAAGGTAGGAATGCCTGGGTGGCATTAATGTTACAAATTTCACTGCAATTTCGTGTCCACCCAGAGCCACCTCAAAACAAAAGGGCCAGTGATCTACTTCCGAAAAATCGGCCCTTGAAAACTCTATGGAGCAGAATTCTGTTCTGAATCACATGGGGCCACCATGAGAAGGAATCGACTTGATGGTAGCTTTTTTGTTTTTTTTCAGAGGTAATCAAAATTATAGCTCTTGAATCAGGTCACCACAGAAAATGTTAGGAAACTGAGGATGCTTCATTTGAGACTTGAACATTGAGGTGTGAGATGAAAGATTTTTTTGATTATTGTTATTTAATGGTAATTTTCATATTCACTGGCAGGGCATAAAAAAGACTCTAAATAAGTTGACTTTAGCCCAACTTTTCAGTCTCCAGATATATTTAGTTATTTTAAGAAATAAATTCAAAACTCATATAACAAACACATCATGAGAAAATATAACCAGCACTGTAGAAGCCCTCTTTTTTATCAAAACCTACTCCGTCCTCCTATTTTGTTAATATTCATTGCTTTATAATATACCACTGTATGAATATGCCATAATTTATTAGGCTGTTGTAAATAAAACTGCTATAACCCTTCTTAAGCATATCCTGGTGCACAAATACATTCAGTTTTATGGTATATTGCTAGAAGTGGTCCATAAGTTGTCAGTATTGTCAAGTTTTCTAAATATTGCCAAACTATTACCTAAATTGCTCATGTCAATGTATACTCCAACCACCAGCGTATCAGTACTGTCTTCCCTATTCTTCTTAGATATGATTATTGTTGGTCAATATGGTGGATTTATTGTGGTATCTCAGAGCAGTTTTTAATTTGTATTTACATATTCCTAATAAATATAAACAATTGTCGTATATGAGGGGCCATTTGGATTTTCCTTTCTCTGAAATACATGTTTAAGTCTTAGGGTATTTTGCTATTGTGTTGTCTGTCTTTTTATTTCCTTTTACTGGTAGGAGGTCCTTATATTTTTTTAAATAAAATTTTAGAATTTAGGTCTTCTGTATTTTATGTTTGTGGTTTTTTTTTTCCAAAATTTCTGCATTTGTTTTTATGATTTGCTTTGGTTTTTGTATTTATTTTACATCTTGTGGTTCATTTTTATTCACGTTTTGAGATGGATGTCTCAAATTAATTTTCACCATTTATTCTTTTCTAATATATTAATTTAAGGTTATATATTGTCTAATTTTATTTTGAGGAGCCCTGATGGTACAGTGGTTAACAGTTTGGCTGCTCACCGAAAGGTCAGTGATTCAAACCCGCCAGACACTCAATGGTAGAAAGACATGGCAGTCTGCTTCTGTAAAGATTACAGACTTGGAAACTCTATGGTGCAGTTTTACTGTGTCCTATAGGGTTACTATGAGTCAGAAGTGACTCTATGGCAGTGGGTTTAGTTTTCAGTTTTTTGAATTACATTTGCTTCATACTCAGATTTTAACGTATGGCATTATTATTATTATTATTTTTATTAAAGTCAGAATATTTTGTTCTTTGACTCATATGCTTTTTAGGTTTTAATTTTTTTTAATTTTGAAAGATTTTAAATTTTTAAGTTAACATTTTATTACAGATTTCTATTATAATTGCATTAAAAATAATATACAGACAAAAATTCACGCACTGTTAAATTTCTGAGACTAATGTTATATCTTAGTGTATGGTCAGTATTACAAATGATGTGTCTATATTTGAAAAAGTGTTTCCATCAGTTGTTTTCGGCAATTTTCTAGACACAGGCAATCATTTTGTTCAAATATTCTATATTATTCTAGTCTTTTTTCTGTATTCTGTATATCAGTATCTGAGAAATATTTAAGAAAATATCTCACCATTATTATGGGGATTTGATTATTCTCCTTATAATTATGTCAGTGCTTATTTGTTTTGAACCATGTTATTGGGTCTCAACAAATTTAAAAATGTGATATCTTCTTGATGAATTGCATTTTTCTCTGTCTAAAACATCTCTTTTTATCACTGTTAATAATGTTTGCTTTGATGTCCACTTTAGCATTATTATTATAGCCATAAATGTGCATGTTGCTTATATTTGCATGGCATGTCTTTATCATTATTTTGATTTCTACCACTGTTTAAGTGTATCTCTTGTAAATTAATTATACTACAATTTTTTTTACTATACAATTTGATAATAGGCTTTGTATTGTAGGTAAATTGTTTTGTCCATTTACATTTAGTGCAATTATTCATATACTCAGGTTTAAATATACCATCTAATCATAGTACATTTATATGTAATATAATTATTTGATATATTTGAGTTTAAATAAACCATCTAATTTCTATTTCATTTTTAAAATATTTGATTTTTAGAACTCACCTTAAAAACTTACTTATCAATATCACATGCTTGTCAATATTTACTACCTTTACAGAAAACACAAGGCCTTTAGTATATTTTATGCCACGTGTCCTATTCTCAGCTTAAATGCTATTTTTAATACATGTTTTTATTCTTTATATTTATAACAAGTATATTATATTCATTTGCATTATATAGGATTTATTCATTTGGAAGTACCCATAAATTTACCACTTTCTTTGCCTTTTCTTCCTTACGTTGTTTCCTAACATCCATCTGGCTTCATGTTTCTATGCTTAAACTATATCCCTTTGTAATTCCTTTAGAGAAATTTTACTGCGAGGGATATCTCTAAGATTTTGTTTGTTTTAAATTCCTTTTATTTTGTCTGATTTCTTAAAGAATATTTTGCTGGGTATATAATTGTAGGATGGAAGTTATTTTATTGTAACACATTGAGTATATCGTTCCATTATCTCTGGTTTCCATTATTACTCATGAGAAATCAATTCTCAGGCTTTCACTTTTTTAAAAGTATTTTTCCTCCTCTGATTGCTCTTTTATTTATAAGCAGAGGGACAGGGAGTGTGCCATCAAGTACCACATGTGATTTTCTTCTCATTTATGTGACTTAAAAATTTTTGAGTCCAGTACAGCTAGATGGTGTCCGGCTACCACCACTGACTGCTCTGACCGGGATCACAACAGAGGGTTCTGGACAGAGCTGGAGAAGGATGTAGAACAAAATTCTAACACACACACACAAAAAGACCAGATTTACTGGCCTAAAAGAGACTGGAGAAACCCCGAGAGTATGACCCCCAGACACCTTTTTAGCTCAGTGGTGAAGTCACTTCCCCAAGATTCACTGTTCAGCCAGGTATTAGACAGCCCCATAAAACAAAAAGAGACTAATTAGGCACAGCAGTCCAGGGACAAGGACTAGAAGGCAGAAGGGGACAGGAAAGCAGGTGATAGGGAACCCAAGGTTGAGTAAGGACAGTGTTGACGTGTAGTGGGGTTGTTAACCATTGTCATAGGGCAACATGTGTGCTGTTTAATGAGAAACTATTTTGTTCTATAAACCTTCATTTAAAGTGAGAATAGCAGCACAACTGGATGAGCATAGTCGATGTCACTGAACTGTGCATGTAGAAATTTTTGAAATGGTGTCTCTTTGGCTATGTATGTTTTCACCAAAAAAAAAAGGTCAAGAAGGGAGAGGGTTGACATATCATGGGGTTGTTAACCAATGTCATAAAACAATACGTGTACTTCTGTTTAATGCAAAACTATTTGTTCTGTAAACCTTCACCTGAAGTGCAATAAAAAAATAAATAAAAAAAATTTTTTTGAGCCTATTGAGTATGTGGATTTAAATGTCTCCTTATTTCTGGAAAATTCTTAGCCACACTCATTACAATAATTTATCTGCTCCCCGTTTTTTTCTCCTTTTATAGTGATTTGCCAGTTAAACACGGTTACACCTTCTTACTGTATGGTGTATATCTCCTAACCGTAGTTTTTCCATATTTTAATTTAGCTTTTTGTTACTCCATCCTACATTATAGAGAATTTCTCTTGACCTCTCTTTCAGTTCATTAATTTTCTGCTCTTAATTCTGCGCAAAGAATTCTTAACCTCAGCTATCAAATCTTTAATTTCTAGAATAGTCATTTGGTGCCTATTTTCCTGCTGCATCTTTTTTGTTTCCAGTTTTCTGTTAATAGCTTTACACTCCACTTTCATTTCTTAGGGTAAAGTAGCATAGTCCTTTTTATAATCTGTATCTGACCTGATCATTTTACTATCTCAATTCTATTGTTTTTGCTCGCATTACTAACAGCATCTTCTTTCCTGGCATGCTTGTTTTTGGTTTTTGTTTTTCGGCTGTGTCCCTGATATCGTATTGGAAATCTTTTTTTTTTTTTTTTTTGGAATGATTATGATGTATAATAATGATATCATCTTTCTGAAAAGATTTCTTTTGTACTTAAGATCCTGACAGGCCATCATATTCCAAGTTGAACACTTGAGTTTGTCAGGCCATGCAGAAGACAAGCTGGGTTGTAGGGACTCTTTTATTTGTGTTTCAGTGTGTAAACTTTTGGGGTCTGAACTTATATTTGGGTTGTGTCAAAGTCATTAAATTTGATTGTTACTGATTTTGAGTTCTGCCCCTCTAGCCTCGTGAGTCACTGAAAGCACAGCTCAGTGTCATAGCTAGATACCCTCATAGCAAAAAGGGCTTTTAGTGCATATTTCTCTGGCTTCTCATTATCGTCTTGATCTTAGCACAGTAATTCCTCACTTATTTTTATAGTCATGTTGATGTTTTAGTCATTAAAAAAATATATATTTCTAGCATTTCTTCTTCCATAGAAGGAGGTTTGACTCTAATTATTTAGATCTTATTAATTTGCACTTTTTTTATCCTCATTGCATGTGATATCATAGTCACTCATTGTGTTATTGTTGAGAAAAATGCAAGAAATAAAGGGTAAAAATTACAGTAAAGTACATATAGTTTCAATATTATGAATACTTTCTAAAATTGGTGCTGCTCAGAAATTGAACTTTATTTCACTGTGCTTTTTTTCACTATTTTCTTTAAAAATGACACCAGGCTCTAATTTAAATGGAAATATCTGGATGGTGAAGTGATAGAAAATTACAAAAGTAAATTGTTCCCCAAAGTAGAATTATATAGGGATTTCTGCTAGAAGCAAAATTTTCAAAGGTCAAACATCCAAAGACTTAGAAGTGGAAGTGAGAGTGTGAGCCCTGCTTTAATACTTTTGATTTTGTATTTGGCAAACTGCTTCATTCACACTTTTTCAATTTTTCAACTCTTTGACAAAGCCTTCAGAGGTGCTACTGCTGATGCAACCATAACAGACTAACAGAACAAATTTTACAAAGAAAAGAGAGAACTTTTTTTTTCTCCAAATTGAAGACAGAATAAGATAAATGGAATTGGAGAGAAGAAGGCACAAGTAAAGGTGATAAACAATAATTGTTTACTTTAAAAATTATTTTAAAGTTTTCAAATATATATGTTTGCTGAAACATCATTAAAAAAAAAAAGAAAAAAAGTCAAGCAAAAACAAACCAACCAACAAGACGGGGGCAGAGAGGAAAAAATATATAATCCAAAAATAATCCATGTTCATGGGATACACATATATGAAGTACAAACAGAGATTTCAAGCAATAGAACAATAGTAAATATCTGATTTGGACCTCACTAGTCAAATCATAAAGGGAACCTTAATCAAGCATATCATTGGATGCTTCACACATCCTATAAAACTCTCATGTTCTCTTTTTTCCTCTTGGGATGTGTCATTTATTTCATTGCTTCCACTCCATAGTTGTCTGATCCAAGCATTGATTCCTAGTGGTACCTACTATCCTGTCATACATCTTAACATTACACATATTGATGACTCTAACCTCTCTTCCATTCCTCTTGAACTGTCACCATGTTAAAATATGGAGAGAGACAGTCCACTCACTTATGTTGGGACCTTACTGAAAATAAGAAAATGAAACAAATAACTTTGCAAAATGTTTTACTATTTCTAAAGATGTATGCGTCATAATGTGTTCATATTTTAAGGATTAATAATAGCACATTCTGACCTTTATGGAAAGCTGCTGTTTCTGTTAGATTACCACTCATGGCCACCCCATGTGTGCAGGGTAAAACTGCTCCATAGAATTTCCATTTGCTGTAACTGTTCTGAAACAAATCACCAGGCCTGCCTTTCCAGGCACATCTGGATGGGTCCCAACCTCCAACCTTTTGGTCAAACGCTTAAATATTTTCATCACCCGGGGACTCCAGAGCAGTAGGATGTAAGTACTGTGTAATCTATTAAGATCAGGCTCCAAAGCACAAATTACCTTTACTCTAGTGTTTTTGTAATTCTTCCCCCATGGAACACTCCAATGAGATGTGGAGAACCCATAGAGGTACAGACAGAAGATAAATTGAGGTCCAAGCACCTTTTTGCACTCAAAATTAACACTTACCTATGGCTTCCTATGTCTTCTCAATTTACTTGCTTATCTTGACTTCTCTGTTAAATCAGGGTACGTGGAAAGTCAATCAGGTGGCATTTTCCTCATCTTATTGCTGAGAATCACCCAATAGTCTGACCATTGTAGCTCCTGTAAGGCTTCTTAAGTTATATGTCCATAGAATCAAATGTACTTTGTCTCCTCAGCTCTATTATTTCAAAAGGAACATAAAGATTTCAGTAATACCACACCCAGCAATCTATTCTACAATTACCAGTACTGGGAACTAGAACTCAATAATAACATTCATTCCAGCAAACTACTCTTACATTTGTCATCATACATGATTTCAAGAAAGACCATTTAATTTCATTTAAGTGTTTACAATTTATGGGAATAAAACCTGCATCAATGGGCTTCTTCGTGCTCTCAGTGGTCAAAGTGCCGCTGTAAAACTCACCAGACATGTTACAAGTTCATCCTCGTGATCTGTAGGGAACCTAGGTAACATACGTGGAGTGGGGAAAAGATAAAGAGCGATGTAAATATTGCCTAGGTGAAAGAAATCATAGTCATTACAAAGTGGATATTTTAAAGCAATATTTTCTGCTAGGAGTAGTGTTTTATAAAATGATGGTACTAATCATTATTGAGGACTTACAATAGACATTATACTTAGTCATTTGTATTCACTGTCATTTTTAATCCCAACAAAAATCCTCTGGGTTAAAAAGTATCATTGTTCCTATTTTACTGTTGAGGATACTGAGACTTAGAAAGGTTAAATGACTTGTACTAAATAACAAAGCTAATAAAAGCCTGAGCAAAGTTGTTGACATGAGATACTAAACATGTTTAAACACAGCTTTAAGATGCCTCCACAGAGCTTGAAATGTATTGTAGAGGCATGTTTAAATATCCTTTTGACTAAGTGAGAAGAAAAACAGATATTCCTATTGCTATATCTATCTTCCTAATAGATAAATTTTAACAATATTCTCCTATTACTTCCATGTAGTGCAACAATTTTCTGCTACCAAACCTGAAGAATATATTATTTTTAGATTAATCTATTTAAATAGCTGAAAAAACAACATGAACCAAAATGCAAGTGAACATTCCTGAATATGTAGACAAGTACACTAGCAGGGAGTATCCTGTTCGAAATACAGGAAGTAAGACAACCGATGTCCATGCAAGCATAGTAAAACAGGTGGTAAGTTTTTAGATTTTGTAGATATATTCTAACCTAATTTAGGAAAAGCAGTATCAAATTTTCATCAACACTGTCAAGAATCAAGATCATAGGTTTTTCTTTAAACTGCAGAATTACTGATTTTTTTCCAATGTTATGTGTTATCCCATATTTATAAATGATACTATACTCAGTAGTTGGTAGCACTGATGTGTCACCTTCTTTTCACTATTCAGTACATTCTGTATTTAATCAAAAAATAGAATGGTTATAAGTTTTTAAAGAATCTGAATTTATGACAAACTAATGTTAAACTTCTGCTTGCTGAAAGTGAAGAGGACTTAAAGCACTTACTGATGAAGATCAAAGACCAAAGCCTTCAGTATGGATTACACCTCAATATAAAGAAAACAAAAATCCTCACAATTGGACTGGTAAACAACATCGTGATAAATGGAGAAAAGATTGAAGTTGTCAAGGATTTCATTTTACTTGGATCCACAATCAACACCCATGGAAGCAACAATCAAGAAATCAAAAGACATTTTGCATTGGGCAAATCTGCTGCAAAAGTCCTCTTTAAGTGTTGAAAAGCAAAAGATGTCACCTTGAGGACTAAGGTGCACCTGACTCTAGCCACGGTGTTTTCAATCACCTCGTATGCATGCAAAAGCTGGACAATGAATAACGAAGACCAAAGAGGAATTAACACCTTTGAATTGCGGTGTTTGCAAAGAATATTGAATATACATACCATGGACTGCCAAAAGAACAAACAAATTTGTCTTGGAAGAACGACAACCAGAATGCTCCTTAGAAGCAAGGATGGTGAGACTATTCATACATATTTGGACATGTTGTCAGGAGAGATCAGTCCCTAGAGAAGGATACCATGCTTGGTAAAGTAGAGGGTCAGCGAAAAAGAGGAAGACCCTCAAGGAGATGCATTGTCACAGTGGTTGCAACAAGGGGCTCAAGCATAACAGTGATTGTGAGGATGGCGCAGGACTGAACAGTGTTTCATTCTGTTATTCATAGGGTCGCTATGATTGGAACCGACTTGATGACACCTAACAACAATAACAACACTGTTAAACTCAGAACACTAAGGAATAGCACTTTAGTAACCTCTCAATTATTTGCTTTGATGGTACTAATATATCATCCTATCCCTGATAGATATTCCATGTCAGAAGTTCTATATCATAATTTTCTCATCTGTGAAGTGCTGTTTGCAGTCTCACAATATGCTTAAACAGTATTGTGTGAAAACTAAATTATTTGGAATAAGCAATGCACTTTTTCAGCTCAATTCATTGTGAATGAAGAATGTATGGCTCATGGGAGGCATCTTATTTAATTACATAACATTAGTAATATTAGAAATTAAATAAATCTGTACATATTACTTAATATTTTAGCAGATAATGTCAATGTTTTGCCATATTTTCTTAGTCCCCTTTATTACTTTCCTTGTTAACATACTCAAACACGTCAATAATGCTGCCAGTGAATTATTTTCCACTGGAAAATATAAATTTCTGTAAGTTAAATCCTCAGCTGAATCAGTGTTAACATCTTAGTGGTCCACTTGATAAATGACTTCAGCAATAGTCCTTGACACTTGAGTATTTTATATGTGTATGACAATCATTTATTTAAGTTTTTGAAATAAAATGCACTGAACATAACCAAGGGAAGCTGAGTGGTTGGAATCATCACTATGTTAATCACAGGATCAGCCTTCATACCATACTGCCATTACCACTTTTGAAGATACTATTTTTCCACGTTCTCTCCAAGATTTGATATTGCCATACATTTTAATTTTAGCCTGTAAATTGGGTGAGTAAACCCTCCCCAAAACCAGAACTCTCTCTTTTGGCGTGGCTCCATGCACACCTATAATTTTCTCTACAAATTCTACCTACCTTGGCCTCTCAGAATTTTAAACGCTGATTCCTTACTTCAGTTCAAATGCCTGGCTCTCTTTTGGTTTCCCTGGACAGGCTTAAAACAGCTCCCTAGGAAGTGAATTGGGCCACTCACAGGGCCCACCTCGTTTGTTTTATTTTTCTCAGTTATCTCTGTCGTGCATTGCCTATAGTCTAATGTCTTAAAACCACTGTTTCATACGTTTTGTTTTGTTTCTATTTATTACGAGGAGGATGGTAAAAATAAGGCTGTAAGTGGAAGTATAAGTTAATGTTCAATACCCTTAGGCATCCAATACAAGTTGATAATTCCTCTTTATTGTTATTAGAAAGCAAATAAAACTTCTATCATAGATTGAAAAAATTCATTTACCCAACTTTTCAATTGAGGTTGTTTTTTATGAATACTCGAAATAGTATAGGTAAAGAAACATTGCAATTGTAGAAAGGTATATTTTCAATGAAATGAGCAATAATGTGAGAGGCAAGGGGTGGAGAATGGTTTAACAAGAGAAAGTGAATGGCAGTTTAAAAGTCATTCTATCTAGTACAATGCATCCTCATTTTTAAAATTTAAATAGAGATTTCTTTTGAGAAATAAAGTTTAATTAAAACTGCTTGCTCCAAAACAGAAATTTGAAGGAAAAATATAAGAGACCAAGGCCAAAATTTTAGCTAGAGTTGAGGGGAGAATAGAACAAAAAATGGAAAATCATTGTAAACAAAAACAACATATCTCTCCATCTCTTCCTCTAATCTTAAGTTTTCTTTTCTCTGCTTTTACTCCTTTCAGATTTCTTTCACTCTTGATGCTAGATTAACTGTGCCCTACATATACATCGAGCATTAGTACCATTCCTTAATGGCACTACTAATGATAGAAATCTACCTCCGTTGAAACACCTCTAGGTCACAGAAAAATAACAAGGAGTTTCTGGATTGCAGTTCTAAATGCCTGATAGTGGGAAAATTACTGGTCCAGCCTACCCTTCAAATGGATTCTATGAATAAGCTTCCAACTTCCTGCCCAATCTTCAGGTGAAGACAGGCCATATCACATGGCATGTACAAGAACTATAAGAAAAATTATGAGTAGAGTATCTATAAAATGACTATGACTAGGGAGAAAATACTGTATCTTTGTGTCATAAGATTATAAAAAGTAATCCTTTTAGAAAGAGGAAAGGAATAAAAAATGCCTCCACCCTTCTCTGAGGATAATGTAAATTACCTTTGTTATACAAGATTAACACAGTTTCCTGGATGAAATATTTTGTTTCTAATCTTGAATGCTCTATATAGTCGCCATTACTTTTTTTTTTTATTGTAAACTTCAACACTGATCCCACTCCATCTTGTAAAATTGAACTCACGTACCAACATTTTTGAAACCTTTTTACTTTCTCAAGGGCACATAACACTTTCTGTTTCTCTATTTATGTGTTTTAATCCAGCCTTGAATGTAGAGGAGCAAGAGACACTAGAAGCACCTAAAATCTCTCAATGAGGCCAGTGAGTTGACAACATTGCCTATAGTATATATTTTATATATTTATTTATATATACCTAAATGTATATATTTTATGTATTT
>NW_004443970.1:2641-3546 GCF_000243295.1 Trichechus manatus latirostris | reverse complement strand
TAATTATCTTCTATTTTATAGATAACCAGATCATAAAGAAGAACATTTGATCTACATGGAGAGAACTAAAATCTATTCTATCTTGCTACAATAACTTTAGATGACATTAGGTTTGTTGTGAATATGTTCTTTAACGGGAAGAAGGGAGTATAGAGATGTTGACTCTCCAAGGGGGAACTGAAGATGCTGATAGTTGCCATACCAATGTGCATTTCTCTTTTCTTTATTATCAGAAACCAGTGGGAGATTGGCAAAATGCAAATTGTAAGCTTAATACAAAAGCAAATATTCCCCTACCTTATTTGTTGTTAGTGGGTGGCCATATGTTACAGTATTAATCAATGAAATATATCATTCTAAAATACCTCTCTGCCTGTAAAGTGGTCTTCATAGTTGCAGTTCCAGCAGCAGTTTTTGCAGCCACTAATAAAAGGCCATGAAAATCTCCAAGTCAGTGTTCTTGAATTCCTTGAGCCTTTGAAGCAACACCAGAAATCACTCTCTCCAGTTTAATTGTTAAATGAGAAAATATCGTTAAACTACTGTAGTCAAGTGTATGTTACATGCAGCAAAATAAATTCTAATGCAAATAACTACTCTCAACTCTGCTTGGATCACTGTGTCCAGAGATATTCAGGCTTTTAGCCAGAAAAAAAAAAAAAAAAATAGCCTTCTTAAGGGGAAAGGAGAGGGGTACTTGACTGTATACGTAAGTTAAGAAAAGAAAATACGTGCATTTAACCACAGTATGTAAAATTTATCCGCTACTCCTCTGTCAGTTTGTCCTACTGCTGTGGCTCGTATGTTGCTGTTAGGCTATAAGCTATGCCACAGGTATTTCAAATACCAGCAGGGTCACCCATAGTGGACAGGTTTCAGTGGAGCTTCCAGACTAAGGCAGACAA
>NW_004443970.1:0-1771 GCF_000243295.1 Trichechus manatus latirostris | reverse complement strand
ACATCAAGGTCATCATACATGAAGAAAGCAAAAGGTCATTAAAAAGGCAGGAAATTAAAAAAAGAGACCAAAATGGTTATCAAAAGACACTCTGAAATTGCTCTTGAATGTAGAGTAGCTAAAGCAAATGGAAGAAATGATGAAGTAAAAAAACTGAACAGAAGATTTCAAGGAAGCTTGAGACACAACATAAAGAATTATAATGAAATGTGCAAAGACCTGGAGTTAGAAACCCTTAAGTGAAGAACACTCTCAGCATTTCTCAAGCTGAAAGAACAGAAGAAAAAATTTGTCAATAGACAGATCCCCCAGGCTGTGAAAAATTCCACTACCTCAAGCAGTTTTGTATCAGAATTCTGCTTTCTTTGCCTAGTTCATCCAGCAGCTATTGCATTAAAATCCTGTTTTCTTTGCTTGGCTTCCTCCCCGACAGCTTTGCATTAGAATCCTGCTTTCTTTGCTTGGAATTTATATGTAAACCCCATTGCACCTGCATAGTATGATTAAGAATGTTGCTGATGTAACTTGTATGAACTCCCTACTTGTAAATCCCTTAAAAGTGACCTTTTCCGTTGCCCTTGTGGAGCAGTCTTGGTGGCAGCAACTCCAACTGACTCCTTTTTTTGTGCAATGAAATAAGGTGCCTTTCCTATTCTCCCACCTCAGTCTTTCATTTATTGGCCAATTTGAGTCAAGCCAAGCAGAACCTGGGTTTTCGACAAGGTAACATTTCTCATGAGCCAGCCAGGAATCATTCACTTGGTTCCTGAGATGGATGGGACAACAGGCTAGCCTCTATGTCTGGCGCCACCAGGAGATTTCTCCTGAATACCTTGGAGCAGCTCTGAAAGCCGATCCACCTCAGACCAAAGGTAGCTCCTCAGTGGGAAGCATGAAAGGAGCCTGGGTTATTTGGTAATTCCTAGGTAAGGCCTTAGAAGGGTCCCAAAAAGTGGGAGGAATTAACCATAGAGGGCATAAAAGGCTCTAGGTACCTGTTAGGTCGGTGTACTAGATTAGGTTGTGTGTGTAAGTGTGTATCTGGAAAATGGGGAACATTCAAGGGATCCCGAAATGCAGTCTGCTAGGAAGCATCCTTAAGAACTGGGAAGAGAGACTTGGACAGACATGGCTCTGGCAGCAAGTTTGTCTGTTTCCTACTTTTGCCTTTTTAAATATATGCTGAATAAAAATTTTCTTTTTGCTTGACTAAACTTTGTGGTGTTTTCACTCTCCGAAATTTAGTGGTGTACTTCATTGAATGAATTCCAAAACCATGAATCCAGTTGACCTTGAGGAGACCTGGACTGTGGAGCAGAAGCTGGCAAAGAGAGGTTCTATCTTCTGGACCCACACGTTTGCACTTTATGTCCCTTCAACACTGACAGGGTTAGTGTTCTCAGAAAATGAGCCTTTGCTTATACTTATTCTTTTTGTTCTCTTTCTCATGTTTTCTTAAGTTTCGTTTGGCATATTTGTTTTGAAAACTGGTTTTTTGATTAAGGAGAATCTTTCTTAGATTTTGCCTGATCGTTTGCTTAAGAGTGGTATTTGCTAACTCTTTTGGTGAACTTCAGTTTAGTATCTGGATTCAGGCCCTTGAAACATTGAAGAGGTAATTCTATTTCCAAATTGCTCTGGGTCACTATAAGAGGTAAAATTCAAGCACGGGTCACCGGCACTCATCAAGAGCATTAAAAACTCCTGTGACAGGATAAGGTGGTCTTTAAAGGCTAGAGCACTAGGCTACCTGCGACAGGCAAGCAAATTC
>NW_004443969.1:21446251-21447058 GCF_000243295.1 Trichechus manatus latirostris | reverse complement strand
GGGCAGTGTTTCCTTTTGTTGTTGCTATGAGACAGAAGCAACTCGGTGGCACCTAACAACAAGCCGGGCTTACAAAATATTTTTTGGTTGCAATAACTAACTATAGGGATATTTTTTATAAAAAATAATAATTTCTGCTGAAACATTGCAGGAAAATTTTATAGACAGTCATTTTGGTGTCAGTCCCTCTGATATTATCACCTGATGCAGTCCATACACTTCACACCCCCCTAGTAATGTCACTGGGTGGAGATTGTTTCCCCTTGCTCCATATTCTATGGCCAAGATAAATCTTTTGCCCGCCATGCCAAGTGCATTCAAATATTTAAACTCAAAATTCTGCAATTTATAATTTTTTTAACTCGATATGATACTTAACAATAATGATGATTTACTGAATGCCTACATAACACAGGATATTGTACTAAAGGCTTACTTATCAGCAGTGCCATGGCTAATGACAATTCTATGAGTTATTTTGTTGTTATTATAAGATGACCATAAATGGGACACTTTGGGAAGTGAAAGGGCAGTGTTATTAACAATTATGCAGGCATGTATGATCACCTTAATTATATTCTCATATAATTATGTGGAAACCGAAGCATAGTTTGCAAAAATTGCCATAACCGTGCAATGTACTTAATATTTTCATATTTTTAATAGTTTACAAAATGCAGGTATAAAATATCTAACTTTTTTTCCTATATTACTGTTATCTTAGTTCTTAAGAACTAGCAATAACAGGAAACAACCCTGGAACTGAGCCATTTCCAATTTAAAACTGGTTAAGTACACAGTCAGTTG
>NW_004443969.1:21445095-21446151 GCF_000243295.1 Trichechus manatus latirostris | reverse complement strand
AGTCAGTTGGGAACACCTTTCCACTTGCTGGTTCTGCCTTTCTACTCGGGAGTGATCTATGTTCCAGGAAGACTGAGGCGTCACTTGACTTTGTCAAAGGTTGCCTAGTCAGAGTCACCACTGAGATGCTGCTTGTCCAGCAGTCTGTGAGTATAAGCTTCTATAATCCTACAGTGTTGAACGTTACCCAAGCCCTGTGCACCTGGAAAACAAGGATGGTTAAGAAATTCCCTCACCCTCTGGTGTTCCAGGAAATGGCTTACTGCAAAGAAACATCCTTTTCCTATGACTTAGATAAGACCCAGGATGCCACCTCCCCTTGTTTACCTTGTCAAGGCCAGATATAAACCCAAAAAATCAAACCCATTGTCACTGAATCGATTCTGACTCATAGCAACCCTATAGGACAGGGTAGAACTGCCCCATAGGGTTTCCTCGGCTGTAAGACTTTATGGAAGCAGACTTCCACGTCTTTCTTCCGAGGAGCTGTTGGTAGGTTTCAACTGCCCACCTTTCGGTTAGCAGCCAAGCGCTTAACCACCATGCCACCCAACTCCCATTTTTTTGCCTCACAAATGATTAGCTGACTTGTTTGTCCCCACTGATCAATCAGAATAAAAACTTTGTTAACCAAATTTTGGTTAAGGTCTTTGCCTTCTCCCAGGCCCCAGAACTTTAGCCAGCTCTCAGCGTGAGCCAGCATAGAACCCCTTCTTAACAGCATCTCCTGAGAATATGCTGGCCTTAAGGTAAAACATTCTTTGATTTACTATCCCATAAGGCCACTCTTTCATCCTTACACCAGTTCTTGCTAGCCTTGTTTACTCTTCCCTATAAACAAACAAACTAACAAACAAAGCAAAGCAAAAACACATTTCCTTAACCCTAGATATGCTTGGAGATCTTATGGCCTGAGGGTTCTTCCTATTGCAATAGTGTCCCTCTCCCTATTGTAATAGTCTCTTTCCTCTCCTTGCGATAGTCCTTTTGAATAAAGGTTTCCCTTATAAAAACCCTGGTGGCTTAGTGGTTAAGAGTTCTGCTGCTCACCAAAAG
>NW_004443969.1:21442573-21444095 GCF_000243295.1 Trichechus manatus latirostris | reverse complement strand
GGATTCTCTTGGGACAAAGGGTTTATGAGTACTACAGTGAACTAAACGTGAACCATACAAAAAAAGAGATTGCTGGCTTGGAGTCATTTGAAGTCCTGCATAAGAATTTACTGTGATCTCAAGATCAAGAGACTATGTAGAATGAACATCATGAGAGCCATGGACGGCTTTCTTCTCTCAGTAGTTGTCACTGCCCTCTCTTTTGCTTGTAATGTTTCTTCCAAAGACATGACTGTGAAGTGAAACATAGTACTCCTCTGTATCTCTAAAAGAACCATGATTCTATAGAAGAGCACAAGATAATTCTGCTCTTTAATACATGAAAATAGGGTAAATAGATAGATAGACAGACAGACTGATAGATAGATATAAAGGAGTCCTGGTGGTGCAGTGATTAAAGCACTTAATTACTAAAAGAAAGGTTGGGGAGGCAGAGCCAACATGGCACCCTAGACGGATGCATCATGTTGTCCCTCTGTAACAAAAACCTGAAAAACTAAGAAAAACAGATACAAACGTCAGTCCTGGAACACTAAGCCTCAAATGAAGGGATAAAGAACTAGATCAAACACCGAATGGAAGAAGAAACTGAAGGAAAAAAGAGAACAAGGAGAGATACAGAGTGTACAGAGTGGAGGTCCCCAGCCAACTAACACGACACAACATTGTCATTTTGGAACACAACCAGGAATGACCCCAGGCAAGGAGTATGGGATGGCAACTTTACAGAGCTCCCAGCAGGAGACAGAGCACCTGGTATCCAAAGAAACACAGTTTCCCATCTGTCATGGATTGAATTGTGTCCTCCAAAATATATGTGTCAATTTGGTTAGGCCATCATTCCCAGTATTGTGTGGTTGTCCTCCAATTTGTGATTGATGTAATTTTCGTATGTGTTGTAAATCCTAATCTCTGCCCTTGGCTAATGAGGCAAGATTAGATAATGTTAAAGAGGATTAGGGTGGGATGCAACACCCTTACTCAGGTCACATCCCTGATCCAATGCAAAAGGTGTCTCCCTGGGATGTGGCCTGCATCACCCTTTATCTTACAAGAGATAAAAGGAAAGTGAGCAGAGAGTTGGGGACCTCTTACCACCAAGAAAGCAATGCTGGGAACAAAGCATGTCCTTTGGACCCAAGGTTCCTGTGCTGAGAAGTTCCTTACCCAGGAGAAGATTGATGACAAGCCCCTCCTCCAGAGCCTACAGAGAGATAAAGCCTTCTCCTGGAGATGACGCCCTGAATTCGAACTTGTAGCCTGAGACTGTGACAGAATAAACTTCTGTTTGATAAACCCATCCACTTGTGGTATTTCTACTGTAGCAGCACTAGATGACTAAGACACCATCCTTCACCCTTCCTCCCTTTACACCACCGCCACCCCTTCCCAATGCCACACTTGTTTGGCTAGTGAGCCACTGGCCTGCTGCCACCCCTGGTCTGCCCTACACCCATCCACCGGCTCCAGTGGCACCATTTTTTCCCTTTCTTCCTTTTCTTTCTCCCTCCAGCCTAGCCTC
>NW_004443969.1:21439202-21440780 GCF_000243295.1 Trichechus manatus latirostris | reverse complement strand
ATGAAAAGTTGAGGCTTCCATTCAAGAAGCTCAACAAACTCCATATAGGATAAACCCCAAAAGACAGTCATCAAGACATCATAATCACACTTGCCAAAACCAAAGACAAAGAAAGAATCTCTAAGAGCAGTTCAAAAAAAGCAAAAAGTCACTTACTAAGGGGAAAAAATAAAACTAACCTCTGACTACTTGGCAGAAACTGTGCAGACAAGAAGGCAATAAGATGACATATATAAAATCTTGAAATAAAAAATAAAAAAAAAAAACTGCCAACCAAGAATAATATATCCTGCAAAATTCTTTCTCAAATGCAATGGCAGATAAACAGAAATTAAGGGAATTCATAGAAACCAAACCAAACTTACAAGAAGAATTAAAGGGAGTCTTTCGGTTAGAGAACCAACAACATGAGACAAGAACCAGAGTCTAGGACACAGAACAGCATCAGCCAGATATCACCCTAGGTAAAGAGCTCTCAATAATAAAACAAAGCTAAGAAACTTGAAACAAGGAAAGAGAGTATCAATCTGTAAATGATGACAACTTCAAAACAATAAAAGGGGTAATAAATGATGTAGATGCACAACTTTCAAATGAAGAGAAAGTCAAAGTGATATCCAGTAATAAAAGACTGGTTCAAACTTAGGAAGATTAGGGTAAATTTCAAGGTATCCACAAAGAAAGTTAACAAACCTACTCATCAGAGTAAAAAATAAAAACATAAAGTCTCAGTAAACACAAAATCTAGAATAATGAAAGAAAAGAAAATCCACAAACAAAAGGAAATCAGCACAGGAAAGTAAGAGGAACAAAGAAAATGTCAGCACCACCAAAAAAAGTACAATATGATAGCAATAAATTCATACCTATTGGTAAGCACACAGAATGCAAATGGTTTATATGCACCTGTAAAGAGACAGAAAATGGAAGAATGGATTAAAAAAGCACAATCCATCAATATGTGGTCTACAAGAGCACCCTTACATACAAAGACATAAATATATTAAAAATCAAAGGATGGAAAAAAATTTATCAAGCAAACAGCAACCAAAAAAAGGCAGGAGTGGCAATACTGATCACAGATAAAATAGACTTTAAGGCAAAATCAACTATAAAAGACAAGGAAGGACAGTATATAATGACTAAAGGGTCAGTCCACCAAGAAGAGATAACCTTAATGAATATCTACCCACCCAATGACAGGGCACCAAAACTCATAAAAAAACACTAACAGCACTGAAAAGAGAAATACATAGTTCCACAATAATAGTAGAACACTTCAACACACTGCTCTTGGAAAAGGACAGAACATCTAGAAACAGACTCAACAAAGCTACAAAAGATCAAAAGGTGAAAATTCAACCAACTTGACCTTTCAGACATATATAGAACCACCCAACCAACAGCAGCAAAGTATTCCTTTTTTCCAATGCACATGGAACATTCTCCAGAATAGACCATGTTTTAGACCACAAGCAACCCTATTCAAATCAAAAACACCAGAATAAGTATTCTTCAAAGTATTCTTACTGATCACAACACCATAAAAGTAGAAACCAATAACAGGAAGAGCAAGGG
>NW_004443969.1:21436512-21437955 GCF_000243295.1 Trichechus manatus latirostris | reverse complement strand
GGGCCCTTAAAGATACAAATTACTTAGAAATAAATCTAACCAGGGACGTAATAGACCTATACAAAGAAAACTACAAAACACTTTTGCAAGAAAACAAAAGAGGCCTACATAAATGGAAAACTATACCAGGCTCATGGATTGGAAAACTCAATACTGTGAAAATGGCAATTTTACCCAAAGCTATCTACAGATATAATGAAATTCCAATCCAAATACCAACAGCATTCTTAACAAGATGGAAAAACTAATCACCGACTTTATATGGAAAAGAAAGAGGCCCTGGATAAGCAAAATATTTTTGAAGAAAATAAAGTAGGAGGCCTCACACTACCTGATCTCAGTATGTACTATATAGCCAAGGTAGTCAAAACAACCTGGTACTGGTACAACGACAGACACATAGACCAATGGAACAGAATTGAGAACCCATACATAAATCCATCCACGTATGGTCAGCTAAGGAGCCCTGGTGGCATAGTGGTTAAGAGCTCAGCTGCTAACCATTAGTTCAGCAGTTCAAATCCAACAGCTGCTCCTTGGAAATTCTATGGGACAGTGCTACTCTGTACTATAGGATTGCTAAGAGTAGGAGCCGACTCAAGGGCAATGGATTTGGTTTTTTTTGGTTTTATGGTCAGCTGATCTTTGACAAAGGGCCAAAATGCATTAAATAGGGAAAAGACAGTCTTTTTAACAAATGGTATTGGCAAAACTGGATGTCCATGTGTAAAAAAATGAAACAGGGCCCATCCCTCACACCATAGACAAAAACTAACTTAAAGTGGATCAAAGACCTAAATATAAAACCTAAAATGATAAAGATCACGGAAGAAAAAATTGGGACAACGCTTGTTGTTGTTTCGTGCTATCGAGTCAGTTCTGACCCATAGCGATTCTATGTACTACAGAGGGAAACACTGCCCAGTCCTGTGCCGTGCTCACAATCGTTGTTATGCTTGATCCCATTCTTGCATTCACTGTGTCAAACCATCTCATTGAGGGTCTTCCTCTTTTTCACTGACCCTCTACTTTACCAACCATGATGTCCTTCTCCAGGGACTGATCCCTCCTGATAACATGTCCGAAGTATGTGAGATAAAGTCTTACCATCCTTGTTTCTAAGGAGCATTCTGGTTGTACTTCTTCCAAGAGAGATTTGTTGGTTTATTGGCAGTCCATAGTATAGTCAATATTCTTCACCAACACCAAAATTCAAAGGCGTCAATTCTTTGGTCTTCCTTATTCATTGTCCAGCTTTTGCATGCATATGATGTGATTGAAAACACTATGGCTTGGGTCAGGTGCACCTTAATCTTCAAGGTGACATCTTTGCTTTTCAGCAATTTAAAGAGGTCTTTTGCAGCAGATTTGCCCAGTGCAACGTGTCTTCTGATTTCTTGACTGCTGCTTCCATGGGTGTTGATTCTGAGTCCAAGTAAACTG
>NW_004443969.1:21411511-21414102 GCF_000243295.1 Trichechus manatus latirostris | reverse complement strand
TTTCAAAAAAATCAAAGTTTCTTCATGTGAAAGTTAAAACCTGTGATTTCTCAGATGAGTCCATGTTTACCAGCAGGGCTCACCCAGGAAGGCCAGCTGAACATCCAGTGTACTTTCCCCTCGCTGTGGTCAGTGAATCAGCAAGTGTTACAGGAGTTCAGCGTGAAATGCCAGGTGCTATTTCAACAGTCCTTCTTTCACAACCCTTAGGGTGGGGTCACTGTGTCAGACCCTGATAAGGTTACTGGAACTAAGTTCCTCGGGTAGTCAAGTTAACATCCTCTACCCTCATGCTTTCCGAATGTAGAAGGTAGTCACAGAGACCTGGTTCCCTTTTTTGGGCAAAAGGCTACTCAACCGCAAGCTACTTATTAAACTCTGTCTGGAAAATATTATTCACTTGAAATCATGTCTCAATAGCACAAAGTTTAATTTTGTAATTAACCAAACCAGCTGTCATTGCGAGGCTCTCGGAAGGCCATCCAAATGGAAGAACATTTACTTGTGGAACCTTGCGCGGTGAGCGGTGGTTTTGTAATGAGCTAGTGTAAGAAGGAAATGGTCTGCGTTCCAAATGGTGACTACTAAGAGATTTTCAACTTTCAAGTTATCAAGTCATTGATAACCTACCTAACTCAGGATGGACTAAAGCCCTAAATATCATCCCCTCCATCTTTCAATAAACAAGTTATTACCTGAAGCACGCATATTGTTGCAGCGAAGGACTTTCAGTTTTTTCACTGTGACTCATGACATCTTGAAAACTCAGGAGTAATGACTAAAAAAATGAGATTAGTATTAATAAATTATGTAATGTATTCTTCCTTTTAGATTTAAAATTTTTCTGTCTTTATGCTTTTAGTATCCATATTTAGAACACGTACAAATATAGAGAGACCTCAAGGAACCAGATATCTAGGAAGGGATAGACACTACCAGTTGGGCATGCCTTGAATCAAGTTTGGATTAGGTTTAGATCTTCAATGACTATTGTGTCACGTATTTACTCCAATTTACTTGGTTTTGGTACCATCCTAACAAATTGTAACCAATAGTCCAAACTGGATCTTAAAGACAATTACAGATTTTCGTGGTTTTATTTCAGGATGTACATTTAAAAAGCATCAGAAAGTTCTTTTTAGAATTTTATTTTATGAAATTATACATGTTTAGCTGTATAATTATAATATGTTAACCAAATAAGGTCAGGTTACCTGAATGAGAAATTATCTCGAGAACTTCGATTTACACAATACCTTCTATATCCTATCAGTACATATCATTAAAGTTTGATACATAATCTAAATGCTAGAAAACAAATACATTTTCACTTTGTTAAGAGGGAAAAGGAAATGAAGGACAGAAGGACAGAAAAGCAGAAGGAAGGAAGGGAACAAGGGAGAAAGTGAGGGAAGGAGGAAAGAAATTTTTCCACTGAATAGTTGCCAGAAATATAATGGCGACTGGCACACATTGACTGTTTGGCTCTTCCAGGAGACGTTGGCCCAACTAGTATATGAAGTTTTAATTAAAAGCTGAATAGATGCTTTCATGGTCAAGCAGGAGATTTGGTCCTAAGTTACCTAACATGCTAAACTTAGTAGTGAAATGCTACTTGCATAGATCCTTTAGTGATGAGAATAGGCAGGAAAGCAGTTCTTCTAGTCCCTGAAAAAGTTGGTTTCTATGCATCACTAATTTCCTATGAGATCACTCTAGCCTTGCCACCTGCACTCCAAAGATTGGTCCCGAGGGAGCGATGATGTCAATATGCCAACACCATCGTGTCTCAGTGTTGTTATATTGAGTCACCCAAACTTGGCACCATATTGCTCTGGTTTCTGCTCTTCTGGCTTAAACCCACAGAGTTTGGAAATGGTATTCTTTCAGAAAAGATTAATGCTTTTAGTTCTAATTATCTTAATTATCAGTGATTCTTTGAGAACATTACCTGGATAATGACTGAAAATAATATGACTTGACCTCAAATAGAACAAGATATGTTTTACCTTTGAAAAGTAAGTATCATAGTTAATATCCCACTTATGACTAATATCTCATTTTTGACATAATATCTCAGTATGTAATCTAAATATAAACTTTATTTTTATAATTAATCAGTTGCCAGAAAATAATTGTTATTAAAGGCAAAGGAAGAAAAGTGGAGACATTAATTATTCTTGAATTTCAAACTATTTTAATCAAGAGTAGAAAAAGAAATCTCAACTTGTTAATTCCAGATTGAGGTGACAGGTACAATGAGTATTTCAAAATCCTCACTGAAGATATTAGAGGAAAGAGCCCATAAAGATTAGTACAGTTAATGAATGTGTTATAATTTCTAATTATATACCCATATCCGTTAGAAATTAGTACATGACTGTTGAAGAAAATACTGAATGCATTGCATTTGGCAAGTTCCTAGGTGCTGGTTTTGGTGAAAACTATTTGCCACTTTGAAATACACCTTAAGTTTTGAACACAGCTATATAGTAGCACATAATGATTTTATGAAACTGAGCCAAGTATTCAAACTTTTTATCCTTGAAAGTCATTAGATACTTTTCTTAAAAAGCAAAAAAAAAAAAAAA
>NW_004443969.1:21397369-21411027 GCF_000243295.1 Trichechus manatus latirostris | reverse complement strand
AGGCAAAAGAAAAAAAGATATTTCCACATCTTTGATGTGCCCCTTATTTTGTGACTGTTTAACATCGACAGATTGCCCAGATAAAGCAATTTGTTCTTTTATCTGTTTAACTATGTTTTGAAATCTTGTAAATAAATTCACACGCCTAAGGAAGGGTAAAGAAACAGTATCCACTGGCACTGGGGTAAATAAAACGTTGGAGGAAAGCAAAAATAAGGAATTACACAGGGAAAATGATAGAATTATTGTGTTAAAATCTCTCTTTTCATTATTGAGTTGTATATGCCATAATTATCAGCAGCCCTTATGTTTGTAAAATTGCTACAGATTGGGCTGGTTATATGCTAGTGAGTCATCCAGTTTGGGAATTTACCAGTAACAAATTACTACAGTCCAACCCTCTTGTTCTACCTCCACACATATTTTCAAGTAATTACAATCAGAACGAAAAGAATTATTATAAGCGTTTTAGGTCTGCTCAAGATTGAAACATCACCAGTAACTAGTTTTAGGTTTACTCAAGTCTCAAATATCATTAGTAACTTTTGTCCAAATTAGCCTATTATTTTCCTTAGTGCTTTTTAATTCATCTGATTCCTAGAATTATTAGAAATAGTCTATCAAAAATGGACAGAGCACAAGTCAAATTATGTTTCACAAAACAGCATTTTCAGATAATTCAAACCAATTATGAGTGCTTCCCTTAAAAACTGCTAATGGATGTAGCATTGAATTCACTTAGAAGAGTTATTTTCATGTTGAGCTTCTATGACATAGACTTTGCTGCAAGTTATTGTCTAACAAAAGTAGCTGTCTTAGGATTTTAATATCCTATTTTTGCCATTGGCAAATTTCAGCAACAAATTCTTCAGGAATGTTCTAATGTTCATTCATTATTGCTTAAAAAGTTAAAAAGAAACTTACCTTTAATAAAATTAAAAAAACATGAGTTTTTGTGCTTAGTTTCAAAAAATACAGCACACTTGAAATCAGCTTAATGATTTAATATTAATTCAAAGAGAAATAATAAATATTCAAACAATCTATATTCGGGGTTTAAAAAAAAATCTGTGTTAGAATTAATGGTATATGTTATAATTAATATAATTCTGAGAATTTAAAATAGTTAATTTTTCTGTTTGATGTAAATATTTCCTTGACTGTAATAGTCAACTGCTTTGAATTCATTCATTAAATATGCTTTCAGAGTATGTAAAAAGTTGCCTTTCAGACCTGAATCCTTTTTTGTTTCTGAAGCTTTCCCAATTAAAAGAGACTGAAGGGAGATGAAAGAAAGACATAGACTATTGTATACCAATCTGCTGAGAGTCTCGCCAGAAAAGAATCATTCTGATGATATAATGCACTCAACTCATAAGCTATATTATTAAATATAGCTAAATTTACTCTTTCTATTAAGATGTTTAGGTATAACATAGACTAAACCATAACAGTCTATATATGAGTAAGAGAAATCACTATGTATCATAAAATGTGTGGACTGAGCCTAATCCTGACTAGTCAAACTGGTTTTGGTTTTTGTAATTGGTGGTGGTGGTGATAATATTCTGAAATTGTGACTGTAACGCCAAACTGTCTACCCTACTTTATGAACCTGCTTCCATTTGCACTGATAAATGCTTCATTATAGACTCCATTGTGAAAATATTTTATATTTCCCCCGGAGAGATTATGACATTGATGCCTTCGGTATCAGAGTCTGTCAGTACAAGAAGTATTGTGTGTTATTGAGGAGATAGTCCCTGAAATCCATCGCAGTTTTCCCATCAATAACATGGGTGATACTTATTTCCATTGCGACCTGTGAGTGTGAGAAGCAGCTATTAACCTCACTTCATTTATAGTTCCCATGTAATAGGTAGAAACAGACATAGAACAAGCAAATATGTATCTTAATTCTATTATTTCTCTCATTTTTCTTACACCAGTGACTCATAAGCAAAGCAGTTGATAAACAGATTCTAACCTGACTGTATAAATCAGTGTGGGTTTACACTCAGGTGGTAATTTGTAATTCTAACAATTCCACCCAGTTTGCAAATATGGCTAAGAAACTTACTTCCTCCCCCTCCTCATTCTGTTCTCTCCATCCCTCCCCTCATAAACACCATCCCCAAATTAACACCTCCTACTACAACTCCAAACATTCTGGCTCCTCTTGATAGCTTATAAATCCCATTTCAAACACCTGTGTATGCAATTTGTTCCAAAGAAAATACGATCTCTCTTCAGAAGCAAATAAAACATATGGCATTTGATTCTCTAAGCACACCCTCAAATATTTTAAGCAACTTCTTGATTTTCATAATTCCGGCTTCTGAAGTGCTTCCTTTTTTTTACCTCAATTTCAAAATTACTAGGTATCATATGATTATTGTAAAGCTGTGCATTTTGCAAATCAACCTCAATTATTATTAGCCTTTGCTTTTTCAGCAGGAGAAATAAATTCCCCACAGTGGCCATTCATTTGCCTCTCAGCATGATCTCCTCCCTAAATAAACTTGAATCTCAGTCTACTTCCTCTTTACTGGTAGGAAAAAGCAAACATGTTTTATTTTGGGTGAGCATGCATGTGAGTTTTAGCACACATACAGGTACCAGCATGTCCCTAGCACCACATTAACCTTTAAAACATTTTCAAGTTCCCAGGAATGGGACTTGTTTCACAGAAAAGCAAAGCACTGGGGATTGGTAGGTAAGCAATTTGGAGGATTTAGGAAATGCAAGTATTCCCAGTAACTTAATGCACTCTGCCCTCATTCTTTGCCTCAAGCTAGAAAGACTTGGGGGAATCTTGCCAACCCATTAGCATTTCCAGAACTGAACATACTTTCTTGGAAATACACTCTTCCCAAGATAGTACTACTGGAATGATAACAAGAAACATTGAGACCAATTTTCCTGGCTTTCTCCAGGGTCTTGGGGAATCGGGTAGCTTCACAGATCTGTTTTTGGAGTCACCTATGACAAAAATCTGAAAGGCTGAACATCTGTAGTTTTTTTAATTTTTTCTCACATTGACTTTCTCCTGCCAAAGAGCCTTTGGTCAAGGACTGATGAAAACATGATGACAGTCCTTGTCGCCTTCATCTCATAGATGTCTCAAGGTCTCCTCTTTCTCACCATATTTCTGGTGGCGTTAGTCTCATCATAAAACTAAGGGGGTTAAGACTCTAAACAATAAGGAAGGGAAAAAGCAAAAAAACTAATACTAAAGAAAGGAGTATGAGAAAATCACATTCCATTGCAAGTGACATGGCCAATATTAGGTAAACAATAGAATTAAAAAAAAAAAAAAAACAAAAGTGACTTCCTTTTCTGAAGAATGAAAGATTAAAATTTAAATATAATAGTTTATAAAATATATTTAAGTCAATAAGTCTATCTTCATTTTTCATTCATCAGCAGCTTCCATTTTTCTCTACTGCCTCATAAAGGCATTTACCTTATTGAGATCTGCCTTAAATTATTATTCCTAAAGATGTACATGCTATTAATCTATGTTTAAAGGCCTTCAAAGGGTTATGATTGTATAGTAGACTGTTTTAATAAGTTGCAATAGTTTATGCTAAGAAGCAATGACTTTTATGAATAAAATACATAGGAAATGTATTTCATATTTACAATAAAGAACACAATGTTAATAGTGCTCTCTGGAGTTCTGCAACGTGATAGTTACAAAATTCTTATTTATTAATTGTTTTGACCACTTCTGAAAACTCTAATTCAACAATACAGTCACACAGGCACAGTTCTGGGTAAAGAAAGCATCACATTTCAAATCATTTTCAATAAAAGAAAGTTGAAGAATGACAACCAAGGAGTAATGTTAGACACTAATATGCTTGTTAATATTATTATCCCAAGTATAAAACCAAAAACTAAGCCCAATGCCGTCAAATTGATCTGACTCATAGTGACCCTATAGGACAGAGTAGAACTGCCCCATAGGTTTCCCAAGGAGCAGCTGGTGGATTCAAACCACTAACTTTTTGGCCACCAGAGCTCTATCCCAAGTATAGTGCCTTAGAATTCTTATCACCTTGTTTCCTCATTGCATTTTGTGACCTAGAGTCATTCAGCATGAATTTCTGCCACAAGCCTATTGATACCACCCAATCTACTCAAACCTTATTTAGGCCAAGTGCAAGGTCCTTGCCTCAGATCCTTAACCCAGAATTTTCTGTGTCACATTTAATTTTGATTCTGTCTCCTCTGTCCTACTGTATTTATAACTAAGCCGGTCTGAGTATACTATTGTTATTTGCAACTGTCTGCCAGCAGTTACACTAATTCAAATTGATCAGCAGCTATTTATGTTCTTCGTGAACCCATGGTGTAAGATGATGTAGCAGATCATCTAAAGAGCTTTCCATATGTTTTGTGATATTATCATGACATGTTGTAAAACACCATGGGACAGGTCTATTGCTTAGGTGTCACTATACCTTGTGTCAAAAACCTGAAACCTCTTTTGTCAGTTGGCTAATTAGTTCATGTCTCCAGTGATTCTCAGCTAAAATATATTGGAATTTGCAATTCAGAGGGGAGTTGTCACACCCATTTCTATGCTTAGACAACATCCCCACATTTTTGGTTATTTTATACCACATCTACAACTATGGGACTTGAGTCTACTATCCTCATCCGCATCAGTTTATTGAGAGTCTGCAGGATTTGCGGTCTTATTTTACACAAGAAACTAGCAAATAAAAGCGGGATACAAAACTACAGTGAACATAAGGCAAGGAAATAGAAGGGAAAATGCACTTTGAAATTGGACTCTGAGAGGTCATACAAAGTTGAAGAATTCACCTATTTCTCAAGCTGTATTTTGGTAAATTCATAGATAAAACTAAAATGACTTAAGTTTTCAATCCCCGCTATTTTTGCAGCCCACTTTCCTTCCAAGTAGTACTCAATTCTAAAATCTTATCTTGGTTACTCTAGTCAATAGAGTGACTAGAAATTACTCATTAATAGCCACTCATGAGATTTTCTTCTCGGAATTATCTTTAATAAGGCAAGAGATAAACCTGATGAAATATTTTGTGAGCTGGACTTATTATCTTTGCTTTGAAAAAAGGCTTACCCATGAACACGTAGATTCATGTTTTCCCAAATAATAAGCTCGCTGAAACTGAGGATATGCTCTGTTTCACAATATTTCTAACAAATTGTATTGAATATTAAAGAAAATTTGCAACCACAACCAGAGGGAGAGATACATACCAAGAATCTGATTCAGGAGAGTCAAGAACATGCAAGAGCTACCACCACCACTAACAATAACAAAAATTCTAGAAATCTTAAGAAAAAAGATTTTCCTTGGAAGATCGTGCTATAATCCTACACATTTTATTTGCAGACAATTTTCCTTTGTAAAATGTCATTCTTGGTAGTGATGGTAGTAAAACAAGTGACCCAAGTCGTTATGTGACATGAATACTCTCATACCTTTAGAGGGCTTTTTTTCTGTGCCAAGTTTTTGGTCAGAATTATTGCAGTGATTTTAGAATTCATGCAGTGGAATAATGAGAAGATCAAAAGAGAGGATGCAATGTGTCTTGCATGTAGGGTGATCTGGGCCAATTGTAGAGATACATTTTTAGATGGCCTCTTAGTCAGAATCGACTCGATGGCAACAGGTTTGGTTTTTGGTTTGCTGGATTTTATAGTATGTTTCTTTTGTTTAATAATACATAATATCAGGCTCATCGAAAAGTATTTTAATACTATTTTGAATATTTACTATATTCTAGGCATATCGTGTACATTGTTTCTATTACACTTCAGGGACACATGAGTCAAAATAACGGTCCATGAATGTTTAGCCCTACAGAGAGTAAATATTCAAAATCATGTACAATTAGGACATTACCCAACCAAGATGTAAACTCCATTGGCATAGTCTCTCAGGCCAGTGCTCTTCCCTTTACATGAAGATGAGCCTTATGAAAACCACAGACATCATCTTAGGAGGACATAGCTTACCTTGGCTCCTATACAGTCTAGAATTAAGCGTTATTTAAAAAAAAAAAAGATATTTCACCATCCTATCTATCTACATCAAACTTACTCTAGTCTCATTTTAACAAATAATATAATGAGGAGGAGGTTAGTGGAGAAGAGGTTTCATTTCCTTCTGCTTCATGAGAAATATACTCTTCAGTCAATTGTTGTTAGTTGTTGTTAAGTGCTATCAAGTCAGTTCCAACTCATGCAATCCTGCGTCTGATAGAAGGAAACACTACCTGGTACAGCATCATCCTCACAACCACTGTTATGTTTAAGCCCACTGTTGCAGCCATTGTGCCAGTCCATCTCATTGATGGTCTTTCTCTTTTTCACTGACTCTCCACTTTATCGAGTGTGATGTCCTTTTCCAGGGACTGGTCCCTTCTGATAACATGTCCAAAGTGCATGAGATGAAGTCTCACCATCCTCATTTCTAAGGAGCATGTTGGCTATACTTCTTCCAAGACAGATTTGTTCCTTTTTCTTGGAGTCCATGGTATATTCAATATCCTTAGCCATCACCATGATTCAAAGGGATCAATTCTGTTTCGATCTTCCTTATTCATTGCCCAGTTTTTGCATGTATATGAGGCAACTGAAGATACCATGGCTTGGGTCAGGCACACCTTAGTCCTCAAAGCTTTTTAACGCTTTAAAGAAGTCTTTTGCAGCATATTTGCCCAACGCAATATGTCATTTGATTTCTTGACTGCTACTTCCATGGTTGTTGATTGTGGATCCAAGTAAAATGAAATCCTTGACAGTTTCAATATTTTCTCCAATTATCATGATGCTGCTTATTGGTTCAGTTGTGAGGATTTTTGTTTTCTTTATATTGAGGCATAATTCACGAAGGCTGTAGTCTTGATCTTCCTCAGTAAGTGTTTCAAGTCCTCTCCATTTTCAGCAAGCAAGGTTGTGTCATCTTGCAGGTTGTTAATGAGTCTTCCTCCAATCCTGATGTCCTATTCTTCTTCATATAGTCCAGATTCTTGGATTATTTACTCAGCATACAGATTAAATAAATATGGTGAAAGGATACAACTCTGACACACACCTTTCCTGACTTTAAACAAACCGTGAAGTATCCTCTCATTCTGTTTGAATGACTGCCTCTTGGTCTATGTACAGGTTCCTCATGCGTACAATTAAGCGTTTTGGATTCCTATTCTTTGCAAACTTATCTATAATTTATTATGATCCACACAGTCGAATGCCTTTGCATAGTCAATAAATCATAGGTAAACATATTTCTGGTATTCTCTGCTTTCAGCCAAGATCCATCTGATATCAGCAATCATATCCCTCATTCCACATCCTCTTCTGAATCTGGTTTGAATTTGTGACAGTTCCCTGTTGATGTACTGCTACAACCGTTTTTGAATTATCTTCAGCAAAACTTACTTGGGTATGATATTAATGATATTGTTTGATAATTTCTGTATTCTGTCAGATCACCTTTCTTTGGAATGGGCACAAATATGAATATCTTCCAGATGGTTGGCCAGGTAGGTGTTTTACAATTTTCTTGGCATAGATGAATGAGCTCTTCCAGTGCTGCATCCGTTTATTGAAATATCTTAATTGGTATTTTGTCAATTCCTGGAGCCAGTGAATTAAGAGGCACTACAGGGTTGCTATGGAGACCTGGTGGTGCAGTGATTAAGAACTTAGCTGCTAGCCAAAAGATTGGCAGTTCAAATCCACCAGCTGCTCAATGAAAACCCTATGGGGCAGTTCTACTCTGTCCTGCAGGTTCTCTATGAGTCAGAATCGACTCCATGGCAACGGGTTTACCCCTTACTCTAGAGTCCTGGTGGTGCAGTGGTTAAGAGCTCAGCTGCTAACCAAAAGGTCAGCAGTTGGAATCCACCAACCACTCCTTGGAAACCCTATGGAGCAGTTCTACCCTGTTCTATGGTCACTGTGAGTCGGAATCGGCTCGGTGGCAACAAGTTTGGTTTCATTTTGGTTTATTTGTTTCTCTATTAACCATTTATGCTTCTTCCAGCTATCATCTTAAATCTATGGCTTATTTTGATGACTTGGGATTCATATCTCCAATATCATGTTCAGCTAATGGCATTTGCATACTTCTTTGCCTTTTTCTAGATCTGTAACCAAATATCAAACTCACATGTCAATATAATTTCTCAGGTTTTTGCTTGGATAGCATCTTTTCTCAGTTTTCTCTCTAGCTATCATCAATTTGAGAAATGAACATACCACATTGATAAAGAATTTTATTGCCATCTAGGCTCCCTCAGACTAGGAGAGACGATTTGCATTTAACAATTTTAGAGTCATATTATTTTATTTTTCAAAATACAGGAAGACTACAGCAACATTTAGGATGATTCGTAGGAAACTGCGTGACAATCATTTCTTTTTTAAAGTAGATACAACTTTTTGTGGACAAACAAGTTGGAAAAGATTATAAAAATTTAATGAAAATTGCTTTATTTGCAACCTCATATAAATATCTCAAGACAACTTCTCACAGAATAAATAAAGTCAATTTTTTTCAGTGAAAAAATTAAACTAAATTAAAAATGTTAATGGACTGAAAACTAAATTCTTGAATAATAGCATGTTAAATGAAAGAGGGTGGGCACACTCTGATAATACTGCTCTCATGAGAACAAAGAAGCCCAGGTGGCGCAATAGTTAAGCACTCTGCTGCTAGCCCAAAGTTCTGTGGTTTGAACCCACCAGTGGCTCCGTGGAAGAAAAGACCTGGCAGTCTTCTCCTGTAAAGTTTACTGCCTAGGGAACACTATGGGGCAGTTCTACTCTGTTCTATAGTGTTCTATGAGTCAAAATCGACTCACTGTCACACAATAACACAAAAACATCAGAACCAACATCAAGTTCTGAGAAGATATGCTACTGAAATGACAGGAAAAGCTTTACTGAGACAGGAGGTAAAACTCACAACTGTGATATTGCTCAACTGTTTCTGGAGTCCCATTTCCACTTCTCTTTCTCCAAGTTATTTAAAGGTTTCAAAGTAAAGAACAGACAATCTACTGGTATTTTCCAATTCAGCTAGCAGCTCATTAGAAGAGACAACTGGTAGTACTTTCAATTAAGTGTGCTT
Source organism: Trichechus manatus latirostris (assembly GCF_000243295.1). Classification (NCBI taxonomy): domain Eukaryota; kingdom Metazoa; phylum Chordata; class Mammalia; order Sirenia; family Trichechidae; genus Trichechus; species Trichechus manatus. The sequence goes on along the minus strand of NW_004443969.1, from coordinate 21,401,888 downwards.
AACTCCTAAATATGCATTGAAAATATATGTAAAGGATCTGTTACTGCATGGTAATTACGTGGAGCAGCGAGATGGCACTTTCCAGGTTCTCTGAGCACAGCTGTACACTGTCAGGGGAAACTGGAAAGAAGACCAAGCTCCTTCCAATGACAAATTGTTCACTCATCTTTAAGTCAAAATAATTCTCTCTAACAATAAAATTATTAGGTATTCATCACGCAAATGTGGAAAGTCAGAAAAATACAAAAAGAGAAAAATTGTATTCATTTTGTATATTAATTTTTTATGTTACATGCAATTTTGAATACTGTTTTAATTATTAAAACTACTCTCTATTTTCCCCTTCTTGTATTATAATGCTGTGAACTGGTACCGTATTATATTTATATATATCACACAAGGATCCAATAAGGTAAAACTTAAATGGATGATTCTTTTCTCATAAACGCAAAGGGAAGGTTTTTTTTTTCTGTTTTTTTTTAATACATTAATCAATGTATTGATTTGAATATTCTATTGCCTGGAATGTAGAGTAAAACAGTCACGCTAAAATGCATTTGTTGAGTTATTCTATAAAGACTCTTCTAACCTGTATTGAGAGCTTGTCACTGATTTAATGATTGTGCCTCAAGGTACTGTGTATCACAAATGAGATACAGGTGTGTGGAGGTACAAGGCCTTCCCCCCCACCCCAATCCTTTGGGAAAGCTGTGTGGGACTTAGTTCAGCTGTAGTTCCTGGAGCCAGATACCTTTGGCCACAAATAACCTCCCCTTTTATCCTAGGGTGTCACACAAATATCTTTTTCTGTTGTTTCTATGTTATGAGAAGTTTCGTGAAAGCATGCTTTTCATTTAAAAAAAAAAAATTATTCTGCATTCTTGTCCACATTAAGCATATGGCTGAAAAAGCATTCTGAGCAGATCTAGTTAACTGCATGAAAACATTAACTCCCTAAGTGTTTAGATGTGGGCACTATCCTGGGTTCCTCATAGAATAAACCCGTCGCCGTCCAGTCTATTCTGACTCATAGTGACCCTATAGGACAGAGTAGAACTTCCCCATAGGGCTTCCAAGGGGCAGCTCATAGATTTGAACTGCTGACCTTTTGGTTAGCAGCTGATCTCTTAACCACTGCACCACCAGGGCTCCAGTCATAGACTAGCCCATGCAAACTGGAAAAATTTTGTCAATAAAACTTCTGAATTTACTCCTCTGTTTGTCTAACTTCCTTTGGCATTCCCAAATGATTTACTTGATAATCTTCTGAAAAATTTTATTTGTGCATCATCCCATGTACAGATGTCTTGATCCATGTTATTTCCCCTACACACTTACCTATATCAAGTTCCAGTCCATCAGATCAGTATCGTGCTGGGTGACTGACTAGTAATTTTACAAACCATTTGTTGTTAAGTGCTTTGATGTGTTAGCCTATTTAGATAACATTTGCATTTTAACAGGGACTATCAATTATCTTGGATGGGAGGGATTTCCTCTGATGCTAATTTGTAAAACCACTGGACAAAATGCCTGGTTCCTAGCAGGTGCTCAATGCTTTTTTATGAATTACTGAATGCACTGTAGTAGAAAAAGATGATTGCAACAGAAGTCATTGTAAGTTCCTTAGATCCAGAACAACTAGTTGCCTATTTGCCCCAACTATATGGATCCTCAGGTTTACGTTAAGGTCATTTTCATGCTAGGAGGAAGGAGAATTTACACACGTCTGAGAGGTTGAGATACATAGTTGTGAAAGTGTTATATCTAGACTGGACAGTGTTAGGAAAAATGTTCTTTGACATTTCTTCCTAAATGATTCAGATCCATGAAGATAAAAATTGTGTTAGTCTTTTTATGAGGAATATTTTCAAAGGAGGTGTCATGGCTTGAATTGTGTCCCGCAAAAATTTTCTGTTGACTTGCATAGGCCAAGATTCCCAGTATTGTGTGATTATCCACCATTTTGTCATCTGATGTGATTTTCCTATGTGTTGTAAAACCTATCACTATGATGTTAATGAGATGGATTAGTGGCAGTTATGTTGATGAGATCTACGAGACTAGATTGTGTTTTAAGCCAATCTCTTTTGAGATATAAGAGAAAGAAGTGAGCAGAGAGACAGGGGGATCTCATACCACCAAGAAAGCAGCACTAGTTGCAGAGCATATCCTTTGGACCTGAAGTTCCTGCGCTGAGAAGCTCCTAGACCAGGGGAAGATTGATGACAAGGACCTTCCTCCAGAGCTGACAGAAAAGAGAAAAACTTCTCCTGGAGCTGACACTCTGAATTCGGACTTGTAGCCTAGTAGACTGTGAGAGAATAAATTTCTCTTTGTTAAAGCCATTCCCTTGTGGTATTTCTGTTACAGCAGCTCTAGATGACTAAGGCAGGGGGTAATACTATTTATGTACTTGGCAAATATAAGACAATTTGAATGATAATGGATTAAGGAAATCTTCCACATTTGTTTCTTTGCAATTGTGATACAATTTATTTTGAAATTAAGCTTCTCATATTTGGATGAGAACAGAGTATGTTCTTTAAAACCTAGCAAGAAAAACATGCAGAATGGTTTTGGATTAGAGGACATAAGGTGTTTCTCTGAGTAGCAAGCCAGTTTTCACGAGGGGGTGGTGTGCTCCTAGCACCCATCTGCATGCCTGTGAACAGACCTTCCACCAGGTGTCCACCCCAAACACACACAGATGTAGAGCAAGGAGAAGGTGTCCCCAGCGGAAAAGGGGAATGGCCCTACCATAAATTACACAGACATGGTGTTCTAGCTGAGAATTTCATCAGATTAATTGGGAAGGAAAAGCAAAAAACACCCTGGCTCATTACCCATGAAGCATCTCTCAACAATAGGTATTAGTTCAAATAATAATGGATTTATTAATAAAGTAACTATTAAGTATCACAAGTCTATGTGTTTAGCAGTAAGGGGCATATCAAGAAGTATAAGGCATATTTTATGCTTTTAAGGAGGGTGCAATCTAATTATGAGTAAATATGCTCTGACATGAACAGAGAGGAAACGATTCACTTGATGTGCATTTAAGATAAAGTTTGATGGGTGGGAACAGTGTGTCAGACTATTGTGTATAAGCTTTTCTCCTAAAAAGAGATCAATATTAAAAAAAGAAAAGGAAAAATTTAGGCTCACTCACTGTTTTTCAGTAGCACCCAAATGTGAAGTACGTCAGACACAAGAATTTTTCAAGGAAAGGATTTCCCGACTCTTACTCTTCCAGTGCTTTTTTTCCATGCTCAACAATAACCTGGTGGCACAGTGGTTAAAGCAATCAACTGTTAACCAAAAGGTTGGTGGTTTGACAACACCAGCTGCTTCACGGGAGAAAGATGGGTCAGTCTACTTCTGTAGAGACTTACAGCCTTGGAAATCCTATGGGGTTACTATGAGTTGGAATCAACTAGACGGCAGTGGGGGAGTTTCTAATTAGTTACTGGATTACTCCATTTGTGATTGGCTACTAACCTAAAGATTGGTGGTTTGAACACAACAGAGGTGCTGGGGAAGAAAGGCCTGGTAATCTGCTTCCATAAAAGATTACAATCAAGAAAATCCTATGGAGCACTCTATTCTGTAACACATGGGCTGACATAAGTCAAAATCAACTCAATGGCAATGAGTTTTGTTTTGTTCTGAGTAAACATGAAATTTCTAGCCCCTGGAATTAATCAGCCTATGTTGTAAATGAATGAATTTTGAGTCTGATTTATATATTAGTTGGTATGGTTAGCCAATTCAAGGAGTCAGATTACCTCAAGGTATACTGACAAAACCAAGTTTCTAAGCCTATCAAACTAAGCGTAACGCCTTCACATATGTTGATTTTATCTGTAAGAACTTACACAGAAGTGAGGCAACCTCCCTCGCAGATGTCTCTGCAGGGTCTTCCTTATATTGCCACCAGGACAATGTTGAGTAGACAAGGCTTTTAGCTGCCCTCTGACAGCCACACCTCTGCACTTACTTATTTCACATAAGCTTAGGGTGGCTTCCTATCAGAACACTAAACTTGTGTTTTGAAATTGAGTGATTTCCAAATGAACTTTCAAAAATATATTTTTAGATAGTTCTTCTTAAAGGGAGGCTAAAGTACAACTCCCCGCATTTCAGAAAACAGTTCTGCAGGTGAGTGGGAGGGGGATTAAAAAAAAACAGTTCCTGTCAAGCCCGCTCCGACTCATGGCGACCCCATGTCTGTGAAGAAAGGTATTTAATTTGTAGTCAGTGATTCTTCTGAGTTATCAAAATTAGTCAGAGCCAAATTAAACCTTAATATGAAAAGTAAATGGCTTTGGGAAGACAAGAAGAATATTCAATTTGACAATTTATGGCTCAGTTTCTCCTGTAGATTGCTGCAGCTTTTACATTGCTTTCTTCCTAACCTTCATATAAAAGTGACCTAAACAACTATAGAAGTATGGTTCATTATAAAATTGATAAACCACAATAACTGTGATTAAAGATGCAATTTTTTAAAATTGAA
>NW_004443969.1:21366209-21396638 GCF_000243295.1 Trichechus manatus latirostris | reverse complement strand
TAAATTATAAAAGGATCTGAGTGAACAAAATGTAAATAAAAAAGTGTCATCCCTCTGTCAAGTGTTTCATAAAATCGATACCGATCAAGGCCTGGATAGACTTAACCAAAACCTAATAGAATGTCAGACATACAAAGTAAAAGTCAGAATGGAATCAACTGTCCAAATACCTCCAATTCCCAAAGTATAGCTGTCAAAAATCAAGAAAACTGAAGCAAAATTGTTATAGTTTGAATCTCTGAATAATTGCCGTTATTATTTACTTTATATTCTGTCTAAATCTATCTTTTAATGAGTTACAATGATTTAGATCTGCTCTGATAGCCGCAAAATAATAGTATGAGTAGCAGCATTAATTGAACTTTCCCTATGTACAAAACACTGTGCTATATATTATTGGTATATCTTTTCAACTATTTTTCAAAACCACACTGAGGAACTGAGGGGAAAGGAGCATATATGATTCAGTCACCAGTTAAGAAGTTAGTAAGTGGTGGAGCTCTGAATGGAACTCTGTTTGGCTGACTCAGAGGAACAGTGCCACACTTCGCTACGCTAGATATATGTCAACAGCTGATCCTACAAATGATTCTTAAAGGGGAACAGTATGTCATCTGCCAGTCAGCAACATTTAGAACTTCATGAATGTATGAGTTTCCAATGAAGATAACAGATTGAGTCAAATAGGGCTAAAACTAATATGGAAAATATTAGAGTCCAGTACAGAACATTAAGACGGTCCAGTAATATTTCATGGTTAGCAGAGTTAAAGGCAGCTGAGTATCTAATAAGATGAGTACAGTCAAAGACCCTATTTCAGAGTTAATAGGCAGATCATTACAAGCTTTGACCAAAGCAGTGCTCATACTGACCTAATCAAAATCCAGAATGAAAATTATCGTAAGGTGCATGATGAACCAATTAGCCTGGAGCTGGGTTGCTTCTATCTGCTCAAGTATCTCAGCTGGGAATGGTAAATTAAAAACTAAAAGGAAGTGAGGAGGAAAAAAAAAAAAGCACTAAAAGGGAGGAGCACTAGTTTAAACTCTGGACCCCTATGCAAAAGTTTCAGAAGGCTAGCACTTTGGTTTTATTTACAGCGAAAGCAAACAAACAAAACAAAAATCCACAGATCTCTGACAAAGACTAGGTAGCCTTATACGGGTGTCCACCTACCTCAGGGACAGCATGTGTGGTACTTGCACACCAGCTAAACGAGTTGCCATCAGGTCTACTCTGACTCATGGCGGCCCCGTGTGTGTCAGAGCAGAACTGTGCTCTGTAAAGTTTTCAGTACTGCGTTTTTGGAAGCAGATCACCAGGACTTTTTTATAAGGTACCTCTGGGTGAATTCCAACCTTTTGGTTAGCAGGTGAGCACATTAACCTTTTTGCACCACCCAGGGACTCGGTGCCCTACCTAGACAGGTAATGAAGATTTGCCTTCATTCACTCTGTTAAGTTACAACCCACTTATGGGAAATATTTAAACATTGTGTGGAGGTGGAGGTTCAGAGCTTCAAGGTATTGAAGAATGAAGACAGGGAGTGAATAGCTCATTTGAATGAAAGATAATATAACAGAAATTTAACTAGTACTCTATCCAGATTCTCCTCTGCATTCATTATTTGTATCTTTCTCTATATCAAGTCTGGGAAAAAAATTAAAAGTAGATTTTAGATGAAAAACAATAAAATATACCCCACTCCACCCCACCCCCCACCCAAAATATCTTAATCATTATGGATTGACATGGCACTGTCCTCTGGAGGCTTTCTTAGTTTTGAAAACACCAAATCTAAGGTCTTTTATTGAATGAGACTGAATGATATAATAGAAAGAAAACAAGCTTGAGAATCTGTGATAGGAAAATACTGTGCCGTTAATTAGGTTACTTTTATCAATTCCCTTTCCATGACTTACAGTCAGTTTTTTTGTTTGTTTGTTTGCTTATTTTATTTATTTATTTTTTCGTTTGAATGAGAGGATAGTGCTAAATGAATTTCTAATTTAAAAATGTTCTCATTTTAATATTTCACGGGAGCATTGGCAGGAAAATAATAATTAAAATATCAAATAAAGAAATGAGCAGGATTTTTTTTTTTTCAAACATGCTTTCATCTCCACTTAAATACCAGCACAGAATGTTTGTGGGGTTTTCTAATCTTCTGGAAAACCCTCTTTGAGACATCTTTCATTCCTTTCATTTTGTTAAAATAATACTATCTACAGCAACGAGCACTATCCTCTTCAAAGTAGTCATCCAAGAAAAGCATGTGGTGACTCCAAACGTATTCCCATTATTTTAAACATATTGGGAACTTTTTGGAATTGCCTTCAGAGCAAATTTAGACAGAAAAAGAATATATATCACTTAGAAGTCACAACCCATTTTAATAAAAGAAATAATATAGCAATTTGATCACAGTATTCAATTTCAAATTATATTAGATTCTTTTAGAAATATAAGAAATAAGTTTCAATGTTGAAAATTCACTGTCTTTAAGATTACTTAACAGAAAATGCCATAGACTATAAAGAAAATTAAGGCGGAGGAAAAGAAAGAGTTTTGAAATGATCTGCAACAAACTCATAATTCTTCCTTCCCAAACATTACTGTCCAGGATAGGAGAATTGTCTTCCTACATAAATCGTCTGTTTTGTTGGGGACATACTTATGTGTGTCTCTGAATTGAGTACTGTTCATCAATATTGCTGATCATTTCTCATAGCTGGCTCCTTTAATTTACCCAAGATGGTAAATTCAAGTCAAAGTTAGTATAATAACACAGCACGGGCATTGGAGTCAGACACACTTAAGTTGAAAACATAGCTTCACCATTCACTAATTATGTGTTATCTTGCCAGTTAGTGAGCCTCATTCTTCAATTTATAATTACAGGAATATTATCTAATCTTGAGGGCTATTTTGAGAATTGAAAAAAAAAAAGGTGAAAGCTCTCAGCACAATGCTTGGAACAGTAGCTCTCTGAGCTTCCACATTGAGCCAGTTGTACTTCTTTGTGTCCTTCATGTGCTTTGTAGAGAACTGGTGCTATACATCTCAAAGAAAAGACTCCTCCACTTCATACCAGTTGCCAAGGAGTCCATTCCAACTCATGGAGACATCATGTGAATCTGAGTAGAACTGTGCTCCATTGGGTTTTCAGTGGCTGATTTTTCAGAGGTAGATTGCCAGGCCTTTCTTGCAAGGCACCTCTGAATGGACTCACATCTCCAACCTTGCCTTTAGCAGCTAACAATTTGCACGACCCAGGGACTCCCTGCACTATGTAGCTGGTGGCAATTTTCAGCAAACAGGTAAAATTGAAAAATTTCAGCAGCAAGTTAGAAGGGCCGATCAGGAAGCCAGGATAACAATGGGCAACTTTGTACCAGATAAGATGGGAAAATGATGATTAGAAAGAGGCTGGAGTTCCTGCAAATTGGCAGGTGGCCCAGAACCTTGACTCCCACAAGAAGATGCAAAAGATTTTAATTCAATATTTGATTTAAAGGAGAGACCATTTTTCATCACAGTCACAACTCATTTGGGAGCCATTGGTAAGAATTACGGTACATCTAGCAGCTATATACTTCATTTGGAAGTGGTGGGTAGAGGCATATGGGTTCTTAAGCTTCTTCACAAACCAAGTGAGTGTTACCTTTGCAGAAACTCCACCTAAATTAAAGCCAGGGAGGGGATTCTAGTGATGAGATTTTAAGACATATGATAATGCAGCTTTCTTTTGAACATCCTCATGGATCTGGTTACTCTCAAAAAATTCATGATGTGCTCACACACTCAGACTCAAAGATGAAGCTATTCTGTGAGCAAACTAATTGTCATATAAATATTATAGACTGCACTTGAGCAAATACTTTGAGAACAGCAAGAACGCTGGTTTGACTGAGCACTGGCCATATCTTTGGCTCTGCTCTTGACATGCAGTTCTCTGCTTTCTTGCAGGGCTTTGCATGAAGTTTTTTTCTTTCTTTTCTTTTTTTTTTGTCAGAAAAAATTATGAAAGTGTCACTTTCCCTTGGCAGTTAATTCAGGAGAGATCCTCAATTCGAGCAGGGCACATTTTCATGCAAATATAGCAGCACAGTTTCCAGCCCCCTAATAGCTTCTTACAAATGATGTGCCATTACAACGAGGTTTATTTAAACAAATTTAATACATCTTTAATCAAGCTGGAGAGCATTTTCAAAGGTCACGCTCCAAATCAGGATCACTGTACTGAGCTTATCAAAGTATTAGCTTAAGGGGGAGGGAGAATTATTTCTTGGACAAGTAATTTTAGGCAAATCTTTATTTACATTTTTATTCAGTTATTAAATTTTATTCCTTTCCCTCCTCCTTCTCGTCTCCATTTATGAACCTATAAGAAAGTCTGCAAATGGAGCTATAAGCATATCACTGCAGTCAGTACTTCCAGAGGTGACGCCTTTGAACGCAGAGGGGCTAAAAGGCAAGGACAAGAGACCAGGCATTTTCAATGTCAGAGATAATCTTTTAGTGCCTCTAAAGCATCCTTCCCAAAGGTCTCACATTAGGCTCTGTATATATTGCTGAAATTCTAATGGACTGTTTCTTCAGTGGATAAATGAAATAGACATGGAGAGTTGCCCTAACTTAGACCCTTATTCATCCTCTGTCACTCTGTGTCTCTGTCTCTTTCACCATATGGAAAACAAATACTTATAGCCTATCTGCTATGTTCCAAACAGTGTGCTATGCTGGTATCTCTCAACTTCCATTAATCATTCCCTCAAGCACTCCTATGGTTATCCAAGGTTATCCCAAACAACTTGAATCTTTCACATGGGTATTTATGGAACAGAAAACATCCGCTTGACACACCTAAGAAAAATAAGTTTATCTTGGTAAGAAATCTTTGGATAAATGTCAGTAAACGCAACCACCATATGCAGTCGCGATGACAGAGGAAATGTCAGTGTTTGCAGAGTGCGAGCCTCCATTCCGTACAATTCAACCCTTTATCCCAGTATAAAAGTAACTAATGAGGCCCCGAGATTAAAGGGGAAGTGAACTCTGCAAGAACACAGAAATAACTGATGGGAAGAGAAGAGTTACTCCTAAGGATTTTAATGCTCATTAGACTTAGGAGCTTTCAAACTTCTCAACAACATAGAAATGAAACAGAGCATCTGAAAAGACACCCCGAGATAATGAAAAGATCATGCAGCACTGCCATTGAATTTATTCTGGGGTCTTAGCTCACTACCAACAATTGCCTCTGGGGTGAAGAAAACTGGGGGACCAGAACAAAATAAGAGAATCACAGAGATGATCATTACTGCAGGCCAATAGGGGACAAAGCACCACCCCTCCACATAAACGACTTGCCTGTAGCACCTACACAGAATGCAGCAGCTGCTAGGTAAGGGCAAGGGAACAGCAGGTTGCAAATAGAAGAAGAAAAGAAAATCATTTATGTCTTAGGATGCTAGGAATTCATACAAAGCTAACAACAGCACCACATGGATCAGTAAACAGTGATTTGGGGATGTGAGTTTTTTTAAAAGGAAATATTGAAAGTCTTATTATTAACTCTTTGGGACAAAAGTAAAGAAAACAAAAAAACTAAATAACAATAATAGAATAAGCAAACAACAAGTAAACAAACCCACTGTGCACAGGGAAAAGTCAGTGTGTATTTGGAGGTATAATCTCTACTTACAAACTGATCCTCTCTTTTCTTTCTAAGGAGCCTGGTTGCACAGTGGTTAAGAGCTATGGCTGCTAACCAAAAAGTCGGCCGTTCACATCCACCAGCTGCTCCTCGGAAACCCTGTGGGGCAGTTCTACTCTGTCCTATAGTGTCGCTGTGAGTTGGAATTGACCTGACGCCAGCGGGTGTGGTTTGGTTGGGTTTCTTTCTAAATCTAATTCTCCCACTATTCTGAAGGCACAGAATGTTAATTTCAAGCATTTTCAAGGGGTCTGTGGCAAAACTGTAAACAATTAAGATGTGCTAGAGTTTTAGATGTTTTTATTTTTGTATCCCTGACCCAATAAAACTGTGTGCTCTTTCAAAAAGGTGATGAGGTGGTAGGTATCTAAATCTACCTCAGTCTATATAAATGGAAACCATTATTTTCTAAAATTTGCTCAAATTTGTATCTATCTTGATATGCCTTCATTAAACATCAGCAACTCTATAGTGAGTAGGCTATGTCCTCTGCTTCACAACCTCCCTGCCTTTTCTGCAAACAGTGAGCGGTCACACACTGCCTTTCCCTGGCACTCGTGGTTCCAGAGTTTCCTTTCTCTTCAATAGCATTTGTTGCTCTTCTCCCCACTCCAGCCCCACCCAGCCTCCTCTTCCTAAATGACAGTCTGGAATTCTAGGAATATTGACACAAAACTTTCAATGTCTGTGGTGCGAGCGACTGTGTTTCCGCAGTCGGTTGTGAGTATGATGTGGCACAATTAAGCATAGTTCTCAGCTCTGTCTACCTAGAATAACCACAAGTGTAGCCTTTGAAACATATGTACATCCTGGTGTTGGTTGCGAGGTTGACTCATTGGCTCTGGACTGAGGCTTGGCATCTATATTTTGAGTAGCTTTCCTAGGTGATTCCGTAGAAAGAATACTGGACTCTGGAAACACCTGTGTCATCTTCTTGGCTAATTAATTTTCTAGTTGTGCTATCCAGGATAAGTCTCTTATCCTCTCTAAGCTTCAGTTTGAAAGATGGAGATCCACCCTTTTATCCCTTCATTGCTCCAGAAAGTATTTATTAGGTGGCTACTATGTACTTTCCATAAATGAATAATTTCTTTAGGAAATTTTGGTCTAGTGGAGTAGGCCAATTTAAATTTAAGGGGTTAGTTTAAGGACCTAAGGGAGTTGGAGCTGTCAATCCTCTCTAGGGATATCAAAGTTTGTAAAACTTCATAGATCAAATGATATCAACTTGGTGTTAGATGATGAATATACCTTCATCAGGATAAGGAGGAAGGCGATTTATTAAGACGTGGAAACCTGACACGGTGTCTTAGACTGATAAATCCTGTGGCCAGGAAAATAAGGTTGATATGGTGAGAAATGGGGATGATAGTGAGAAGTGTGGCTGGAACAGTAAGTTAAGATTAAATCTTGAAGGTTTTGGATAAATATGCTGAGTTATTTAGATTTTTTTCCTTGTAGAAACAGGTTTTCTCTTTGTCTGTTTTTAACATAGGAATGGTGCACACACATGCACGTACACGCCCACAATATAAACACATAGATGCATAATTCTAAGGGTAAACTTAATATTAGTGTGGAAGCGGGAAGATTGACTAGAGAAGGGAAGCAGGAAGAGGATGATTTGAGAGTCATTTCTTAGAATCAATAGACCTTAGTGACTTAGTCCAGATGATAAGAAAGTATTAATGGTCATTTCCACTTCACCATATTGAAGATGGAATGAAATTATGTACATGAAAACATCTAGTTAATTGTAAAATGACTTGCAGTGAGGAAAGTTATGGTAGAAATGTCTAAAGAGACAAACATTGATCCAATTATTAATTTCAAGTGAATAGCTTGAAAGATGATATCACTGGAATGTAGACAGTCTCCATATGCTATTTAATAAAATTAAAAGAAAGATGGCTTGGTTCTGTGAAACAGTATGATTTTTTCACACATTAAGGAATCTTGAATTCTGAAGACTTACCCTTCCTCAGCTCTAATTTTCCATGTTAGTCAGGCTTTAAAAAAAAAAAAAATCTCATTCTCATAATTCCTTCAGTTGCTTTATCAACTTCCGATAGACAATGACCCAATGAATTATTGGATCAGATGTAAGTTATTTGACCTTATTTTCCATACTTATGAGTTTAGCAATTCTTAAATAGTTAGAAATAACAAATACATGGTGCTCAACTCTTTGGTTGGGGGTGAAGTAGTGGTGAGGTAGAGGGCAATCACTGCAAAATGTATAACAAATTATCTATAGTACCTCCTTCCACTTATTATGTTTTTGTGCATACAGGGTGCAGAATAGAGGAGAAACGCTGACTATGAATTTACTTTTTCCCAAGGACAACAAACAATTTAAACAAAGGTGAACAGTGTGTTGTTTAGAAAAACATTATACTAGGCCCCATTACTTACTATGGTAGGCCCTTGGGCTCTATCTGAAACTGACAGATGAGAATAAAAGAACTAATACTATTCTGGAAAATAGTTTATAGAGCTGTCTCTATAAAAGACAGGTACTCTTGTCAATACCTTGCCTGTAGGAAGTTTTTGATCTGATATAAAGATAAGCATTTCACTGGTGCTGAGGATCATTGTTTGCCCTTGAGAGACGTGTGTGTTCTGTCTAAAGAATGACCCGAGAGAGTTAGAAGTTAACAAAGAGGCACCATGGTCTAGACTACGTCAATCAGCCATTCAGAAATGTACTGCTGAGAATTACAGTGTATGATAGAACACCCTGGTATAGGAAGGCGGGGGCCAGATTATATTGGCAGACCATCTTTTAGAGTAGTGAGTTGCATTTGCCTGAAGAAAGTCAAAAAAGGTTCTCTTTCAGGAGAGACTGACAGAAATTCAGGACTCCACAGGTAAACTAAGTCAGGAACTGGGTTCTGCTAATGAGGGAACTAATCAGTCAGGTTCCTGGCTTGTAACTGAGGCAGGATAAATAAAAAGACTATTTTTAAAGGTGTGGGCAATGTTCAGAGGTCAAAAAAAAAAAAAAAAAAAAACAGCAGATGATGAATTTACCCAGGGCTAGCAAGAGCAAGAGGACTCACCACCAAGATGTGGTGCAAACAGTTAAGAGCTACACTATTACACAAAAGGCTGGCAAGTTTGAACAAACTAGAGGCACCTCAGAAGAAAGGCCTGGAGGTCTGCTTCCAAAATGTAACAGCCTTGAAAACCCTATGGCGTGCAGTTCTTCTCTGCAACACACGAGGTCTCCATGAGTCAGAATCGATTTAATGGCAGTTGTTTTTTTTTTTTTTTTCAAGTAAGAACAAAAATTATTACCACCCATAGGTTAAGGGGCAAGTTGTGGGAGTGACGATGGGTATCTTGAGAGGGTAGCTGAATGGAGAGGGCCGTCAAACAGAATCTGTGGCCTCTGGGAGAAGGGTAAGCTTGCAGCGGGGGGCAGTAGAATGGATATCCTGACTTCACTTTCCTACATATCTCATTGTCTCCCACTGGCTAAACTGAACTGCAAGTCAAACGGCATGGGATCTTGTAGAAGCAATTCTCACAACCCAGCTTCCCAGGTCACAGAGCAGAGCACAGGGAGTGGACCTGGAGGGGCAGAAATCATGCAGCAAGCACAGTGACCACCAGTGTGTGTATGTGTGTGTGTAAGAGAGACAGAGACAGAGAGGTGTTTTATTTTGCCTTCTGAGTCTTTAACAGGATGTTTTCAGTTGTTTTCCATAGTGTCATTTTCTCTTGTCTCTTCTAACTGTTCAGTAAATTACATTTCCAACCTTGTACTATTTGGGCAAAATGAAAGGAAGATTTCATATGAAAACGGAGCCTTACCCACATGATATTTTTGCTCATGCTAGCATGGCAGGGGCTACCATGAACCAAGGAAGAAGATGAGTCCTGGAATTCCAGAAGGTGACCAGCCTAGGGTGCAAGAGTGGATGTGAGACAACTCTTTTTCCTTTTATTTTTATTCTTTTCAAAATATATAGAAAAAAATGTATCATGGTGACATTTAGGATATATTTTACAAATACTTTATTATAGCACATTAATTTTGAAAATATCTGTAATAAAAAAAATCTAGTAAAATAGTCTTATTTACTTATTTCTAGATTGATTTGTATGGGTCCTTGAGGAAGAGTTTCCAAATTTATTTTGACCGTTTAATTACCAAGAGCCATTCACCAAAAACATTTTTCAGCTTTCAACCTTTCTACAGAAACACTCACTTCAGTGAAACGGAATAGTCTACAAATTGACTCCCAGGCTGATTTCCCACTATCATTCAGAATGGATTTGGGCCAACTCTTTCAGCCATTAGCTATGTGATACAAATTGATTTTAATAATGCACTCCGAAGACAAATAGAAATGCCCATTATGTGAGTGTATGTTTTGGATCATCTGCTCTTCATTGAAAAGCCAGAGAGTGAAAACATATCCCACTTCTAATTTCTATTATTTAGTAATTGGACTTATTATTATCATTATTTTTAGTTCAAGTTAGATAACAAAAGGACTAAAGCATTTTCTTACAAGTAAAGTATAATGAACAGTTCTTGAGAAAAATATACCAAGTGAAGAAAGGTGGTTCATTAGGAAGAGGGAGTTTACTTAAACATAATGAAAAATAAGTGGAAGCATCTTTCAGAAAAATCATTTGACTTCCTGTAAATATTAAATAGTTGTACATTTACTTCTAAGAGAGTAGTTTCTTTTCACCTTTTGGTGTGCTGGCACTAAATCCATTATCCTTCTAGTAGTCTGCATAATTGCATTCTAAATTAAACTTTTTACTAATAACGGTTAATATTAGCTATAATATTATAAATAATAATTTAAAGCTTTTATGCCTTGATCATAATCCTGTTTATATAATGAATTTTGGTGGAAGTTCTAAGAACTTCTAAGAAAAGATATATACATATTTTATACTATACTTTCAAACCCCCACTATTGGAGATTATATTTCCCAGATTTATATTACAGGCTCTCCAAAGTATGGGGTTGTGTCTATTGTCTCAGGGAATCTCCATTAACACACTATCTGGATGTTTTACATGTTGCTGTAAAAAGATTAGCATAGCATGCTTACAAAAATACCTGGGAGGGGGAAGGGCGTGGTTGATGAACAAACGTAGAAGGTGTGTATTATTTGCATAAAAATCCCTTAGAACATAAAAGGAATCCTGGTGGCAATGGGGCAATTCTACTGTGTCACATGAGATGGTTACGAGTCCAAATGGACTCCATGGCACCTAACAACAACATAGAACATAATATTTTTGTGAGAACACATCCCCATTCAAAATTTGAAATAGTTAAGAAAATTCATGATCTTCCAATAAATTGATCTATATAGCTCATTCATGTTACGAGAGCTCAGAAATGGTATTTGTGAAGGAATGCTGCCATAACTTGGAACGCTGTTGGAGATTGTGAAGTTTATGGCCCAGAGCCACTGAGCAAAATGGCCAACTTTTCCAAACAGAGGAGAATTAAGCCCTGTGGCTTTCTTTTTCCTTGAGATAAGTGTTCTATCCTCCTGCTAAAAGACCCTGTGTAAAGAAATATAACTTCCTTCAATGTTCTTTTCTTTGCTTAAAATGTCTCCAAATCAAGAAGTGGAAAGCTACTTTTTTTTTTCATCTTTACAACATGTTTAATTTTTTAAATTTTGGAACAGGACCCACCATGGAAAATGTTCAAGCTTTATCCTCTTGATAGATACTAGATAGATACTTCAGAATGAGATCAATATGTCCTCACATTTAAATAGAACATCCCATTACATACAGCCAGGCTGTCAAGATTGGATTGCATGTATAATCTTCTTTAAAAGAATTAATGCTTCCAAGTGAATAAGATGAAATAGAGTAGAAAATAATATTCTCATTGCCAATCTATCATTTTAAAGTAATACCTAGGCAGTCCATCAGCATCAAGAAGATAGGAACATCTGCTACACTTTTCTGAGACAGCCTAATTTACATATTTGTAAATATTAAATACAAATGTAGAAATTGATATTTCCTTATTCTTCATAAATGGTCATAAATCATTGATGGAATCTGACTCAGCTTGGGATGAATTGATTTCTTCTCTGCTTCCGTTAGAAGCATAGCTAGTTTTTTCCATTATTTGCAACAGTCTACACTGTGGCAGGGTATTCATAAAAAATAAAAATATTAATACCTTTTTCTTTTATTTCATTTTCTCCCTTTAATTAGTAAATATTTGCACAGTGATATTTTGTCCATTGTTTCCCTAAATGCATCAGTGAGACACTGATTTATTTTTAAGTATCTATAAATAGGTATTTGTTGTTTCATCTTTATTTTCCTAATTTTAAAGTTTATCTGAGATGTGGAAATGCAATAGAAGATATTCACAAATCTAGGTAATTTTCTAAAGTCTAAGGTAGGGTTGACAAAATAAAACAAAGAAAGCCAAATAAATAGTGTCTTGCCCTTGCTCATTAAAAACATTTGCAACAAATTTTTTAATCTGAGAAATTATTTTTACACTAAATTTTCTGTATTTGTTTTCTTATTATTGACTCTCTAGCCTATAGTTGAATATACATAAATACTGTTTCAAAATGCATTTGTTGAGTAAATGATAAATAAAATATAATAAAACAAGAGGGTCAATTAATAAATGTTCGAAATGTTCATTTGTAGGTCAGCTTTTTGTTACTTGTTATTGTTGTCGGAGTTGACTCTGACTCATGGCACCCTTACGTACAACAGAATAAAACATTGCCTCGTGGTGTATCATCCTCACAATCACAAGCATGTTCCAGTCCATCATTGTGGCTATTGTGCCAATCCATCTCACCGAGGGTTTCCTATGCCCCCAGTGGCCCTCTTCTTTACCAAACTTGATGTCCTCCTGTAGTGATTGATCCCTCCTGATGACGCGTCCAAAGCAAGTGGATCAAACAGTGTTCTGTTGTGCTCCATACGGTTTTCCTTGCTAATTTTCAGAAGCAGATCCCCCTGTTTTTCTTCCTAGTCTGTCTTAATCTGGAAGCTCAGCTGAAAACTGTCCATCATGTGTTATCCTGCTGGTATCTAAAATACTGGTGACATAGCTTCCAGCACCATAGCAATATGTAAACCATCATAGTATGACAAACATAGTATGACATAGTGTAACAGTTCCATAGTGATGTTTGTCACTAGTAACCTATTTTTCTATATAAACATAGTTGTTAAGTTCCCAGGCTAGCCCACATATAAACCATACTATTTTATCAACGTTAATCATACTAGCCTCAGTTCTTAAAAGGGAGGACCATGACACTTTAGGAAAAAGGAGAATGAAGATAATTACTCCCTCTATCCTCTCTTATTTCTTAGATTCAGAGATTGTCTCAATACCTACTCGGTGTGTTTAATTAAAAAAAAAGTCATCTTTATGCCCCAATCTCCAAAACTGAAATGATTTTCACAACTGATTCCTAAATACTTAAAAACAATTTTCATAGCTAATATTTGTTTTTAGCTCTTACTAGAACTGCCAGGAACAATTATAAATGCTTTATGTGTATTATTTATTTCATTCTAACCACAAGCTGTCCATGGTACTAAAATTTCCACCATTTTACTTACGTGAAAATTGAGGACGAGGGGATACCATTACCTTTACCCTTTGTGGTCGAGTCGATTTCCGGCTCATAGCCAACCTATAGGACAGAGTAGAACTGCCCTATAGGGTTTCCAAGGACAGCCGGCACCCTCCTCCCCACCCAGTGTGGCCCAGCCCCTCATCGCCCCTCACACAGAGCCAAGCACTGTGTGACCCCACCCCTCCTCTCCCTACTCTCTTTGGCTCCCCACAGCTCCTCCCTTCTCCCATTGGCCAAGGCAGAGACTCAACGGCGAAGGGCTCTGCAGATCTGCTGCTCACACCCTGACTGGCGGGTTAGGGAGGGGTGGTGGTGATGAGTTACCACACTGGTGACATAATTCCTAGTGACAGGTGGGTAGGTGGGTGATGGGGTGGTGGTGGTGACAACTTATCTCACTGGGTGACAAGTGACACCAATCCTAGTGAGGCCACTGCCTTGGCAGCCCCTTCTTCAGCAGCATCAGGCCCACCCACCACCGGTGCAAACCCTGGGGTCATTTTGGTGCCCTTTTCTGAAAGTGTAGGGGGGGCAGCCTGTATCCCCAGCTGCCCCTAGTGATGCCACTGTTCTCTACCTCATTTCTTTCAACAATGTTCTTTCCATTAAGAATATACCATCCAGGTTCCAGTCACTATATGCAATTTAGAAAATACAAAAAATAGAAAGATAAAATATAAGTCATGCTAAGTTCCATTAAGCAGAGAAATCAAACCCTATTGCTTTGCATATTTCTTTCTAACATCCCCTCTCCCATATTTCTTAAATAGATAGACGGTTGAGAGTCTTTAAAACACGTTTTCTTCTTTTTTCAACTTAATATATAGCATTAGCATTTTCCCCAATTTTTTGTTGATGTACTATAAAATGAATGTATTATATCTCCTCATATACTCTGAACGCAGAACATGGAACCCAAATCTTAGACCTACCGGTCACTTGTGAATGTTCATGTCTCTCAAACATACTCTTTACCTCTTTGTCCTATAAATGTTGGAATTCGCAATGTAATTAGTATGTATTTGAAAAATGCATAATGAATAAGTTGATGCCTCAAGATAAAATATATTGCATTCATTTGTACAGGTCATGACAAGATGATATTATTGACAAGCAATGTGGATTACTGGAATAAATGAAACCCAAATGGATTGTTTTTGAACTTTAAAACTAAAAAAAAAAATTGAGATTGAGTCAATTCTGACTCATAGCCACACTATAAGACAGAGTAGAACTGCCCCACGGAGTTTCCAAGGCTGTAAATCTTTACGGAAGCAGATTGTGACACCTTTCTTCTGCAAAGCAGCTGGTAGATTTGAACCGCTGACCTTTGGGTTAGCAGCCAAGCCCTTAACTACTATACCACTAGGGCAAAGCTTCTTTTTTTCCCCTTATCTTAAACATTTTGAGGAATTAAAAGCAGTTTTTTAACAGCACATAGTCTTTATTTTTTTCTATATGGCAACTTGTCCTTGGCAATTTTTATCAATGCCAGTATGTGAAGGCAAGCCATAAGAAAAGATATGGAAAAAAGAGCAATTTGTGTCCTACAACACACTAACCAGTCAATTAATTTTCTTATCGCACTTGAGCTAATGACATTCATTCAACATAAAAGATTTTAATGATCGATGTCCTAGAATCATTCAGACTCTGATAATTCAGATGACTGTATCATTCCTACATTTTAAAATTTCAACATAGAGTGCTTTAATATTTAAATAAAATATGCTCTGTGTGCCCATTATGATAGATATAGCACCTGAGGAGGTACGTGTAACTCTGGTAACTGAGGTTGACTGTAACTTTTGATTTCATGTCTGATCAGTTTACAATGAATTGTTCAATTACCAGACCTTGTCTTGATCTATATGTTGCTGGACCATGAGCAATGGTAGTGTTAAGCTCACTGTTCACATACAGCTTCAGGATTATGATGTTGTCATGTTCTGCTTTAGCTCTATAGAAAATTACTCTCAGCTTTTAAAAGATAACAAAAACCATTAGATCAGCTACCTTTCAGATGTGCACATTATATCAGCATTATAGATTCGATCACCAGACCTAGGAAATGGATTTTTTTTTTAATATAGTAAGAAAATATCTAAATAGAAAATATCCCATGTTTGAGCCTTTAACATGTATTTCCAAAAATGTCCATAACAAAGATGAACAAGACTCCAAATGCTTTCCCTCTGTATTCGTTTCTTTTTTGATATTAAAAAGTAGACAGTCACTTTTACAAGACGTTAGCTATAATTTGAACTGACATCCTTATACCCAAGTGCATTAGAATTCAGAGGAAATTCTCAAGAGGAATACTCACAAGGGGTAACATATATGTATATTTCTGTGTATACATATCTGCATAAAGGAAAGATCAGCAAATATAGGGAAATATATTCATAATAATTAAATGCTTTCTTCTCTCACTAATCTTTTTTATTTTTATTTTTTGAATAGCTGAAGTACTAGCTTAAGAAAGCTGGCTCAAAAAAGGATAAATAAACCTTGTTCTTTTGGTAGCTGGACTAGTTTAGCTTATCTCGGTGAGAACTAGTAAATAATTCTTCTCAGCAGCATGAGGAAAATCCAGCTCAGTTTCCTGCATTCTAAATCAATCTTAGGTTTAAGAGAAGGTGTAGGCTTAAAAGTTATTACAACTCCACTGTTTTCTCTGATAAATTACATGAATAACATTTGAGACAATGCATTGTTAAATATTTATGTCTAGTACTATAGAACCAAGAAAAGCACAAGAACCCCTAGAAGAATAAATATATTTACCTAAATAAATTACTAAGACAAATATACTTCTATGTGCTCTGTACCAATAAACAGTAGGTATTCGCTAAATTGTAGGATATAAATGGTTCATTTCCTCTAAATGTACACTGAAAGATCTATAACATGTTACACATATCCTGTGCTTTGCATATATATTTCAATATTCATCATGAAAAGCCTTGCTTATGTGTCAATATACATTACTTTGCATATATTAAGAAAGGTTTCTTTTTTTTTTAATTTTAACATTACGGCTGCTTTTTACTATGGAGGAAGGCTTAGGTCTTATTTTATGATTAACCCTTTCACAGCTCATCCTTTTTTCTCTACATGACATTTGCAGAAAATGAATTGCTTGCTTAGACACAGCTAACTAAATAAAAGCAGGCCAGAGCTGATAGTATGAAAAATGGATTTTCATTACTGTTTCATTGATTCTTGTAAATAAGGGCCTGAGGCCTGTTCCGAAAAGGCTGCAAACAGTAATAATTTAATCTGAGGTGACATAGACCAAAATGTATGTGGACAAAAATCATCCTTGAATATTAAACAACAGCCTCAAGACAGAGAAAAGTGTTGCAGGCGAATTTAAATGTATGCAGATCGGTGGGTAACATATTTAAAAACAGAAATTAAAGATTCCTGTCATAAATCACATTTGCTGCCATGGATATGCCTTGTTATGCTGGCGTTTAAGAAAACCTGAAAGGTTAAGGCAGTTGGTGCATTAAATCGTACAAGGATAATTAATACTTTTCTTGTGGCTATTTATAAGAAATGGAAAATATAGTCAGATCAGCTGTGGCACTGTAGTAATTTGAGGGGGAAGCAATGAAAGCATGAGTCAATAGTTTTAACTGGACAAATGTCAAATGCTTAATGATGCAGTACCCCAATTTGGAAGCCATTTCAAAGTTGTATATGTTTTAAAATGATATAAAATAGTTCATTCTCATACTACCAATACAGTTTGTTTGCCTCCCATTGTCTTCATATTGCCCAGGAAAAATAATATAAGCAAATTTTTACATGGGATTTTTTGGTAGTTATTATGCCTCAGTTACCTGTACTATAAATGCCATATAAAAATACCAGTTTTAACATTAAGCATCATAAACACTACCTTTCATTATATCTCAAAATATAATGACACTTTTTTTTTTTTTTTTGAATGACTAATTTACTTGTCACATCAGGAATTAGGTTAGTAACATCGGAAGACTGTCCAACCGGTACCTCAGAGGAAAATCTACCTTTGGTACTCCCTGAACTTATGTTTATGATCGCACTATTATTTAAAAATCCTTCTGTCATGTCTGATAGGTTTTCTATGCTCTGATCTAAAACCAGTGCTTTTTATTAGTATCATGCATTATGAAAAGACCTCCCCACAATATAGAAGGCTTATAGCATCAAATCCTCAGACGTGAAAAGGCTATTTATCTACTGCTACCTGTATAATATTCCTTTGAGAGAAAGGAATGGCTGCCTTTTAGAAAGGAAGCTATTCTTGTTATGAATAAAATAGTTTCACAGTCACAGGTGTGTGATCAAGCATATAAGGCTTATTTTTTTAAGTTGGTTTCAAAATAACAATGAGGTTTAAATGCATTATAAGTATTGTTGTTAGGTACCATCAAGTTGGTTCCAACTCATAGCGACCCTGTGTACCAAGAACAAAACACTGCCCAGTCCTACGTCATCCTCACAATCATTATAAGTATAACCTTATCATATTTTAATAGAAAATTAGTATAAGATAAATAATGATACTTACAGTTTGAAAAAAAGTATTGGTATCGATTTCATGCAGATACTCTGTGGCTACAAAAAATCCATTAAGATTTTTATGGTGAAATTCAGCCTAGGAACTTTAAAGTAAAGAGCTCAAATGAACATTTAGTACAATGGACTTTCAAAGGTCTCATATAGACAACAACCTAAAGTAAGTTCTGGGTTTACTAGACTGTGCCATCACTGAATGTTCCTTGTTTGCCTGAGAAACCAAACAGTCCTTTGAGACTCTCAGGGTTCTTTAAATAGAATGAGTTAGGAAACCTTGTTCACCCATCATTGATAGCTAACACTGAAGCGAGGTGATAAAACCATTTTCACATTAACACTCCTGCTCAGTATCGAGGTCACTGGGTAGATCAATGGTTATGCACACCATCTTTCAATACACTTGCACAACTCAGGACTCACTCATATCTTTATTCTTATTGGCATTAACCCTCATAACAAAACACTATGATGGTTCTGAAAGTGGGACTATTACTCTAGAGAAAGCTACAAGATTTATTTTATATTTGTACAATGTTTGTAAAGAAAAAAATGATATGTAAAAAAGGAAAAAACAGAAGTTAATAGGCTGGCCGAACGGGACCTCTCTTGCTAACATCTGCAGGTTTGTAATTGCTTAAATAGTTCAACCTTCCCCTGTGACTCAGTATACGGAAACATTGCCTCATAGGTAGAAGATGAACATCAGTACATCTGGCTTGACAAATATTCTGTGATTAATGCCCCAATTGACCAAAGGTCTTTCTGATTTAAGCAAGAAAGGTGTGGCTTTAGGGAAATGAGACCAGTTTAATATCATGGCAGGCTTCTTACCAAACATGCAAAGTTCGGAACTTGTGATCTGGCAAGGCTGAAATCCTTCCGGCGGTGTGAAACTGGATATGACCGTAGGAATAATGAAACCCCTCTCTTCACGTACTAGCCTCAAAAACCATGGATTAAATACTGTCTCTGCTTAAAGCCAATTGGCCAGGGACCAGAAGCTTCCAGATACAAAGAAAGTAATGCTAGGGATTAAGTTATGATTTAACAAAAATTATTATTTTTAGTTATCTTTTCTGTGTTTCTGTGTACTGGTCTTTAAGTCATTAATACCTTTGTTATTGATTAAAGCTATGGTTGCCAATTTGGTAATCAACTTAAAAATTATTTGGCAGATTGCTTTAAACTTATCTGCAAGGCTATTTTCAGTTTTCAAGATTCTCTTTAGCTATTGGTATTAAACATACATAACACATTTTCCTGGAAGCAGATATAACCCAGCTGTTAAGGATAAGATAGGAAAAACAGACTAAACATGAGTTGCAAGTGAGAATTTTTCTTGAAGAGAAAGCCTCTGTACGTTATGTTGCAAGGTGTTGGATCTAGGGAATATTTTGTGCTCACTGTCACAATTGCAGGATAGTCAAATCATTTACAAGATGTAAGGTATTTTCTATGTAATAGTAGATTATTGTCTAGACTACTGTCAAGGGTGAATTTGTAAAAATAGGGACATACAACCTCAAAGTCAAAGAGCAAGTGCCAGCAGTTCTAGAAATAGATTTATAGGCCAATAAAATATGTCATAAAATTTACAATCTAAAGGTATAAGACTAATTTTACCATTAGAATATACCAAAATGTTTCAATATAAGTGGAGCATTAAGAAAAAAAAAAAGCTAACCACCTAAACAAGGGAAGAACGAGATAGAATATAATGGGAGAGACCATAGATGCTAATCTCTTAAACTCCGTAATGGCTCCTGTGGGTCTGTTATTGCCAGAGTAATAAATATAACTACTGTGCATGAGCATTAACCTCTGCAAAAATATCACGAGGATGTGTAGTACATAGACTTATAAACATTAGTGGCAGCTGTACTGATATATAAGTGTACAATGAAATGACTCCAAAGTAGCTATAATGTCTTATCATGGCAGGCCTGGTGAACGCCAACGCGTTTACATGATTAAAGAGACAAATGAATTGGCTTTAAATGTATCATTAGTTGTGAGCTCCACAATTCATCATAATTGACATTACCTTTCAATGTCATGTAGAATAAAGCACATTGACACTGTGGAGAAATCTATGGTTTCAAGGTTTCCATATAAGTCTGAGCATGGATAAGATTAAATAGTACTGTTTTAGAGAATTACAAGCATGATTTAGATCTGCACTAACAACAAACTTCAGGGAAAATGTACCATTTGACCAGCATAAAAGTCCTGTGATACCCATACCTTAAAAAAATCATTGGTTATAAGGTACACTCAATAAACACAAAACAACGCCACAAGAGAGGGAGGCAGTATAAATATTCCATTCAGCTTAAGTTCTGGAGTGTGATTTCCCAGCAATAACCCTAATAAATAACCAAGTGATCTTAAACATCCCTTAGGCATAATTTTTAATCAAGTAATTTAAGAACTCATGAGTCTTATATCATGTATAAAGAAGATCATCAGAGTATTTATAATGAAGAAAAATTAGAACCCATATTATGTCCAACAACAGGGGAATGGAGAAACGTTTACAGCATTGCCATCAGCTGTAATATTTTGAATTTTCAAAGAGTATTTAATAACTTGGAGAAATACTTTAAAATACCAAATAAAAAAGAACAAAATATAAAATTGTATTACTAATCTTGTAAAAGAAGTTATTATGTATCTATATTAAAAATTACAAGGAAATGCACAAAAATATTAAAGATACCTTCATTTAAGTATTTAGGATTTTTTTCCTCTAAACTTTTTAGTATTTTCCAAATTTTATAAAAAGAATTGTTTGAATAATCAGAAAAAAGTTAAATTTATCATAAATATTTTCTAAATAAGAAAAAATTTAAAGACTCATCTAATAAAATAGCAATAAAAAACCCTTTCTAGGGTATTAAAGTTTCCATATATCTTCAAAAAGAAATTATACTGATTTTATCTCTTTTCAAACAGAATTTTATTGAAGATTCCTTTTAAAGCTTCCTGTTTCTCCGTAGTGATGTTGAGAGAAAGGTAGAGATTTTCCAAGACTGGAATTCTCACTAAAATATGTTTTAGAATGCAGAGATGTTCTCCTTTATTAAATCATCCTGATAAATATTCATTCCAATCCCCTGTACTACATGTGACCCTGTCAGCTATATACATAGAAACATTACATTAGCTACACATCTTGACCTTAAATCTTCCATAGGTGAACCTGTTGAGTTGACCAAGAACAAGTTCCTTTTTGCCTTTTATACCACCCTCTGGGACAACTAGACTGACGCTACATGCTGGCTTCACTTATGAACATTAATACCCAACTGCCTAGTCATTATCTCCATTGTGAAATCTGTTACCTTTTAAACTCAGTGTCTAAGACTTTTTCTGAGTCACCTCCTCATGTGTTACCAGTCCACTCAGTAGCTTGAATTATAAATCTGGATATTATTTGTGACTTGTCTCTCCTCCTCCCTATCCTTAAAAATAACAGTCTCCCAGTCTTGTTGATTGTCCACCTCTTCGCTCTTCAATCCATTCACTTTTCTCAATCAATTCTACTGTTGTACTATTCTGGACTACCATCATCTTTCACCTGGATTACTATTAACACTCTCCTAACAATTCTGTCTGTATGCAGGATCTGTAGCCTTGTTTCTGCCAGTCCATTCTCTACATATCAGACAGAGATGCATTTACAAAACCCTAATATTATTCGCCACCTGTCAGTTTGTCATACTGTGGTAGCTTGCTTGTTGCTCTGATGCTGGAAGCTATCCCACCAGTATTTCAAATACTAGCAGGGTCACCCATGGTGGACAGGTTTCAGTGGAGGTTCCAGACTAAGAAGAAAGGCCTGGAGATCTACTTCCAAAAATTAGTTAATGTAAGCTTAATGTATCATAAAAGAATATCATCCAATATAGTGCTGGAAGATGAGCTCCCTCATATTGGAAGGCACTCAAAATACATATGAGTGCAACAATGAACTTGAACATACCAACAATCATGAAGATGGTACAGTCCAGGTAACATTTCATTCTACTGTACATGGTGTCACTATGAGTAGGAGCTAACTCAATGGCAACTAATGACAATCATATTATGTCATTCTCCTATATAAAACCCATGATATTTAAGATAAAACCCAAAAGCCTTAGCAGAGTATTGAATTCCCATCCTGATTTTGCCCCTACTCCTCTCTCCAGTCTCATTTTTCTCCATATGCCCTACCCTGTCCCTTCACTTGCTCTGGTTGTTCAGCTACTCTCAAGATTCTGAGTTAGTTCTAACTCCTAGCCTCTGCTCATGCTCTTCCTTCTGGATGGAACTGTCTTCTCCCTCGTCTCCAGATGCCCAAACCACTTTCTTTAAGTAGATAAGCCCTGAGTAACTCCCAATTATCACTGAAGTCCTAGAGTCCTTGATTCTTCTAGACTTTGTTAGGTACCCTAAGTATATGCTTTTATTTCTTCCTTCCTTATCTCGAGTATAGGACTTATCCCATTATATTTTAATTACTGAGCAATTACTTTTTTTTCTCCACTGAACAGCATGTGTGTAAGGGCTAGAAGAGTGTCATAATCAATACAATATTTTCAGTTTTTAAGATATGCTTCATAAATAGTAGTTCTTTAATATTTTAATGTATGAATAAATGAAAGAAGCATTAGCATTTTTCATATTTTACAGATCAAACATAGAAAGTAATCCTTAGTTTTTTAACTTCTGCAGTGTAAGGCCATTCTCACTAATTAAACATTCTACACATTGAATCTTCATGATAAGGATAATGATAGTGATGAAAATGGCTAAGACTTTATAGTGCTTACCATGAGTCACATTTTGTTCTAAGTGCTTAATGTATATTACTTTAATTAGTCCTTTTAACAATTCTATACTGAGCTATACTTAGGGTCATTTTACATACGTTAAATAGTTTTTTCTTAACGTCACACAGTTAGTAAATGTTTATATTAAAGTACGCTAGCCACTGCAATACATAAATTCTAAATTTTAAGAGGCTTTATACAGTAGATATTTATTTTTGTTTTGGTAATATCCCATTGCAATTCTACATCAATGGCAAGTTGGGAGTGAAGAAACTTCTTCCATGCAGTCATTCATAGAATCGGGCCGATAAAAGTTCTGACAAATTTAAACACCTGGTTTTCAAGGTCATTCTAAAAGGTGACATCCAGACAAAGGAAAAGGAAGGCTTTATGGGACAGACTAGATGTTACTGCTCACAAATAACTGTCAAGAACTCAGACATATGCTAAGGAAGAAAGGAGATAGATGATTTTTGGTGAATGGTTTGCAGTCTACCATAGGAGCAGAGACTGGATATGAATCCAGACTGTCTGACTCCAGAGATCAGTTCTTAAGACTGCATTTACCCTCCTATAACAGGCATGTGTCTTAACTATTTAATTCATCTACTTTGGAGCCCTGGCGGCACAGTGGTTAAGAGTTCGGCTGCTAACCAAAAAGGTCGGTGGTTCGAATCCACCAGCAGCACCGTGGAAACCCTATGCGGCAGTTCTACTCTGTCCTATAGGGTCACTATGAGTTGGAATAGACTCAACGGCAACTGGTTTGGTTTTTGGTTTACTATAGATTTAGTATGTCTTAATGCTTTTTACTTCCTGTTAAAGAAAAGATAGATTATATGTATTTTTTAGATGTTTGGACTGAATGAGACAGCCTTCTATTCCTCACTTGTTTATATAGCATTTGGCTAGCATAATTAGTTCTGAATATGTAATGGCGAATATTGGTAACACCATTGCCAACATATTATGTGCACAAGTAACAATATATTTGTAAGTGTGATAATAATTATATATTTAATTATATACAAAGCATATTCCACTCCTCTAGGGACATTTGTCTAAATCCAAGTAAAAAAAAAAAAAAAAGTTCATCAAATTTAACAACATTATTATTTAACAGCCATGGAAGACTATTTAAGGGGTAAAACCATGGACAAATTTTGTTAACTACATATAAGTTAACTAATATTAGTTGAGTAAAATATGAGGGATGTTTTCCCTGGGATGCCACAAATGGCAAAGATTACCAGAAAGAAAGAAAAAAAGAGATCTACAACTGACAGATGTCTGACATATGAATTGGGATATCAAAAGGATTATCTGAAAATGAGAATTCATTTAACTTAAAGTCAGTTACAAGCAACTTAGCACTTGAGAAACTATCAGCTGAAAATATTCCTCTGAGTAGTTTTGCCATTTGGGATAAAAACGATTTGAGAAATCAGTGGCTCATGGCGTAATATTTTGGTCAGAAGATTGTAGAACTATGGTTCTCTAACCTACACCAGTTAATATACCTGTGTAATTACCCTCAAAATTAGTGGCTCAAAACAACCACTTATTTTCATTATTATTTTGTTGATAAGGGTCAGGACTTTGGGAAGCCCTCCTGGGGTAGTTCTTGCTAGGGTCTCTTGTGGCACTGCTGTTAGATGTCCACTGGGGGTGCAGTCATCTGAAGGTTTGACTGGGCTGGACATCCAGGATGGCTCACTCTCACTGCTGGCGGTTGATGCTGGCTGCAGGCTGGGAGCTCAGCTGAGCTGTCATCCAGAGTACCTCCATGTGGCCTTTTCAAGGCTGCAGTGTCAGAGTAGTCAGATTTCTTATATAGAGGCCTGCTTTTCCCAGATCAAAGATCCCCAAATGGAGGAAGTTGCATGGCCTTTTCTGGCCTAGAGTTGGAAGTCACTTAGCATTACATCTGTTGCACTCTATTTCTCACAAGTCACTAAGTTCAGTCTTGACTAAAGGGAAGGAGACATAGAACATCCTCTCAATGGGAAGAGGGCAAAATAAGCTGTGGACATATTTTAAAACCATCACAAATTTTGATTCTAATTCTAAACTTACTGTTATTGTTATTATTATTATTTTAGGGGAGAATGGTAGAGGCTGAGTAGCTCAGGGCATATCTTTTAACATTAGCTCTATAGTCTTAGGACATCTTGCCTAAATTCTGATCCTAGTCCTTTTATTTTATCACAATATTTTCTTTCATCAAAGCTTACCTCATTTTTATTCATGTTATATAAAGTATGAGTAAAGATGGCATACAGACAGAATTATTTAAAGGTTTCTCTTACAGTGATCCCAGTTCTTTACCAGATTAACTTAAACTATTTCCTCAAAGATGACTCTCTCTGTATGGATTCAAAGCATAGTTCACTCCATTATTTTCAGGACTTCTTACTCCCTCAAACTTTATGCCAATTACTTCTTGGCCTTTTGACTAAGATCAGGTGTAAACTGTGACTTCTTATTTCTTCTTAAAAAGTTGCAGGTTTGGGTCTCTTAGTTCAATATTTTACACAAGAAGCAGGCAGATGTCAGGTTTTATTACTGACTATTGTTTTATGATGTTTGAATAAAATGGACACTTTCCGAGTACTATGAAGAATAGAGATAATATAATGTACACCGATAATACCATTTGATTATCAAGAGCTATGAGTGAGTCACTTGGAGATAATGATACTTGATTAGTAGCTAATATAAAGAAAGAGCGTTTATTATAAACCAAACAATAACATCCCCTCCCTCAACTTATATTGATAATTTTCAACAATTATTGGATTAATACAAAATTATTTCATTGCCCTTTAAAAAAATATTTCTATGAATTCTGTTTGTAGCTGTATCAACTGGAGGTTTGAGTTGAAGTCCACTAGAAAAAGATTCTAATTGAAATGAAATGTTCTTTGAGAGCATCGCTGATGGTCCCATTACCTTTTAATACTTTCTTGAATATTGTTTACATTAAAACTTGTTACAATCGTCTATAAAGACAATGAAGTCTTGATAGAAATATGGATCAATTCTTGGAGCAGATTGAATATATCTTGGACTGTCAGGAAAATGAACAAATCAGTCTTAGAAAAAATAAAACCGGAATCTCCTAGAAGCAAGGATAGTGAAACTTGTCTTGCTTACTTTGGTCATGTTGTCAGAAAAGCTTAATTCTTAGTAAAGGACATCATGTTTTGTAAAGTAGAAGGTCAGAGAAAATCCTCAATGAGATAGATTAACACAACAGCCACAACAATGGGCTCAAACATATCAAAATCTTGAAGATGGCACAGGACCAGGCAATGTTTCTTTCTGTTATAAATAAAGTTGCCATGAATCAGAGACAACTCAAAGGCAACTAACACCCCCATCAACAACAATGAGAACTCTGGTCTTGCCAACATTATCAATGATTATTAATTGACTGCACTATACATGCCAGACACTGTTACAGAATGGAGCTGTATCAGTGCACTCACACATACACACACAAGAATAATTAGATATGTAATAATCCAAGTGGAGATACGAAGAAAAATAAAACAGAAACCAAAGGTAGTGAGAGAGTCACGTGGGTCATCTTGTACAAGAGAGTTCTAGGCCAAGAGTCTTTTCCTGTTAAGGCATAATTTTTCAAAGATTTCACCAATGCTTGCTAATTTCTGAGTCTCATGTGTTCTTCCTAAATCAATGCCCCAGGCTTCATACAAGGTGTCTCCTCGTATCTACATTATAAAAGATGCTTGGCCCTGTAATTGGTACAGCCAGACAGAATCTTCTCAAGCCAACTAACAGACTTCCTTGGCACAAAAGACCATCTTGTCAAGGAAACTGTTTTATAAATTTTCTTGATGTTTTGAGCCTCAACTACCTTTTTCTTTTTTTTTTTGTGGAAGACATTGCTACTTCTCTCCCCCATAGCAAATAAACCAGGGTTTTTTGTAATTGATTTATTCATTTTTACTGTGAAACAAATCCTCTGTCCCCATCATGTGGTACAATGTTCTTCCATGGATGCAATTTCTTTGTTTCCAATAAATTAATTCAGTTCATGGTTCTCTACCTGATTGGCTTTTAAATTCCTGATGGCCAGGCCATATACCCATAGTATTTACATTAGAATTTGAGGATGAGAACCAGGTATCAGAATTGAAACAAACAAACAAACAAACAAACAAACCAACTCTCAAGTTTTTCCAATGTTAACCAAGTTTGAGAGTTATTACTCTCTTCCATAAACCACTGGCACATTAGAAACACAAAGAATGTTAGCTCATCTAGACTAGTTCCAATTATTGTTCAGGAAAGAAAATTGAACCCCGGAGAAGGGAGTCTCTTTGCCAAGGCCACAGAGATTTGCTGGAGAGGAAATAATGAGATGAATAGCATCTGTGTCCTCTTAAACGTGGTAGTGTGAAAGAATGGTGGGGAAGGAGGAGAGAAGATGTGAGTTGATTTCCAAGGGCCCCAATGGCATCATTGTGAGGTCTGGTCCCTTGTTCTGGCCCGTGATCTCTGGCCCCTTGGAGATGGCTGGGTGAAGATGAGAAAGACTTACCTTTGGAAATTAGCATGATCCAGCTCCCATTTTTCTGAGTGGGAATATTAATTCTTGATTTGTCTTGCTTCCTCTATCTTCCTTTATCCTCCTCTTCCCTTTCTTTCTTAAAAATTTTCTTTTCACTCTCCTTTTCCCTTTAAAACATTTTCAATGTGAAGATTTTGGAAATATCTTAAAATTTGAAAGAAGCAAATCACCAATCGATTGTTTTAGAGACAGTGTGACTGCCACTTATATGTATTCAACATATAATTGTTGAGTGAAAGAATATTGGTATCATGTTAAGTGACATGAGAAATCCATCATACTTTTTATCCTCTCATTCTTGATTCACATAGCTCCAATATTTGATGAAAAAATTTGTTTTTATTTTTGTTTTTTTGACCCAGTTGATAATTGTTAAATTATCATTCACACTATTCAGTTTATTTACAATAATGTAATGATTGTCTTGGGGGTTATTTATCATCTGGCTGCTAGTAGAAATTTTTTTATCATAAGAAGATTAAAACTTCTCATCAACTTATATATTTAGGTTATAGCCTCTGCAATTATTTTGTTGTTGTTCTTCTTATTTGTGGAGCTTTATCCATTTGGAAATCTGGATTTTCTGCCACTCAAGTCAAGTTTTGTTTTGTTTTTTAAGTAATTTTTTCCATTGTTGCTCCTCTTTTGGGCTTATTTTTATCTTTTGTTTTATAATTTGTTTCCTTGATCTCTATTTGACATTTCTCATTTTTTTCTTTAATTTTTATCTTTTACAGTTTTTCTCTGAGTCCTATATTTCTTGACTCTGACTTCTATAAATCAGTTTTCTATTGCATCTTATGTGTTGTTTTTGAACCCCATTATATCTTCGATTAAGCAATCATATTTTTCTTTCTCATGCAACATTTTCTGATTTCAGATTGTTCCTGTTTCACATTTCCTTCCTTCACTTAAAGAGAGAAAATAGTCTCTCAAATCTTACTGTGATTATAAATCAGAAAGCTTCTAATATTTTATTATTTTTTATTCTGTTGTTGTGTGGTTTTTATATTATTTTGTTTTGTTTTTACAGTACAGCTACTCCATTGAGTCAATTCCTCTAAGTACTCAGGAATGTCCCCTGGTTTTGACAGAACGCATCTTTTTTATAGAACTGGTAGTATTTTTTCTCTGATGCTCAGTTAGAAAGAAACTTTCTGTTTGTTCTGGCTGCTACAGAAGGAAGACTCCCTGCCATACTGGGTTTCTAAAACGTTTATCAAGACCACATCCTGTCCTTTTCCCTCACAGAGACTGTTAACAAAAATTCTCTCATATTTTCTCCACTCAGATGCCTGCTACATGGCTCCTTCGGGGAATGCCGGCAGTGGAGGAGGGTCAGAAATCTGACCACCAGTTCTGATTTATGTGATGATGGTGACGAAGATGGTGAGGATGACTGAGTGCTTACCAAGAATTTGGCACCAAGTTGAGCAATTAGTCCTCACAACAACCCAATGAAATAGATACAAATACCTCCCTCCGCCATTTTATATACAAGGAAATCGAGAGATAGAAACATTCTTTTTTTTTTTTTCTCTCTCTAACCATTAAGCTATTGGAAAAAAAGTTTGGATTGAACTCAGATCCTTAACCACTACACTGTTTCCACATTTATTATCTGATTAAAATCCTTTGAAGTTGAGGGTATGAGACTATCACCCATTCCGTTTTGTCACCAATGAAAGTTTCCCTCTATTTTATATTCTGGTAGCAAGTCCCATAGTTACTTGGGTGGCACAAATGGTTTGCGCTAGACTACTAGCTTAAAAGGTTGGGGGTTTGAACCCACTCAGTGGTACCATGAAAGAAAGGCCTGGCAATCTACTTCCTTACAGATTACAGCCAAGAAAACCCTATGGAGTTCTACTCTGTAATATATGGGATCACCAAGAGTCGGAATAGACTCCTCACCAGTGGAGTTTTGTTTGTTTTGGTTTAGCAGCTCCCATGGATCTCTGAGTAGAGTAAATGCAGAGGACATAGTTTATAAATTCCATCATCCCATAATGAAAAGATGTTTGGGTTTTACTTTAGAATGGCCATTCAATTGCCAGCTTATCTGACTTCCAAATCAGAGGTCTCTGCTGTTTTTAATAATATAGAAAACTTTAGAAACCAAGCATTCCAAAAGGCATGACCTCCAACTTCCTTTCAAAATCATTGCTGAGAAAATAATATTTAAAGGATACGACTTAAAGTGACTATAGAAAATGCTGAGGCTTCTTAGCTCTGCATTGATTTATATGGCTTCAAAAACTTAGCTGTGTACCATTATTCCACAGGATGAACTGTCATTAGGTGACACTAGTACCATTTTCAAAGGATTTTGAGCTGTTGCTTATTGGCCGGGTTGTTAGTAATATGGACTCATTCTATCTCAGGTGAGTTGAATCACTGCAAAATTTACAAAGCAGGCCAAAAAAGCATTTGTCACCAATATGCTAACACACTGTGACCTCTTCAAGAGTTTTGCAATGTTAAGTTAAAAACTAATCATTAGTAAACAAAAAAACCAAACCAAACCCGTTGCTGTCAAGTCGATTCTGACTCATAGGGACCCGATAGGACAGAGTACAACTGCCCCATAGGGTTTCCAAGGAGCTGCTGGTGGATTTGAACTGCTGACCTTTCGGTTCGCAGCCGAGCTCTTTAACCACTGTACCTCCAGGGCCCCAATTATTAGCAAAGTAGAACATAAATACAAATACATAGATTAAAAAGCTGAAACTTTCATTATTACAGAAGTAGGCACACATAGGATGACTTAGCTGAGAAAAGTGTGACTTCAGAGATACTAGAACAAGAATACTTGTTTTATATATGGCCATCAACACCTACCTAGGTGTTTTGCCCATAGGAAATGCCCAATAAACATTTCCCCAAGAGGTGATGAGGTAGCACTATAATCAGGGTCTGGAGAAAGAGAATTAAAACCGAATGTAGCACTGATGTTTCAATTACCATCTGGGGAGATGAAAGTAAGAATGCTACCAGAATTGTATGTTGGCATTTGAACTCCCCATGACACACAGGATTTTCTG
Organism: Trichechus manatus latirostris; assembly: GCF_000243295.1. Taxonomy (NCBI): domain Eukaryota; kingdom Metazoa; phylum Chordata; class Mammalia; order Sirenia; family Trichechidae; genus Trichechus; species Trichechus manatus. Next base: position 21,366,266 of record NW_004443969.1, on the reverse strand, counting down.
CTTAAGTACAACTTACGCACTATTTTTAGACATATTAAAATTGTGTTCTTCAAAAAA
>NW_004443969.1:21364100-21364822 GCF_000243295.1 Trichechus manatus latirostris | reverse complement strand
GGAGTGCCTGGGTGATACAAAGGGTTAAAAAGCTCAGCTGCTAACTGAAAGGTTGGTAGTTTCAGTTCACCTGGAGGTGACTCAGAAGAGAGGCCTGGTAATCTGCTTGCAAAAAAAATAGCCACTGGAGCATGGTTCTGCTCTAACACATATGGGGTCACCATGAGTTGGAATCAACTCCATGACAACTGGTTAATTTTATACCATTAGACTTTTGCCAACTCACACTAATATCAAAGATATTTTAGAAAGATTGGAGTGCCTATTTCACCTTTCTGCTTCATTCTGTCTGCCAAATAATTTCTGGACTTTCTACCCAATATTTACAGCCTCCTTAAATATAACCCCCAACCATATTCAATTTCAGAACCATTGGAATGCAAATATAAAGGAATATGGCTTCTTCATCTGTGTTTACTGCACTACATCATAGAATACAACTCTTGGTCTCTGTTAGGCCTCACCAAAGAAACACTAAATAAATGTCTGGGGTGGGGGGCAGGGACTGGGTATTATTTTGTGACCAAGTATAATACCTATGTTGGATTATAGTTTCTGGAAACTATAAATTAAAACATACCTCATAGAAATTATAAAAGGAACATACAAAAATAAAAGCATTTTTTAGTTTTCAGCATTAGATCACATATTTTTACTAAAAATATAACAGCTGGGTGTAACACAGAAGAACCAATTTGACAATTATATTGAAGATGTGCATG
>NW_004443969.1:21350649-21361542 GCF_000243295.1 Trichechus manatus latirostris | reverse complement strand
GTAGCTATGAGTCAGAATTGACTCAACAACACGCAACAATAAACTAGTTTTATGCACAAGATGTTAGACATGTAGGGTGATGTAGGTGTCATTTCACATAGCTCTTGTGATTAGAGACATTTTTTAAAAACGTTATCCGTGCTGAATCCCTGACTAACAATCGGGGTTATCCTGATGAAGAGCAGTAGGAAGGATATTCCAGGCAGAAGGAACAGCAAGATCACAGGCTAAGTGTGGCTAAGTATGTAGAGGAAATACACCTATAGACAGTTTCTTATATGAAAATAAGTTTGAAACAGAGACTAGTCAAAAATAACAAGTCTGGAAAGAAAAAAGGCTATCACGTCTTGGGGACCCTCTGAACTTCTCTATTATCCTCTGCCAAGTGGAGGAACTTAAAAGTACGATCTGTCCAAACTACAGATGTATTTAGTTTCCTGAGTTAGTGGGTGTGAATGCATCAAAAGGGACAAAGCCAGATTTGAGAAATTAAAGGATGGTACTATCTAATGGCTTCTGTGTTGATCACCTGGGTTCAAATTCTACCTCCAATACTTTCCAGCAAGGAAATTTTGGAGGCAATTTACTGAATCCTGTGGAATACTAGCTTAATTATTCGAGAAAAAAAAATATTTTAGACTTCTGTGAAGAAAGTCATGATTGGACTCTTATGAAGAGTAAATAAGCTAATGCATTAAAGCATTTAGCCCAAAGCCTAGCTCATAGTGAAGACTCAACAAAAACTGTTATTACTGATAATCTTCACTAAGCCAGGAGACAGGAAATTCACTTAATTATGAGGTGAACACAGCAGTTTAGATGCGAGATAAAGGCTTGAATTAGAGCAAGGATGGAGGGAAGTGTCTGGCATATGGTGTCTGGCACATAGTAGAAATTCAATGTAGCATATTGAATAATGTTGCTATTGTTAGGTGCTGTTGAGTCCTGCGCTGTCCTCACAGAGGTAGGTATGTTTGAGCTCATTGTTGCAGCCACTGAGTCAGTCCATGTCGTTGAGGGTCTTCCTCTTTTTTGCTAAACCTCTTCTTTACCAAGCATGATGTTCATCTTCAGGGATTGGTTCCCTCCTGATAACATTTCCAAAGTTAGCAAGACAGAATCTCCCCATCCTCGAGAGACAAATCTGTCTCGGAGGAAGTAAAACCAAAATGTACCTTAGAATTGAGGATATTGAATAATAAATGGTAGATATAAAATTAGATAGGTAGTTAATCATCGTTATCAACCTATTATTAAAGTGTTGATTTTTAATTTAAAAATAAATTTAATTTAAAAATAGTTGTCCCATAAGTAGGCAAAGAGGAAAAAAATAATTGATATACAAGTTTGATTTTTTTTTTTTCGCCTTCACTAAATTGACTGGATATTTTGGGATTTGAATGTCATAGCCCTAATTTATTTACTGCATGTACCTAAGAGTTAAACAGTGCAGAAAATAAAAATTCAAAAAGGGCAGTTAAACTTCATATAGTGCATTTAATAAATGCAATAGATGTATAGTGTTAGAGACAACCTTGTGGTTATTTGGCCAAATCCTTTGTTTTTAGTTATGAACGACAAAGTAACTCACAATAGGAAGCTGCCCTAGGAACGATCGTCACTGTACTGCTGATTTAAAGGGGAAGTTCCCCCAACACACCAACAGGGTATTTCCCTCTGTAAATTTACTGTACCTTCAGTTGCAGGACAGATAATTGTACTTTTAAAAACTGCATTTATACAAATAATTTCCATTTTATGGGTTCTTTTTGCCCTCACTTTTTCCCCAATCAGGTTTTGAGAAAATTATCTATGTATATTCTTCATACAGTGAAGCACTGTAATTTATTAAAAAATATATCGTAAGTATTTACCGTTTTAAAGCCCTGGTAAGTGATAAAGAGCCTCTCTTTGAGTTGCCTATCTAACTGGATTACAACCGTGTCACTCATTGTGAACTCTTAATGGCAGAAACCATGTCTAATAAACATTACTTATTTGTCTCTATCAGATCTTAAGAATATCAGGTTCTCGATGAATATTTGCTAAATGAATAATTATAAATTAATGAAGAAAGTGGAATCATAGAGGCAGAGTTATAGGCAATAAGAAAGGAGTTCCAAATAGGGATATTCTGAAAGTTTTACAAAGAGATGGCATTTTAGCTAAGTCTTGACTGTTGGGGAATCCAGTAGAATTGATGAGGAGAGAACATGGCAGAGTAGCATAAGCAAAGTTGACTAAGTGGGCTTAACATGTCCTAATGGTCAGGTATGAGTAGCACAACAGATAGATGGAACAATGGTATGGAAGAATATTCTGGCTAAAGATACTGGAATTTTTTCTGCTGTTAAAGAAAAGCTGCCTTTTGAAGAGTAGTGCAGTCTAATCTGTTCTATACTTTAAGAAGATGATTTCTCTCAGAATTACTTTCTGATTTTGTCTAGAAATGGGGAGAAAAGCAGATAGCTGTTCAATGGAAAATTCTTTAGCATGTGGCTCACACATACCACGTGTATACACACACAGAGAAACAAACAAAACACACACTTAGATTGCTCCATAAAAAAAAAAAAAAGTGATTCCTGAGTAAATCAACTAAATATTATGGAACAAAATTCATAGGATTGAAAACTCAAATCAATATTGGTTAAATGGCATGCTTTCTCTCCGTAACATGAAGGCAAATCTTAACATTTCCTTTTTTTTTAACCACAGGACTAATGCCCGTGAATGATAATGCCCTAGGAGAGACTGTCTTGTGGGTAATTTGTGCACAATTCCAGTGCCCTTATGACAATAATGCTACAACTTGGGTTCCCATGCTATAATATACATTAGAATGCAAATAGACGAGGGGGGATTCACATAGAGATATCCTACACTATCTCTAGGTTTTGTTGTTTAACGTAAATTAATTCTTGTGCAGCATTAGTAGAACAAAATATTCTCTCTGCTCTTCATAGCAGATTGGGAAACACCATTGTCCCTTGCCTGAGCACTATTGCCTTATAGTACTAAAATGGCTAAAAATAATTATGTTAGGGGAAACCCAACTTCTCTTTTTTATTTGATTACTGAAAAAAAAATCCTATTTCCTGAAAGTGCTAGGCAACATTTTAAGAGCAATCCCTCTGATCAGAATGGAACTAGATATCCCAGATCACAATAGGAGTTAAGTCCCATTTTCAGTATCACTGCCCAAATGCACGGATTCTTGAATCAAGTAGGAAGACACCAAAATTAACATACGTAGAGGAAGCATTATCAGTAATTTTACCTCAAGTGTTTTTCTGGTTTTCTGAAAATAAGAAGAATGATATTTTCCCCCAAGAGGGGAAGAAACAACAACAAAAAAATTGTGTATTGGAGCCAAAAGCCTTATTTGCTGTGAAAATTGCAAATGTTTGCCTGGAGCAAATATGTGAAACTTTGCAATTTGTTGTAGGTGTGGAATTTTGCTATTTTTCACAGTGGAAGAACTGCTCTGCGTAGTTTGCTTTCTTCCCCCACCACTCAAGATGTGTGAATTCTCAGAGAAATTCTGAGATCTACGCATTTTGATGCCAGCGAAGGCAAGTTGAACAATTAGTTTCAACAATAACTCAAATGTCTGCCATGTAACCCAATGAAGCACTTATTTTTTTTTTTTCCTTTCAAAGTTGAATGGAAACACTCGTTAGGATAAAGAGCAGCTCCAGTTACGTATTGAGCTTCCATCTAGCACAAAAATTCTGTATTAATGTTTTATAATACTTTCATTCAGGAGTATAATTACATGTAAAATAAAAGAGATGGAGAGTAGGTAAATTAAAAATCATTCAAGCACTTATAACTTGTTAATAGGGTAATAAAATCCTGACATCAATCTTAAATATCCAAAACTAGATTCAGATGTCATATTAAATTAAATCAATTTACAAAACCCAAATATTTAAAAAATACAAAATTATAAAGTAATAAAACTCCTAGTTACTTAAATGCATAATTTATATTGTCATGTAGAATTGATATTATTTATTATTGCATCTAGATAACTGGAGCCCTGGTCGTGTAGTGGTTAAGAGCTTGGCTGCTAACCAAAAGATCAGCAGTCTGAATCCATTAGCTGCTCCTTGGAAATCCTATGGGGCAGTTCTACTCTGTCCTATAGGGTGGCTATGTGTCAGAATTGGCTTCATGGCAACGAGTTTGGCTTTTTATTTTTATACTTCCTTCTAGAGTCCCCGGATAGATAAGCAAATAGTTATATACTTAACTGCTAACTGAAAGGTCAGTGTTTGGAACCCACCCAGATATGCCTCAGGAGACAGGCCTGGTGATTTGTTTCCGAAAGGTCACAACCTTAAAAATCCTATGGAGCAGTTCTACTCTGTACACATGGGGCCGCCGTGAGTCGGAATCGAGTGGATGGCAACTAACAACAATACTTCTTTCTGGTCAATGTGATACTATGACTTTCATGTTCCTTCTGGTCAAGGCCTCTCCTAAAAAAAAGAAGAAAAGAAATATTTGGATTGTCTTTTCAGATATTAAGTGATGCCTGCCCAGATTAGCTACTGAAAGGAAATAGTGACTGCTTCATTCCTGTCCTCCTTGACACATGAAATTTTCTGTCCCATTTCTCACGCCAGCAGGGATGCCTTCTTTATGAGCTCTAAAATTAAAACAACCTTCTTTGGTCAAGTAACCTGTGCTTTAACAGATCTCCCAGTGCTCTCCGTTTCTTTCAGGTAATATACCTTTTAGACTTCTTCCAAGATAAATGTGGGATAATATATTTCTTTAGGTTAATGAAATTGTCTGATATGCAGAAAGCAACTCAGGTAGTGTGTTTTGCTGTTACCCAATTAATCTATCCAATTAAAATATGTTTTAATTAACAACACCATACATATATTTGATTCTGAAAAGCCAGTTTACATTTGAATTAATGCATATATTCCCTTTCATTTTTCAAGTACCAAAATCACTAGGAACTGAAAAACACTGCAGACCATTTCTGAATCTTCCTTGGAATAAAGCATGAAGTCAATTTTGGTTTTCTTGGTTTTAGTAAGATTCAATACTTAAAATTCTTTCTTAATATAATATAACTTTAACACAAAAACCTGATTTTTCTCATAAGTTTCTGAGACCTGGGATATATATATTTTCCATAGTACTAAGTAGGAAACCATCATAAAATGATTCTCAGCATATATGCATAGGTTAAAAAACGGCCTAAACTTCACATAAAAACCTGTCCATGAATGTTTATAGCATCTTTATTCACAATTGCCAAAAATGAGAAGCAGCCGTATGTCCTTCAGTAAGTGATGGGATAAACAAACTGTGGTACATCAATCAATGGAGTATTATTCAATGACAAAAAGAAATGAGCTATCAAGTCACAAAAAGACATGGAGGAACCTTAAATGCATATTGCTAAGTGAAAGAAACCATTTCTAAAAAGCTACATACCGTAGGGCTCCAACTATATGACATTTTGGAAAAATTAAAACTACAGAGAGAGTGAAAGGACCAGTGGTTTCCAGGGGATAATGGAGGAGGGCAGTGAATAAGACAATTTTAGGACAGTGAAATGATTCTGCACGATACTATAATGGTGGACACAAGGCATTAACATTTGTCAAAACTCATAGGACTGTACAGTATAAAAGAGAACCCTAATGAAAACTGTGGCCTTATCTAATAATCATTTATCAATATTGGTTTATCAATTGTAACAAATGTACCACAGGAATGTAAGAGGTTAATAGGAAAAATGTACAGGGACACACACACACACACGTATATGAGAAAATTTTTAAAAAGTGGAGAGATAGACAAGAATCATCTATTATATTTACATGTATATATATAAATACATATATGAAAACAAAACAAAAAACAGCGGAGAGACAAAAAGAATCACCTACTTAGGAATATTGTACAGTTTTCAGTACGTAATAGTCTAATTAAAAACAATAATTGAGAATAACTTTAGTCAAAATGCATTTCGAAGAATATTCATAAATATAAACATCAATTATAAAGCAAGATAATACTAATAAAAACAAGGCAATTACAATTAATATCTACCAATTGCCTTCTCCTTAAAAGAAACAAAAATTGCAAAATTTACTGCTATAGTTTCCATTGTGGAGAATGCTTCTTTAATTCTTTAGTGAATTTCATTTACGGATCACCCATCCAGCTAAGCTTTCTACTGGCCAATAAGCACGGAGGAATGTCTCCTTCCCGTGTCCAGACCATATTGCTACCACTTTTTCTTATCTGCCCAATTAGCTTTATATGCCTTAGCTATCACCAGCCTAACTACCTTGGAGCTCCAAGATGAAAGTTCCTTATCCTAGGCAGCTCTATTCATCAGGAATCTAGCAAAACTTAGGTTTGAATACTTTCCTATGAAACACCTCCCACTCAACTGATTTGTGGTCCCTAATGAACCATAAGCTGATGGACAATTATTCATTTGGCTGAGGCCCATGGAACATTGAAAGGGTACTCGGGATCTTACAAGCCTGCATATGTGACTTCCATTTAAGTTTAGATATAAGATTTTTGACACAAGCACGAAATATAACAAGGCTTTAACTGGAATCACCATGAAAGAGCAACTTTGACTTGAAATATCAAGTTCTCTTGGATTGGTGTGCAGACAAACCAAAAAAATAATAAGGGTGACAATTTTCTACATTTAGAAAAGCAACACTGAGTTACAAGTGAATAGAAACTTTCCAGTTTTAAATCATCACCATGATATATTATGTCTAGGAAAGGACTATAGTTTTTAAAAATTTAATCAATCTGATTTTTTTTGAAAGGATTGGACTAATATTAGACTTTATTTAAAACTCGCATATCCAAAAATAAAGAGTAACAACGGAAATTTCTTTTTTAAAAAAAACAAAAACAAAAATTTAAAAAATTGCTTGCTAAATCTTATGATTAAAAAAAAATGCCATTTAGACTAAACAGGTATATCTAGGCACACTTAGTAATGAACACCTCTTAAATACTTCCTTCTGCACTATTCATTATTAGATAACAAGCTAATTGTCATCTAGTTGATTCCAACTCGTGGCGACTCCATGCGTGTCAGAGTGGAAGTGGCTCCATAGTGTTTTCAAGTCTGTAATCTTTCTAAAGTAAGACACCAGGCCTTTCTTCCAAGGTGCCTCTGGGTGTTCTCAAACCACCAGCCTTTCTGTTAATTGTTTATACCTCACAGAACTCCAGCAGGTAACAAAAGCCATTGCCATTGACTCTAATCTGACTCATAGTGACCCTACAGAACAGAATAGAACTTCTCCATAGGGTTTCCAAGGTCGCCTGGTGAATTCAAACTGCTGACCTTTTGGTTAGCAGCCAATCTCTTAACCACTACACCGCCACAGTTTCCAGCAGATGTAAGAGGATCAGAAATCTTCCTAAGGAGGGTGTAGGATTAATAATTACAGACATCACTTGATACAATTTATTGTCTGGGGTCACTTTTACCAATATATTGGACTTTGGCTGCTGTTTATACTGTAAAGTACTTCCAGTAGGAGACTCTGCTAGTTTTCCTAAACACTAAACATTGGTTTTAATTTTGGAATTTTGGTTCTTGGAGATATTCTCCTGGAATTATCTCAATATCCCATATCTCAAAACCTCCTAATAACAACTGATATGATGAAAGGACCATACTGATGTTTCTGTCGTTGTGGGGTGCCATTGAGTTAATTCTGACTCAAAGAGAACTGCCCCATAGTGTTTTCTATGCTGAAACCTTTACAAAAGAAGATAGCCTGGTCTTTCTCCTGCCAAGCCTCTGGGTGGGTTCAAATCGACAAACTTTCGGTTAGCAGCCAAGTGCTTAACCACTGTGTCACCAGGGCTCCTGTACTGCTGTTACTGATCATTAAAACATGTCTATTTTTGTGCCAGTGCATGTGAAACGTATTCACGTCCTCTTTTTCTTATCTGTTTCTCGAAGAATCAATAAACCTCTAAGAGTTGTGTTGTAAGCTTTAGCACTCTGGCTATACTGCACCATAAGCAGTGTTCAGAATACTTCTCAAAAATGATGCCCAACAATTTTAATGGGTGATTGGAAGCAGTTATTGAAGTTAATTTTGGAAGAAGGCTTATACTTATTTATATCTTATAAAGACAGAAGGTGGGGAATGATACTTCTATTAAAGCATTTAAAGTACAATGAGTTTATTTACTTACCTATTTGAATTCTCCTGTGCCTTGGCACGTATCTTTTCCTTTTTTGCGGAGGCAGGCAGTACGTGTATACTTTCTGCTACACCTGGTATTATTAACTTGACTAGCTGCTGCTACATATCTGTTTTACTATTTAATAAAACCACAATAAATTACCGTTTTTGCAGATAAAAAGATAGTTGAGTGTTGGAAATTTTCCGTAGACCAACTGGGAAGTAACGTTTTCCATTAAGAGAGAAAACACAGATCATAAGAAAAATGGGATCTGGCTAATGATTTTTTCTTTAAGCTATTATAGTACCTTCTAGCATTATGATTTCACAGTGTTTTTCAAAGGCAATTGTCGATATTGTTGAGTTGAAGGCAATTCATTTAATTTCTTTTAACACATATATATTGCGTAACTTCTAGGTGAAGACTCCCCAAAAAAGTTAAAAAAAAGAAAAAAACTTACGAAAGTGATTCTTTTTGATTGTTCTTGGTAATGTCAAAGTTGGGATATAAAAAAGTATATCTAGATACAACTTAAAATTATCTCTGTCATTGGATAATCATGAAAGAATTAATTTTGTTTTAAAAATATTAGAATAATTTGGATCTATTTTAAGTAGAAACACACTGCTTTCCTGTAATAGTAAGTTGCTATTATCTTATACCACTAAGATAAAAAATAAAGAATTTACATTTAGAAATTAGGAAGTGTTTAATATGCAAGAAGAGAAACATCTTCAAAAATAGAAGTATTAGTATGAGTCTCCATAAGGTAGTCACTTAATGTGATGCAAATGTTTGTGGTTTCAAGGTGGAACCAAGTAAAGGGACTCAGAGTATCAACCACCACCACCAACAACACAAAATCTAAGTTCCTGTATGACATGGGGTCCTTTCAATGAATAAATTGGTCCCTCAATTAAAAGTCCCTATTTGTACATTCAAATATAATTTTTAATTATTCATTTTTGCAACTTTTTTAATATTAAAAAGAATTTGCTTTAAGAATTTATCTTTTTAAGCCAATTCCCTAAACTGTAGAAGTAGTTCATACAAATCCCTCCATTTATCAAACTCATGTTCTGGAGTTAGAACACCCAAATAGCAGGTGTAATCAAGAATGCACCTTTGAGTGTGGTCTGGTTAACAAATTCTACCTTAGTTTAAGTGGCTTCAGTACATTGACAGGGAACCACCAGAAATTCAAACCAAATTCAGAAGAGAACGTGGAACTAGAGATATCATTGCTGAAGTCAGATGGATCTTGGCTTAAAGCAGATAATATCAGAAAAATGCTTAGCTGTGTTTTATTGACTATGCAAAGGCATTTGACTGTGTGGATCATAACAAATTATGGGTAACATTGTGAAGAATGGGAATTCCAGAACACTTAATTATGGCGATGCAGAACCTGTACATAGACCAACAGGCAGTTGTTTGAACAGAGCAAGAGGATACTACATGGTTTAAAATCAGGAAAGGTGTGTGTCAGGGTTGTATTCTTTGACAATACTTATTCAAGCTGTATGCAGAGCAAATCATCCGAGAAGCTGGACTATATGAAGAAGAATGAGGCATTAGGATTGAAGAAAGACTCGTTAACAATCTGCAGTATGCTGGTGACACAACCTTGCTTGCTGAAAGTGAAGAGGACTTGAAGCACTTACTGATGAATATCAAAGACCACAGCCTTCAGTTGAATACCACACCTCAACATAAAGAAAACAGAAATCCTCACAACTGGACCAATAAGCAACATCATGATAAACAAAGAAAAAATTGAAGTGGTCAATGATTTCATTTTACTAGGATCTACAATCGACTCTCATGGAAGCAACAGTCAAGAAATCAAACAATGCATTGCATTGAGCAAATCTGCTTCAAAAGAACTCTTTAAAGTGTCAAAAAGTGAAGATGTCACTTTGAGGACTAAGGTGCCCCTGATCCAAGCTATGTTATTTTCAGTCGCCTCATACGCATGTGAAAGCTCAACAATGAATAAGGAAGACCGAAGAAGAATTGATGCCTTTGAATTACGGTGTTGGAGAAGAATACTGAATATACCACGGACTTCCAGAATAACAAACAAATCTGTCTTGGAAGACGTACAGCCAAAATGCTCTTTAGAAGTGAGGATGGCAATACTTCATCTCATGTACTTTGGACCTGGTATCAGGAGGGATCAGTCCCTGGAGAAGAACATCACGCTTGGTAGAGGGTCAACTAAAAAAAGGAAGACCCTCAACCAGATGGGTTGACACAGTGGTTGCAATAATGGGCTCAAACATAGCAATGATTTTGAAAATGGCCCAGGAACGGGCAGTGTTTCGTTTTGTTGTACATAGGGTTGCTATGAGTTAGGACTGACTCAACTGTACCTAACAACACCGCCTTCCAATAAGAATCCCTCAAACAATCTAAATCTCATGTAGACTCAGTCATGACAAGACAGCAAAACAGCTCTGGAACAAAAGTATTCCTCTCATTCTTTTCTGGTATAAAAAAAAAAAAAACAGAAAAATTACAAATATGGAAATGGAAAAGGAGAAAGTCTGGGAAGTCCCATTTCCTAGCTTTACTTCTTTTCTCTTTCTATCAGCCCATCTTCCCAAAAACTGAAACAACTATCTTATTATGTCAATGTATCACTATGAATTAAATTATACTCTCAAGAAAAAA
>NW_004443969.1:21344377-21349066 GCF_000243295.1 Trichechus manatus latirostris | reverse complement strand
AAATTATCTGAGGAGATTTAAAATATTATAAAATTTCTGAAATCCGGTTTTGGAGACTATGTTTTAAAAGGTCTAGGGTTTCATCAGGTATCTCTGTTTTCTTTCTTTCTTCTTTTTTCTTCTGTAAGTGATGCCGCTGTTCATTCAGATTTGAGAAACTTTTGAAAGTATTGAGACATCTCTAAAGTATTTGCAAGAGTATTTGCATTTTCAAAAAAGAAAGCAGGTCTTCTAAACAAAAGGAAGTATTTATATTCACATTTTTACCTCATTATATCTTGAGAAAGTATTTTGGGAAGGAGAACTTCCTGGAACCTCTGAAATTATGACATAAAGGGAGCTATGATTTTTTCAAAATTGCACACTTGCTTACATGCCTAGAACCTGATTAAATCTTAGAACTGAAAAACAAGTCAGTAGGCACCTTAAAATCCTGGGTAAAACACAGACTAGAAAGAAAAAAAAAAAAAAAGCTGGTTCAAATATTAGCTTCTATTAGCTGCAGGAACTTGGGGAAAATATTTAGCTCTCTGGGCCTTAATTGTTTTTAATCCCCTTAATGCAAATATTCATATGTATCTCATGAGGTTGTCCTAAGGATAAATAAACTGTTGTGCAGGTCCTGCTTAGTAGGTGTGCAACAAATGTAACTAGCATTCATTTGAAGAGGATTTAGCCTTTGAGCAGCCACCATTTCAACTAGAATATTTTCTTCTGTCTCAGTGTCTCCTACCTCATTTTCCATTATTCTTAAAAGATGCTGCAAAAACAAGGTCCTATGAACGAATTAGAATTCATTCTAATTTAGAGATTCATAATAAACAAGAGTTCTTTAACAAAAAAAAAAAAGACTTTAACTTTCTTTAACCCATCATGTCTATAAACATGTACAATACAACTATTTCTCATGGGACACCTATTAATATTCTGGAAATAATATCCCCATGAGCATATTTTGGGAAAAGATCGTCCTTTTACTAATGCCCTAACAACTCATATGATTTTGCTTTAAGGCAAATTGTGACAGAGTAAAAAGAAACTTAAGTGTGCAATATTGAATTATAAATGAGTATTATACCCACATTGTGGGAGAGTGGCAGAAAAGAAATCTATGTGTAGATTACATGTAGAGCTATGGTGCAGCCATATTTTTTCCCCTGTTTGCATGTTGGTGTGAATATGTATGTGTATATCTATACAAGTATATGTTAATATGTGTGTGTGCATGTGAGTTTGTGTGCATGTGTGTGTCTAGAATTAGGAATGTCTTTCTGTAATTAGGATCCCTGGTGGTGCCGTGGTTAAAGGCTATGGCTGCTAACCAAAAAAGGTTGGCAGTTTGAATCCACCAGCTGAACCTTGGAAACCATATGGGGCAGTTCTACTCTGTCCATAGGTTTGCTATGAGTCGGAATCAACTCGACGGCAAAGAGTTTGTTTTGTTTTGGTTTACGTAACATCAAACTGTGAATAATATGTGGAATGTAATTCCTTGTTCGATTACTACTATGCTGTTTCACTCTTTATCCCATATGATAAATATAGAATTACTAAGTCATAGAAAGTCTATTAATTTAAATATCAGATCTGAATACAAATTTTAAATAATGCCTTTTCAACTCTATTTTATTCCATTCTTGACATTCTTTCCTGTTCCTCAGAGTTCACAGTCACTTGCTGATATTTTCTCAGATAACCAGTTTATTTACCAAAAACCAAAGATCTGAAAATTATGTTGCACAAAAAGCAGTATTTAGGCTCTTTCAACATTTGAGGCAAAGCAACAAGTGGTTTGACATCCTCCAAGACCAACTTAGGGTCACTGCTTGTTTGTTTTCCTTTACATGGGCACTCCAGCCTTTCTTAACGTCCAATTTGCTTTCAATCAGTAGGTATTTTAACTTTGGGAAGAGTCGAGCCAAAATAATCCATTCTCCTGCCAGACCAAAAGTCTCTTTTCCTCCTATTCTCTCTGGGTTTACTTCTATAAATTTACCCCTCAGTTAGTTCCATGGAACTTGCCTGGGCCCTCTGAGGGACAGTTAACTTTAGGGAGTTATTACCCATTTCAAACAGAGTGGCATAGTCGCTATTCCTGGAGAAGGCAGTTGTTGGCAGAAGACCAAAAAATGAAAGCAAGAAGAACAAACCTTCTTATTTCAGTTTTGTTGATAATGGCGTTCCACTGATTCTGAAAGTCTGGGTTGTTAGGGAAGAGACAATTTCTTGCCCACGTCTTTCTCTCTTTTACTTTTTTTGTTTGTTTCAGTATGAATACATAGGATACAGAGTTGGCCAAATTCACAGTTTAAGAAAATCTTTCGACAGTTATAGGCCTATCTAAAGCTGTGCAAAGCAAGGGTATTGTCTCAGTCATCTAGTGCTGCTCTAACAGAGATATCACAAGTGGATGGCTTTACAAAGAGAAGTTTATTCTCTCACAGTCCAGTAGGCTACAAGTCCAAACTCAGGGCATCAGCTCCAGGAGAAGGCTTTCTCTCTCTGTTGGCTCTGGAGAAAGGTCCTTGTGATGCATCAGTCTTTCCTTGGCTTGGGAGCTTCTCTGCGCAGGAACCTCAGGTCCAAAGGACGTGCTCTGCTCCCAGCACTGCTTTCTTGGTGGTATGATGTTCCCATGTATTTCTGCTTGCTTCTCTCTTTTATATCTCAAAAGAGATTGCATTAAGACACTAATCTTGTCAACCTCATCAGTATAACCTCATCACAGAGATAGAGTTTACAACACATAAGGAAATCAAATCAGATACAATACTGGGAATCATGACCTAGCCAAGTTGCTACACACGTTTTTTCGGGGACATAATTCAATCCATGACAGGTATCTTCTATCTAAGCAAGCACTACTCTGTGCCCTTTTGTTTCATCCTATTTTCTAAGCAACATTCCAGATTTACCCACAATCCCTATCAGTCCTAAAACTCACGTCCTGCACTTTCTCTTTTCTGAACACAAACGTTAATGAAAAGGAATGTTACACGTGCAACCGATTAAGTATCACTGAAGAGACTAACTCACTTGGTTTTAAGCATCTAACTGAAGGTGCCTTGGTTTTCCTTTCTGCTTTCTCCCCTTTGGCTTTCTTTTCCTTTAACAGGCACCCCATCTCACCCATGGCAATCATGAGCTACAGCATTTAGGAGTGAGAAACCTTCCCTAAAGACACATCCGAAAATGATTTTTTCTCATATCAAGAGCCCTTTAAAATTCTTTTTTAAAATAACACTTTGAAAAAAATAACATCTGTTTAAATCCTTTTATCATGATTTAAACACATTTTCAGTTATCACATTTTTTTTTCCTTCTTTTTTTTTTAAAAGTTCTTTTTATACCTGTTACCATGGACACAATGTTGCTTGCCTCAGAGGCTAATTAAAATGGTTCCTTGCACAGCCAGGGAATTAGAAAACAATCACGTGTTGGAGGAGTGGCTTCAAAATCTGAAGAAACTATTGTTTAGGATCTCCTAATAGAAATGGTTCTCCTCTATTAAAACCTTGTTTCCGTTTTATAAAGAGTGTACTGACCATTAAGTTCGTAAAAAGATCTAACATATACTGATATTAATTATATATACCTCTAGTCTTTGGATAGGTTTCCATGGGTTATAAAGCAAAGATCTGGTAGCTGTATGTGTGTCTGTGTGTTCCGGGGGTGGGGTGGGGGTGTAAAAAATAATTCCCTCCTGCTAAGTTATTGAATATGTGGTAGTTTGTCCAAAGAAGAGTTAAAAAGAAAAAAATCTTGATGAAGGAATTTTCTAGGTTTCAGTCCATATTCCAATAACAGCACCCTTCTTGTCAGTTGACTTCCTCATTTTGGACTATATGTCTTGTTTTTGTTTTTGTTAAGAGAACAATGAAATGCTTTCAAATGGTCAACACTTTTGTTTCAATTTTACCGTGGTAATCTGTCTAATATGTATGTCATCAAGCAAGCATACATTTAAAACTGGTTAAGTCAGAAAACATTTATTTTTCTTCTTCAATAACAGTGCTAGTAAAACACACCACTGACAGTGTTAACGTCCAACTTGCTCAGAATAGTTGACAAAATGCAGAAAGTCACCATGGCTTTTCAACAAAGGTGAAGTCCAGTACACAAAATTTCCAGGGGCGTAAGACTTAACTAGTCCCATTTATTTTCCAAATTCCACACACTTTTTCAAATTTTATCATATACCATCTTAGTATGGTCCCTATATCATCCAGCACCACATTAGAGAGAGTTAAATGTTTTCAGAAAATCATTTACTATGAGCTCCTATCTCTTGAGACCTATGTTGAGCTTACTGTGAGCTTTACCTGGTAAGATGTTTTTGATTATTCTATTTTGTGTTGTTATTAAATGCCTACGTATAAACATGAGATCCTATTGAACAATCATACAGTAATATGCAGTGGCAAAGCAGTGTAGGGTTAGTGGGAAATCGACCAGATGATGTGGCAGAAAGTCGGAGTTCAAATGTAATCTCAGGCATTTGCTAAACTGTCACACATCCCTTCTAAACCAAGGTAGATGAGGCCATAGTCTCTAAGTCTCCTTCCGCTTCTAACATTTTGTGATAGTTCAATTAGCCAACAACATCTAAATCAGTACCTCACAACTGCCCATGATTTAAACTGCCAATTAGGTACCACATGTCCATGAAGTATAATCTTACTCATAGAT
>NW_004443969.1:21341429-21342775 GCF_000243295.1 Trichechus manatus latirostris | reverse complement strand
AAAATGAGATAATTAAAAAAAATTAAGATTTGTCAAATACAATTTAAAATGAACTGGGAAAATCTCTGTTTCATTAATATGGGAGTTCGCAAAGGTGATTTTTAAGCTAATAACAGAATAACAAAAAGAATCAAAGCTTGTGAAAGTGTGAGAGGGAGGATCCCCAGAAAGAATCCTTGAAGGCTATATAAAAGTTTAGATTTCTCTATGTTTGTTGGTGTCATGGATTTAACTGTGTCCCCCAAAAATGTCTGTCAACTTGGCTAGGTCATGAGTCACAGTATTGTACGATTGTCTACCATTTAATCATCTGATCTGATTTCCCTATGTGTTGTAAACGTTATCACTATGATGTAATAAGATGGATTAGCATCAGTTATTGATTAGGTCTACAAGATTAGATAGTGTCTTAAGCCAATCTCTTTTGAGATATAAAAGAAAGAAGCAAGTAGAGAGACACGGGAACCTCATACCATCCAGAAAGCAGTGCTGGGAGCAGAGCATGTCCTTTGGACCTGAGGTTCCTGCACTGAGAAGCTCCCAGAAGAAGGGAAGACTGATGACAAAGGATCTTCCTCCGGAGCTGACAGAGAAAGCTTTCCCCTGGAGGTGATGCCCTGAATTTGGACTTGTCACCTGGTAGACTGTGAGAGAATAAATTTCTCTTTGTTTGAAGTTATCCACTTGTGGTGTTTCTGTTACAGCAGCACTAAATGACTAAGACAGTTGGGAAGCTGCTAGAGGGTTTTAGGCAGCGGAGTGATAAACATGATCAGATTTATACTGGATGACTCCTACTCATCAGTCAGATCTTAGACCCAAATATCACTTCTTCTGGGAAGCTTTCCTTGGACAACAAGAAGGAAGGGAGGATCTTCTATCGGATTTCTTCACAGCATAGTGATACTTTTCTCAAAAGCATGTGTCATGTTATAATCTTTGATTTGTGAGCTTATTTGCTTATCTCTCTCTTCTCCATTAGACTCTGAGCTTCAGGAAGTTAGGAACTTTGTCTAATCTTGTTCATCTTGTATACCCCTGCTCCTATCACAATGTTCTCAATAAGGATTTGTTGTGCATATGCATGAAAAAATGAACTATGAATTAATCAATGAAAGAAAAAATAAATTAATGACAGGAAGAACTTAGAATACTAGAAAGTATAAGCATTGAATATTTCATAGACATTGAAGAAAACAAAGAAGTTTAGGGAACCTCATACTTTCTTCCCTAATTCCTGACTTGTCTTGAGGAAGGATAGTGCCAGAATAAAAAACAAAAAAGTCTTTATCGGTATCCAAGCGCACATATGTAGATAGCATTGATAATCTGATTTTTTCCCTGCT
>NW_004443969.1:21331929-21333529 GCF_000243295.1 Trichechus manatus latirostris | reverse complement strand
AGATTTAACTTAAGAAAGTTGAATAGTGGTACTATTTACAGAGGTGTGGCTAGGGTTAAGGAAACCACGCATCCAGGGACTAACAAAAATGAGAAGCCATTATAAATCCTAGATCTAAAGGGGAAAGGGAAATGAAATGTTGCTGGTGTTCAGTGAGAGCTTGGGGCCTTGGGAGAAAGTCTGTCTGACAGACGATATAACTAGAATGTCACCACTGATAGAAAAAAAGCAAGGCAGGGAGGAGGCAGAGCAAAAATATCTCATCCTCTAACTTTCTTCCTTCCAGTCTTCTGGCAGTGTCTACATTTGGCAAACCCAGATCAAGACCAAGGGAGCCTGGAAAATGCAGTCCATCGGGGTCAGACTCCTGGGGCCCAGAACATTGCCGAGAAGGCTAGAAAAGGGATCTCGAACGGATAAATGGCACATGGCTAATCAACTCAATCATTCTTATGCCCCAAATATTATTTTTATCGCCTTATAATACTTCCATTAAGCCTCTATTGGTTAATTAATCCATACTTAAAAAAGTATTGATTACCATTGCTTGAGATAAACCCACAGTGGACATGTTCATGTCTGTAAAACCATGATCTTCAATCACATTTGGATACTCAGTGCTGTTTGAAACTCTTCCTTCTTTAGTCAGCACTCTTTCTCATTCTCCTCAGGGAATATTTTCATTCTTCCTCGCTCTGGTCAGATCTCTGACCAATCTACTCCTCATCTTTTCAACAGATGAACTTTACCGCCTTGTTTATAGAGAAAATATAAGTTATCAGATGGGAAGGACTATTTCTAAATTTCCTATCACCATCACTTCAAAACATACCTCATTCACATGTACCTTTTCCTTACCCCCTCCTCCACCCAAGGCTAATCCCACAACTTGTGTTCTAGATCCTAGATCTATTGCTTTATTCTCTGCTCTTTCTCTCCCCCATCACCTCTATCGTCTCTCTCTATTACCTCTCTCTATCATCTCTATCTTGTTCTATCTTTATCATCTTGAATGTCACCATGATTACTTGCTCCTTTGAATCAGCACTCACATATATTCGGGCTCTACAATCATTAAAAATATAATAAAAATAATTTTGTTGAGAGTAAGTAATACTGTTGTTGTTGAGGTTAGTTGCCATTGAGTAGGCTCCGACTCATAGTAACCTTAGTATAACAGAATGAAATATTGTCCAGTCCTGAGCCAACCTCACATATGTTGGTATGTTTGAGCCCATTGTTGCAGCTGTTGTGTCAGTCCATCTCATGGAGGGTTTCCCTCATTTTCGCTAACACTCTACTTTGCCAAGCATGCTATCCTTTTCTAGCGATTGGTCTTTCCTGATGACACGTCCAAAGTAAATGAGCCTAAGAAACATTCAAGCTAAACTTCCTCCAAAACTGATTTGTTCATTCTACTGCAAGTCCATGGTATATTCAGTATTCTTTGCCAACACCACAGTTCAAATATGTCAGTTCTTCTTTGATTCCATTGTTATTTTCCAGCTTTTACATGCATATGAGGCAATTGAAAAGTAATAATATCTATTGTGAAAACAACCCCCAAATCTCACTATATAGGGGTTTAACACAATAAAAA
>NW_004443969.1:21328515-21330117 GCF_000243295.1 Trichechus manatus latirostris | reverse complement strand
TAGTATATTCAATATTCTTCGCCAGCACCAGAATTCAAAGGCATCAATTTTTCTTCAGTCTTCCTTATTCATTGTCCAGCTTTTGCATGCATATGAGATGATTGAAAACACCATGGCTTGGGTCAGGTGCACCTTAGTCCTCAAGGTGACATCTTTGCTTTTTAACACTTTAAAGAGATCTCTTGCAGCCAGTTTGCCCAGTGCAATGCGTCTGTTGATTTCTTGATTGCTGCTTCCATGGATGTTGATTGTAGATCCAAGTAAAATGACATCCTTGATAATTTCAGTCTTTTTTTCTGTTTATCATGATGTTGCTTATTGGCCCAATTGTGAGGATTTTTGTTTTCTTTACATTGAGTTGGAGTACGTAGGATACACTTTTTTATTTTCTACTTAAGACTCACCTACCCAACTCAGCTGGATGTTCAATATTATATTACTGAGGTCTTTCTACACACTCATTGCTTGACCAATCCAAATTGCCTAGGTATTCATTGAATACTTACCTGGCACAATCTTTTTATATAGATAATCTCACTTCATAATCCTAACAATCCTATGAGCTGGGTATGTTATTATTCACATTACACAGCTGAAGAAATTGAGATCGAGAGGAGTTAACTAGCTTATGGACAAAGAGCTGAGAAATTATTCAGTTAAGATGGACTAAATAATGTTCCAATTGTAGATGTTATCAAAATCAATCCCACCTTTTGTCCGTTAACTGATGTTTTATCTCCAAGAATGCAGTCGGGTAGAGGTGAATACTGTTACAAATCATGGCCATTGTCTTCCATTTAGTCACTCAGTTAAGAATGTGGGTGGAATATACACTCTACGAAGAAAATTTTAAATTCAGCCTGCCCTCGAGTATGGATTTGATGGCAAGAGACCCCAGCCTGTAACAATGAATTCTTCTTTTTTCCCCTTTTTTTTTTATTTTCAACTTTGCATAGAGTATAGTGATAACAGTGGAGAGAGTGAGGTCCGGAAACCTTTGGGCAATCATATGGAAAAGGAAGCTCTTTCCCACCAGGGACAGTAGCCCAGCACAGCAGGTGTCTACCTTCTAGGCTCCTCACTACTCATGCCCTCTCATTTGCTCTGTCTCTTTCTCTCTCTATTTCTTTCTATCATTTATTATTTCTTGTTGCTAGTTGCTGTTGGGTTAACTCCGACTCATGGCAACCTTACGTATAACAGAACAAATTGTTGCTCGAACCTGCGCCATCTTCATGATCATTTGTATGTTTGAGTCCATTGTTGTGGATATTGTGCAGTGCTTTCCACTTAGAAGGCTCATCTTTCAGCACTTAAGCAGACAATGTGCCATCTCTCAGTTTGTTGTACGGTGGTGGCTTGTGTGTTGCTATGATGCTGAAAGCTATGCCACCGGTATTTCAAATATCAGCAGGATCATCCATGGTAGACAGTTTTCAGCAGAGCTTCCAGACTTATGAATCACAACAGAATATCTTTTCTTACTTCCTCTCTATTCATCTGGCTGTTTTTCTTTCTCCATTATCTCCTTTTCTTCCCGCTTATCTCTCTTTTTCCCTCTCTCCTTTCATCTTCCTCTCTCTCTCTCTCTCTCTCTCTCTC
>NW_004443969.1:21325754-21327166 GCF_000243295.1 Trichechus manatus latirostris | reverse complement strand
AAGAATTATAAGCCCTTAACAGCCCTTCTCAGTCAGGCCCATCACCCCTCTCACTTCACTTCACTTTTGTCAGTTTCATAAGCTCCCCTGGCCTCCTACCCACCACAGAGGACATGCTGGTCCCTCTAGATAGAATACTTTTCCTTCAATTCTCTTCTCAGTTAACACTTGCTATTTCTTCAAGATATTTTAATATCTTATAATGTATAACTCTTGCCATTAAGTTGATTCTGACCCACAGCGACCCTATAGGACAGAGTAGAACTGTTCCATAGGGTTTCCAAGGAGCAGCTGGTAGATTTGAACTGCCAACCTTTTGTTTAGCAGCCAAGCTCTTAACCACTATGCCACCAGGGCTCCTTAGAAAGAAATGGGGGGGGGGGGTCAGTTTATAAGTAGAGATAATACCTCTAAATGCTTATAAATTTTTGAGGAAAACCTGACCTGTCCTCCTTCACCATGTCACATATTTTATCATATGTTCTCATTTTGCCACACATTTCTCATTCTAAATACAATAACAATTTTCTTTTTTTCTCTAATCATTTGATTAATGTCTGTCTCCACCACTAGTCTGAAAGCTCCATATAAAATAGAGAATATTTAAAAAAAAAAAAGTGTTGAAAGAATGTGAATGAAAAACCAATAGGCTCTATTCCCTAATCAAAGATTTTTTGAATGTGGTTATTGGTTTCAATTTCTAGATTTAGTCCATTTAACAGCAACATTCAAAGACAAACAGAAAGAACACAAAAAAAAAAACTGAAGAAAATTAAATCTTGCATGATGGACACTTTGCATTATGTTAACATCCAGAGAGTAGATTACAACTTTAAGTTTGTTATGAATGTTTGATGTTACACAAATATGACAATAGTCTCTCTGAAATGTCTGTTATTCAGCTCTTTTGTTTCTTAATCTTTTCTAAATTTGTCCCATTCTTTCTCTCAGCTCATGTTAACACCTAAAGATTTGCAATGGTAGAAATCAATAATGAGGCATAATTTTGGTCCAATATTCATTTGAAATCCTGAATTCGTTCATTCATTCATTTATCCATCCACTCACACATTCATACATAAGTTATCTAGAACCTAGAATACAAGGTACTGTGTGGAATACAAAGATGTGTTGACATACCAAATGCATAAAATGTTCCTAGTTTCAAGAAGTCCCTGATTTAATATACATTAAGTTAAGATAATCTCATAAACAGCAGTAATAGAAAGCCAATGGGATAAAAGCCATGCTAGGGGTTTAAAATAAGTGTCAGAGAATTTCAGAAGGAGGAATTACTAGTAGAGGGTATGCAGAAAGGAAAGATGTCAAGAAGGTAGTATTTGTATTGTGCATTAAGCAATTAGAGGGATTTTACTTGGTAAAAATCCATTTTAGGCAGAAAGAATGACATC
>NW_004443969.1:21321971-21322935 GCF_000243295.1 Trichechus manatus latirostris | reverse complement strand
TAAACCCATTCTTGTGGCCACCAGGCATAGTTGTTTACTCCTTCTGTACTGTCCTTTGTTTGCTCTGAGCTCTTTTGTTGATCTTATAACCTTGAAGTATTATCATGCATTTGCCTGTATGTTTCTTCTACTGCATTATGACATCTTTGAAGCTAGGGTTTGCATAAGTCTGAGAATCCACAGACAATAGCTAAAATAAGTAAGGGGATTATTTTTCTCATGAAACCATATGTCCAGCGATAGGGATCCCAGAGCTAGTACTATAGTTCAATGACACCATTAGGGAAGGAAACCGTCAGCCTCCATCCTCTTTCAGATTGCCTAGTGGTTACTAGATGGCTTTTCACCTCTAAGTGTCTTATCATCAGACTTGGCAAGAAGAAGGAAATAATAGAAACAAAAGAAGGTGATGAATATTGAAAAAAAACAAAAATTCCCCCAAATTTCCACTTACAGCTCATTGCAATTGTCATAATTGTCCACCCCATGTTACAAGAGAGTTTGGGATGAAGAGTAAGGGCAAAAGGTAGAAGTGTAGGCAACTAACAGGATTTGCTACAGAGACTGTTATCCTCAGTTCCCTGAATTATATTAGGTGTTCAATAATTTTTAGATAAATGAATGAAAAAAATGGCAATCTTGTTCTTAATGTAATCATTCCAAAAGAGTGTATGTGCTTTCTACCAAGAGTTCATAGTTTTGAAGTAATTGTTTTGAGCTTTTTATTTTTTTTTCCATTTGTACAGAATTTGATTCAGATAAAACACATTTTCCTTTTCTTAACCTGAACTTTACAAAGTGGCGACTTTGAACAAATAAATTATCTGTGCAACCACAACTAAAAATGTTAACTTTGAACTTCTTATTAAAGGAATCCACTCTTATCATTTAATAAAGTGGTGCTGATATTGTCCACACTTAAAAAAAATCACTCAAGAAGTTATGTGTAGTAATACTTTTTTTT
>NW_004443969.1:21320121-21321583 GCF_000243295.1 Trichechus manatus latirostris | reverse complement strand
CACCCCAAAACTTAGAAGCATAAAACAAATATTTATTATTTACTATGTGTGTTCTGGCAAACATACTTGGGATACATTAGGCAATAAAATGGATGAGCACCTCTGCTCTCACACAGCGGACATAATAGTGGAGGGAGACATTGAAGGAACAGTAAACTTGTGAAGTATATTCCATGTTGAAAGTGATGTATTAATGAAAAATTAAGTAGGGTAAGATGGATAAGAATGCTCGTACATAGTGGAAGGGAGTTAAACTGTAAATAGTGTGATGATGGTGAGACTCATTAAGGGACTGATATTTGAGCACACAATTAAAGGAAGAAAGTTATAAAGATAGCTATGAAGATATCAGGGCAGAAAGCATTCCTGTTAGAGGATATTGTTCATGCCAAAAAAAAAAAAAAAAAATTGCCGTCGAGTCAATTCTGACTCATAGCAACCCTATAGGGCGGGGTAGAACTGCCCCATAAGGTTTCCAAGGAGCCCCTGGTGGATTCCAACTGCTGACCTTCTAGTTAGCAGCCTAGCTCTTAACCACTGCTGCACCAGGGCTGCATTTCATGCAAGTACCTTTGATATGGGAGCATGCATAGGACCTTCAAGGAATAACAAAGAAGTCAAAAGTATTGGAGCAGAATGAGTAAGGAGAAAAATAGTAGAGGTTGAAGTCAGAGAAGTAATATACAGCCACATTGTGTAAGGCCACATACTTTAGGACCTGAATTCCCTAAGTCTGTTTCCACCTTGATCTCTTTCTAGCTGACTTCTAGCAAATCGTCAAAATTGCCTTCAGTTAACAATGCCTAAAATGTTTGCCTGAAACCTTGGTGGCATAGTGGTTAAGAGCTACAGCTGCTAACCAAAAGGTTGGCAGTTTGAATCCGACAGGCATTCCTTGGAAACTCCACGGGGCAGTTCTAATCTGTCCCATAGGGTTGCTATGAGTTGGAATTGACTCAATGGCAATGGGTTGGTGTTTTTTTGTTTTTTTGTTTTTTTTTTGTAAAATGTCTGTATAACCTTGATTATGCAGCAGTAACAAATGAATCCAACATATCCATGTCTTATACATATGTTACATGTTCATCACAGGTTGGCCATTGCTGTGTTCTGTATCTTTGTAACTCATGGACTAAGGCTGACAATATAGTCTCTACTGGGAGCATCGCTGCTGTTGTGGTAGAGAAGACAGCAGATGGTGAAATACTAGCTATCTCTTGAAGATTCCACCTGGAGTTTACCCAAGTTACTTCTGCTCATGTTTGATTGACCAAAGCTGGTCACATGGCCAAGTAAACCATTAATGGTACAGGAAAATATATAATTCACCCACTGGAATGGATAACATCTATTTGTCAAGATAATGCAGTCTACCACTATGTATGGAGCCTTGGTGGCGCACTGTTTAAGAGCTATGGTGAGCTACAGCTACTAACCTAGAAGTCGGCAGTTCAAAGCCACT
>NW_004443969.1:21316134-21318561 GCF_000243295.1 Trichechus manatus latirostris | reverse complement strand
AAGTTTTTTAATTGGTCTCTCTGATGCAACTCTTGCCTAGCTACAGTTAGCTTAGCCTCAGCATGGTAGTCACAGCGGCCCTCATGAAATGTCAATCAGATGATGTTATCCCTTGTCTTCAAACTCTCCAGCAGTTTCCCTCTCACTCACAGTAAAAGTTTAAAGCCCTTATTATATCTTATATGGTTTTATCCTTCTCTATTTCTGACTTTAGTCTCTTTAATGACTCTTACCATCTTCCAGGGACACTGGCCTCTGTCCTGGTCCTTGAATTTCCAGACATCTTCATTTCAATGCCCCTTTACTTATTGGTTCTTCTTCTGGAATATCCTCCCCTACCTGATTCCCTCCTTCATGTTTTATAATTCCCTGCTCAAATGTCACCTTCTCCATGAGACCTTTCCTAATGACCATTATATAATGGCCAATGACCATCCATCTGTAACCTTGAACTCCTTATTCTTCTTAGTCTGCTTTATTTTTACCATTGCATTTATTAAAGCCCACCAATTGACCAAACACATAGTTGTGTTGTGGTTGTTTATTGTCTGTATAGCCACTCTAGAATGTAAACTTTATAATGGAAATAACTTTAACTGTTTTGTTCATTGTTATAGCCCTTGCACCTAAAACAGTGTTTGGCATACAGAAGAAACTCATTATTACTCTAAATAGACAAATAAACCAAAGCAAACTATAGAGATAACAGTCCAGCTTTTCTTCAACAGCAACAGTACAAACACTCTTCTAAAAGTTAGGAGCTTTGTCTTGTGCACATAAATCTTTCAAATCAAAAGACATGAAAAATGCTTTGAATTAAAGTGCTTTGTAAAGCTTACAATTTATCTTTTTTTAATCATTAGGTGTCTAGGACTCAGGTTCACAATGATATACAAAAACAGAATCTGTATATATTAGTAATCAAGGGAAGACAATCAAAGAAATATGTGCTAACTAAACCCCTCGTTCCTCCTTATGAGTGTCTGTCACAGCTTAAATACTAGTTTAGTTTCTATGTTCTCATAGGTTATAATTTTCTTTTGCCAGAATAAGAATATTTTAAATGATTCCCTTTAGATGATCAGAAGATATGTGCCAATCCCTTAGGACAGTTTATAAAGATAACTATATGTTAAATGGTTTTCTGTTTAAAACCTGCATAGAAGTAACCCTCAATGACCAGAGAGTAATTGCTCCTAATAAGAAATTAAACTATTACCTGCTTCTTTTTTCTTTTTCTTTTTGAAGATGGTCAAAATGATAATAGTAATAAAAATCCTTAGAGAAAGAAATAACTTCAAACGGTTGATTCACTTGTTTTGAAAATGAGATTTCTTTTTTGGGTAACAAAATCTATTGAACAAAATGAGGTGAAACCCACTTATGTTTCTAGTTATTCTAGTTAGCATGTAAGACCTTGGGCAGATGCCAGTGGTTCCATCTCCCACGCAGAAAACTTGAACCAAAGAGAGAATTTGTGTGTGAGAAGCTTCAAGATGACCTTTTGTTTTTCTTCTCCTCAAATGAGTACTTCCTCAAAGAATTCAACCTACACAGAATTTTGAAAATATTTTGGTGGTTGCCCCATTTTGAGCATTTTTCTAAATTGTAGGCATTTTTATAATTTCTTTGCTTTTGTTTTACTTTTCAATTGTTTTCAGATTTTCTTCATTCATTTTCATTAGTCATCTTTGTAACGTTTACAGTTAGAGGAACAAATGTGACAAGGAAAGAACAATTGTTTAGTACAACCAGATAAATTCTGTTTATGAATGTGGTCCTGTGTGCTTGTGATGTGGGGTCACAATACGCTTTCTAAAATTTCCTGATTTTTTTCTCTTGAGAGCAACTAGAAATCATATCAATAGTCAGATAGATTGATTGACAGATAAAGAGACAAATTCAAACAGTTAATTTGCCCTAGATGCAAAGGTCAGACATTTCAATAAGTATTTTCTTTATGGTAGCTTTTTAACTATTTCTGAAACATCATCTTGAATTCATACGTGCATATAGAAAAAGAAATGATCAACCCCAATGTAATATGAATTAATCTTAGAGGACTTAACATGTGGTTGAAAAGATTGTTTTATACAAAAATATGGAGAGCCTCATCATGGTCAATATTCTTTGACATAGGGCCCCAGCGGGATGGGTAGAAAAGCTGATGGAGGGGGCAGAGAAAAGATTTATTAACATGGAAAGAGAGATATACATCCAGACCAATAACACAAAAAGTCTGGACCACTGAGAGTTCAAAAAGCATGCCCTACTTACTTACATTTATGTGATTTCTTAACTTAATCATTTAAAGATGCAGACTTACCTGGGTAGAAATTGCCCCTTTTCTTCCCAAGATCAGAAGTGAATACAAAATTTCCATCTCTGAGATATTCAGCAGAATCAAGCAACAGAACATTTTAATTG
>NW_004443969.1:21299401-21315828 GCF_000243295.1 Trichechus manatus latirostris | reverse complement strand
AAAAAAAAGTAACCATTGAGGCACCTAAAGTCCTGGATGTCTAATCTTTCCCCAAGTCATTGTTAGGCCTGAGAGACAACTACACTTTCAGATTTCTCAGAGCAAGGGCTGTGTCTTCTAGTTCATCATCTGCTCACAATTAATACAAGGTAACAGGCACATTCTTGATAAATGTGGATGAGATCTCATTGATTCCAGGAGAGCACATAAACTATACTTTAGGACATCAAAATCATCAAAGTCTGATTTAGAACATATTGAAGCCTCTGACATACAGGTACAAATGGATCTCTAGCCCAAATTGAATAAAGCTGTATCTCTTCCTTTTATAGAGAGATCGGCACCTGTACAGCCAAGCTAGAATCAAAACCAGCAAGAGGCTAAGTAGGGCAGGAAGGTCTTTTTCCTTGCTCAAACTTCTTGAATTTAGATATCCAGGCTGCCCATAAAATTGGTCGTGCACTTGATATGATTTCAGGGAGTCAGGAAAACCTTCACTGACCCTTCCAAACATCCTTCCCCTTCTAGTCCTTCCATTGACTACTTTCTCACACCAAATGCTGTCTAATAGGGAAAGCAATTTTAAAAGTCAGAGGGGAGGCTTAAAATATAAATGCAACTGTGAGCGATCATCTGTTGACCTAAAACCAACTACTCTACAAGACATATTAGACCCTTTCCTGGGAAAACATCCTAATGGGGAGGGAAAGTCAAGTGTGCGGGTTCCTCCAAATGGGCATGGTACATTACTTTTTACACTTGTCAACAATGCTTGTTGCCTTGAACACCCACTGCATCTTAACAGTCTGGTTGAAATCATTGTAAATAATCTTCCACCAAATGAGAGAAAATACTATATTCTACAAATGTTTTTAAACTCTAATTCCCTTTTCAGCATTGCAAATGACTTGGGATAATCCACTTCAATTATCTCCACAAGCACTTACTGAGTGCCTCTTGTTATGATTATTTTGAGCATATAGGAAAATTAAAGACAGTCCTGGGCTTCAAGAAACCGTAACTCTCTGAATGGGAACAAGAACTGCAAAAAAGAGACAATTTGAGTCACAAAACAAATGTTAGCTAAGGTGCATTTAGTTCCATTTTATCTATTTACATATGTGGAAACTGGGGCTTTAAAAGTTAAATAACTTTCCCAAGGAGTCAAATAGTTAAATGCAGTCCTAGGTCTAATACTTAGGCAGATGAGAAAGAAAAATACATGATGAACAGTGAATTATTAATTCCTTAATAACAGTGAATTATTTTGTTTACTGTCAGGTTTCAAAATACATTTACACAAACAGTGCATTTTTCTGTTATGATAGTTGTTTGGTTACAAAAATTCTTTGTTCACTAAGGAATAGTTAAGACTTTACAAAATATTTTGCACATACTATATGCTCTAGAAATATGTCTACTGAATAAAATAATTAATAAAGTTAATTATTTCAGGGAAGTTAAGGCATTTTTCCAAATAACAGATGCAACAATTTTTATTTTAAACATTGAGCTGAATAAAATATGTTTCAATGGCTAAAAATATTGGGCAGCATAATTTACATTCTTACCACTGTATACAGTTTGTTTTCCACAAATGATAAGATTTCGTGGCCTCAACTATAGAGTATGAAATCCACCTGACCCAGTGGTTAAGTGATACAGCTGCTAACCAAAATGTCAGCAGTTTAAATCCACCAGCCGCTCCTTTGAAACCCTATGGGGCAGTTATACTCTGTCCTATAGGGTCATTATGGGTCAGAATCAACTCGACGGCAAAGGGTTTGGTTTTTGGTTTGGTACTCTTTTTGACTGGTGGCACAGTGGTCAAGGGCTCAGGCTGCTAACAAAGGGTCAGCATTTCAAATCCACCAGCCACTCCTTGGAAACTCTATGGGGCAGCTCTACTCCATCCTACAGGGTCGCTATAAGTCGGAATTGAACTGACAGCAATGGGTTTTTTTTTTGTTGTTGTTATTTTGGTATCCTTTTTGATTATTTGTGTTAATGTTAAAAATATGAAGAGAAAGCAATTTTAGTGTCTATTGGCAAACTACAGGAAGTTTCAGAATAAAATAGAGAGGACAGGTAGTTTTCAGCTCTCTGAAACTGTGTATGTGCCACCCTAAAATGCATGTCATGCTAATTCGTAATGTTTTATGCTTCCTCTTCTTTTGCTTTGAAAATTCATCCTGTTGATTATAAAATTGCTTCTGGGTGAAAATGGGAAGTTTTCTTGCTAATTTTGAGAGGAAAAAAGATGGGAAATAACGAGGGTGTTTTTCTTCAGTGACTAGACATTCGGTGAACAAGCAGGTTGTTTTGACAGATGAGCTAAAGGTCTGTCCATCATAGACGTGGGAGGTCCTCAGTCGTCTGACTGCAGAAGGGAGAATGCTGAAAAACAGCCCATGTGTAGATCGATAAGGAGAAAACTTAGGCAAAACCACTGAAGAAAATAAGATCTAGTCTAACAGAG
The DNA here is from genome assembly GCF_000243295.1 of Trichechus manatus latirostris. NCBI lineage: Eukaryota > Metazoa > Chordata > Mammalia > Sirenia > Trichechidae > Trichechus > Trichechus manatus. The sequence goes on along the minus strand of NW_004443969.1, from coordinate 21,313,349 downwards.
ACTGCTTTGATAAATGAATGATAGCACGTGTGAATGAATGAATGCTTATGTAATTCACTATTTATAATCCTTCTTCGGAAAATATTTACTAGGATTCATTCTGCTTGTTCTCACATAAAGTATGTACCTGGTCATATATTCAGCTCAAGAATTGTGATGATATTCCAAGTCCTTGAAGTTGTTCTGACCATTTCTCCCTCCATACATTTGGCTAAGATCGTAGTCTACTCATTTCTCCAGATCTCTCTCTCCCTACAACCACTTGGCTCCACATTATACCTCCCAATGTACTTTTTAATAGACACACTAGCCTTTTCATTGCAGGCAAATGATTTAATATTTTTGAGTTTGTTTTCCTCCTGTGTAAAATACACCTCATAAAATTTTCTCTGCTGATTTTGATAGGCTACCATGAGAAACTAAATGTGAAAGCTCTTAGGGGAATAGAAATAACTATAGAAAGGTAAAATATTAGCATTATAAAAAATACTTATGCTTTTAGCTGGGTCTTTGAGAGTAGGAATGATTATACTGACCCACCAAAGCAGATGTTTTCACAGATGTTTTCAGGCTTGTTCAAGGTGAGCACTAGTCCTGTGTAAAATGAAGAACTGGAATTGGGGGTGCAGTCAGTAGCTGAAGGAGAGGAAAAGTTATGAGCCTGCCCTTGAGTTAATTTTAAGAATTTATAATTATTGACCACAACCTCTCACCAAATAGTGAATTAATAGTACAATAAAAGCATCTTTAATACTTTTATTTTGCATATAATATACCAGAGAGCAGAGAGGTGTGCAGGCTTGCACAGTTAGACAATTATTTATGAGGGTGCCTTAACTGCTAAAGGAATACAGGAAGTAATGGAATGACTAACTCCTTCAGAAATGTTTGTACTCAGTAGCGTATTGGTCAGGCCTTTTACTTGTTGTTCTTATTAGAAGCTCAAATAAAATTGACTTATTTTTAAAGAAATGCATTGGTTCTTCTAACTGGATGGTTGTTAAGGCAATTTTAGTGTCGAGCACAGCTAGATCCAAGGTCTAAACTAATGTCCTTGAAAAAATCTGTGTTTCTGCTTTTTTATTTTACAGGCTGTATTCTTTGGTAGGTTTTTCCTAGGTCACTTGTTGTTGAAGGCTTAAATTGTATAACAAGTAACAAAAGCAGCAAGAAAAATATAAGAAGTGTGATTTTTTTTCCAGATAGTTTGAGTTCGAGTCTCAGGAATTACTGCTGCTTGCAGGTTTTTGTCATGTGGTCATAACTGGACTAATTATGCAGCCAGATCATTGGCATTCCCTGACTGGATGGACCAGATTTAATTGTCTATTTCTGAATGGGAGTGGGTATGGGGTGAAGGTATCCCATTATAAATACCCAAACTAAGAGTAGGGGACAGAGGTTCCTAGTGGTCTGCTTGTCCTCTGTTAATTGATTACTCTCCAGCCCTAACCACCAAATCCCTAAATTCAGGGGATACTTAAGTGAAATTTTCATTCTAGAGAAAGGAAAAAATATATATATTGCCTGAGCTTGTTGGGTTTCTACCTTGCGCACCAATACCATTTTTATATTCACCAAAGAGGTCAATTATAGATGAATAATTAACCTTCATAAAGTTGCATAATAGATTTTAGTTTTATAAATATGTATAAATAATTTAGACTTAATGGATGTTAGCTACGATTTCTGAGTTAGTCTTTAGGATCCCTTAGAATACTTTTCTTAGGGCTAGCCATACACAATAGGCGTTCAATCAATCAATGTTAAATTTGACGGAGTTCATTTTCTTGAGCCACATACCTGATAGGGATTCTTAGAGCAATAGCTATATGTCCTAAAAAAAAAAAAACTATCCCCTCCCCCCCCCAAAAAAAAAATTAAGAAACACAGGCAAGTTCTGAAGGGTGAAGAAGTTTATATTACTCTATTACTCTGAATACAGTATTTAAAACCAATGTCTTGACCCATTAATCAATTATAATTAATTCCCATGGTCATAACTGGAGTGAATAAACGAATAAAAGTATGAAACAGGATATAACATTATAGACCAGAAAAGGAAAGAATAAAACTAAATGTATCACGTATAGTAGGCGTATTGTTCCAATGAAATTTTATTTCATTTGTTGTATGTATGTCTGTATATATACTAAGCCATTCTAAAAAATGTATTTCTTTCATTGCATTGCAGTCAAAAAAAATTTGAAAAACAACCTCCCCTCCCAGAGTGATGGTATGTGTTTGCTTTGTCAGTGGCCATGGTTTATGTTGTCAGCTGGTAGCAGAATCAGAGTGCAACATTGACACCTAACATATAACCATATTTGGCAGATGGAGACCTTGGAGAGCATGTGCCATGTATGAATCTAGCTTAGGCAGGTTTTCAATTTGTCCATAATGTGCTCATTGGTTTGGAACTATGTGGATGTACATGTTATTTGGTATGGATGGATTTGTCTGACTTCTTGTCAAATCAATGTTTATTGACAAAAATCTATTTTGTTGTTTTGTTCCAGAAATCTATATTGGCACCATTCCCTGTGGATATTTGGCTAGTCGGTGGCAACCAGAGATGCCAGCTAGAGCTTTTACTGTTTTTATGGTGCCAGCTGCTTTCTTGGCTTGGATTTCTTTTGTTCAGATTGTAAATGAGGGCAAGACACCCAAATCCACCCCAGTGTGCTCAGTGGGAAATGACAGGAGCCCAATAGCTTAAGGCTAAGCAGCAGGGGCTTTCATGAATGAGGGGTCAGATATAGTGGTGGCTATAAATGTGGAACTGTGGTAACGGATGTTATGCATAATAGTAGCAGACAAATGTCTATATATGCATAATAGTAGCAGAGAAGTGTGTATGTGTGTTTATGTACATTTGTGTTTGGGAGAGATTTCTTTTTTATTGAAATGTGACTATTTGTAACTAAGCAAAGTGATTGATTTCTTTAAATACATAAGAAAGCACTCAAACTATAGGAAGAAAGTTCTCTTCATAGTTAGGGTTATAAATATGTGACTTTTTTTTTTTTTTTAAACATTCACAGACAGTTTACTCCATTGATGGATTAGCCCAGATTTTGTTCTTTTTCGTTTAGTCCTAGCTTATGCATTTAGGCCATTCCAGACTCTTTAGGACTTCTGCCAGAGGTACAAAGAGGAAAGCAGAAAAACATGAAAATTAAATCCCTCAAATGACATTATTTGTTTGCAGGTCTTGTAAAATTATGGGGATGGGAAATTGAAGATCATGCCTACAAAGAAGAGTTTGAATTATCTGTGTACTTAATGATCTGTGCTTTCAGATTCTCTGATTATCATAAGTAATTGAGGGAAAGATGAACTGCACAGGATGTCCCTTCCTGCTGTGGCAAAAGAAGATTTTTGGCCCGGTATAAGGGACTGAGCCTGGAAGGGAGAGGCTACATTGGGCTAGAGTGGTGGGCCAATGCTCCTGTTCCACTTACTGGGATGCACTGAAAAGGAAGTAAGTCCAAGTTCAAAGTCCGTCCTAGAAGGAAGTTTGATTCTAGACCTTGGAATGGGATGGATAGTGATTGTGCTACCTCTTAAGGAGAAAAAAAAAAAAGAGAGAGAGACTGGAAAGGCAATAATTAAATAAGGCAGCTATTTTCTTTAGGACTGATAAAGAAGATATGACTTCTCAACCAAGTTTTTGGTCCTTGGCATAGAAAAGTTTTCAACTTCACAGTTTTTGTCAGTGTTGTAATTTTTGTTTTATATGCACATGAATGTCTGTAAATACCTCTAATTTTATTCCTCTAAAATAGATTGTGGAAATCTGAGAAATGATGTGTCATTTCTATAAGGTATGTTACTGGTAAAGAGGGCTAAAAATAAAAGGTTATTTGTTCAAGCCCTGATTTCTAAGCCACATTTCCCCTGTCAATGACTAAAATCTTGACCCCAATCCCAACACCTTCACATTGATCTGTTTTACAGTCCCCAATAATTTTAGTTCTTGCTTATTCTGGCCACCCAGGTAGTCTCTGCAAGAAATGGGCTGAGAGGTTAACGGGGTCCAACTGAAGTCATAGTTTTAAGTGCAGATACATGGCGTTAATGTGCAAGCAAGCTGCTTTGTCCACCTTACCATTCTCTACTCCTAAACCTTATCATCTAACACCTTCACTGCTAATTTTGTAAAAGAGGTCCTCAAAAATCCAGTTTTTCTCTTGATTCTGATTCTATAACAGATTAAAAATGAATTTATGGTTGTCCATAAAAATATGCACAATATGCTCATAATCTTTCCAGTACTTTTGTTTTTGTCTATATCTAACAAGCTGGTTTCCTCCAAAAAAATAAACTCCACCAGAAACCAGAAGGGACACACCCTGAGCTCCACCCAGCCCTCAGATCAGACGAGAACTTTCTATTTTTTAAAAGAAATACCACAATAATTGCTTTTCTGCTGCTTTGCATGAAATCATGAGACACGGAATGTTTGCCAAATAGTTCTAAGCCTATTAACGTGATCAACTATGTGTGAGTAATGAAAAGAGATTCTGGAGGATTCTTTTAGTATTGAGATCACAAATTCAAAAAAACTAAGCAATCAGCCTGCTACCTTTAAAGAAAACATTTCTAATAAAATTGGTGAAGAGTACTAGCCTGAATCCTTCTCACTTAAATATTTAGAAAGAATGTTGTACTTCTATACCCACAAAAACTTATGTAAAAGCATGGATGATGTAATGTTTAGACAGTAATTAGGACAGGGGGTAAAAATATATATGTATGTAATTTTCCCCCCTAGCAAATGGCAAATGTCCTGTTTAGTGCACATAGAATTAAGAACATCCTTCAGAAAAATCTTTAAAAAGTGGTTAGGATAGGAATCTATATCCAAGGTTGAGCCAGAAAGAAAGATAACCCAGCAATCACACTACTTAACCAGGAAGCATGTCTCAATGTTTTTCAGAAAGGGTTCCTGGTGTTATTTAAAGGTGTAAACCAAAACCGAACCAAACCAAACCCATTGCCTTCAAGTCGATTCCAACTCATAGCAACCTTACAGGACAGAGTAGAACTGCCCCATAGGGTTTCAAAGGAGTGGCTGATGGATTCAAACTGCTGACCTTTTAGTTATCAGCCAAGCTCTTAACAACTGCACCAGGAGGGGTCCTTTAAAGGTATACTACCCTTCAAGTTGGATTTAAAGGCCAAACCAGTGCTCCAGTCTAAGGACATAGAAAAAGTGGACCTAACTACTAGTTCACATTTAGCCCTTCCATCTTCCCTCAGTATCCTCCATACTTAGTAAGAAATAGAGAAAGGGCTCTTGTCATGGTAAGATCCATATATTGCAATCTATGGCCTCCAGATTCCTGGTTGTAAGCCATGTAACATATGAAGTCCCAGTATATTACCACCTACAGGGCAAAATTCTGGGCTGGGTTACTCTATTATAGAAGGCATGCCATGACTGTTGAACCTGTAGTTGTTCCCAGGGGACTTCCTAGTTTCACATAAGAAAAGAAGTCTGCATAACCTTTCTGGGTCATTCAAACAGAGTCAGACGATTGTAGAGGTCTTAGCTCTCTAGAGTGCTCAACTTTCCTGCGTGTTTATTTACAGTATATGCTTCTTTTAGCTAGGACTAAGGATCTCTGATTTATCCTTGTTCTGGATCATTAATTCTGCAAATTTGCACACCGATATGGGTGAGAGAAGTAGTCGTGCAAGCATTGAACCAGCACGTTACAATGCTGAGTTTTCCAGGAAGTTTGGGGACTCTAGTAAACCTCTGAGTCAGAGCAGAGCTGGTTAGCTAGAAAGACCCTGAAGAAAAGACCTGGGAGATTGCAGTGCATTTCACTTTTTGTAAGTGTGAAATTAATATTAATGGAGACAACAGAGTTCAGTTCAGGAAATAGTGCCATTGAGTTTGCCTAAGAAGAAACAGAACCACCAGGGTTACATAAATATACATACATCCCAGTGATACAGCATTTGTTTAAGACGGCATTTCCTTGAGCAGGGGATGTGAGTAATGTAATATAAGAAAACGACTGGACCAGCAATTCAGAATGGGTAAAAAAAAAATACTTCCCTGGAAACTATGTTTAAAGAGACCACAATCTTCTGGAAGACAAAAACAGAGGTGGTTTTAATTTGTTTTTTAAATCATAAAACATTCAGGTCAGATGCCTAATTTTTTCCCCTGATAAACCCCTATATACATACGTATATGCATATATATGTGCGTGTGTGTGTGTGTGTGTGTTTCCTGAGTTATGGCAGAACAAGGTGACCTGCCTGGATTTCAGGTCTAACTGATCTCTAATTTACACAATAAATTTATATTGTTGACCTCTAGACTTGCATTTAGAGATTATTACTTCATTGTTAAATATAAACATTTCTCTATTATTTTCTTCCAGAAAACTGCCACTGCATTAAATACAAGTTTTGCAAAGTACTTTTGTATTCTACTATCCTCTTTGAGTTGAGGGTGATTGCATAATTAAACCTGGCTTGAAATCAACCATATAAGAGTTGAATGAATACCAAGTCCAACTGGGGAGGATTTACCATATGAATGTTCCTTTCCTAAGACTAAAACACAGGTTAGATTTCCAAGTTTCAGAATGTTGCTCAATGAAAGAAATATGTTGCCCATGAGAAAAAAATAAATCAAAGGGTGGTGTAATCTATAATCAAAGGCACTAATGGTCACAAAGCATTCAGAACAAAGGTTTGCTGAGCTAGCAAAGACGTGGAAAAAGTTTAATACATAATCCATTCTAAGTAAAAAGTCTTTATTACCTAAAAGAATAGGAAAGCTTCTTGGTGGTGTATTTTCTTTTATTTGTTACTGTTCAAATTACTCTAAATTTAGCATGAATAAATTAACTCTTTCTGTGACAGGGAAGACTTTTTAGAATATGAAATCTTTTGAGAGATAGAATGAAATAGAATGACACCAGACCTGCTGTTTTTCACCCTAATTTTACAACTTTAAAATATACTTTAAAAGGAACACTCAACTTCCTTTTCTTAACTTATTTTTATTTAGGATTATTGCAAATTTTTGTCTTCTGGGGTGCTCTTATAAGAAAAATCAGAGTTTCTTCTCTGTGCTTGTTGGGTACATGGAATTATTCCTACATAAAACATTTAATAAACCAAACCAATGCTATGAAGGAATGGAATGGCCATATATGCTTATCCAGGGTTTTACACAGCAGGAAACAACAGTTCTGTGTGTGTGTTTTGCGGGGGGGGGGGGGGGGAGGGATATAAGGAATGTTCTATTTATTCTACTCTTGCAGGTAGAGGGAGATAAATGATATTTATATGAAAGCAGATACCCTTGTTTTCATTCCATGGCAAACCCTTACTCGTTATTCAGCCCTAACACATTTAAAAAAAAAAAAAAATGTTTATGCACATGTGGCCCACATACCAGTATTTGAGTGGGTGGTGAACAGTAAGTCTGAGGTATTAGTAGACAGAAGAAAATGAACATCACCCAGACTTGAGGCATCTAAGAAAAGGACAGATAAATTACTGGTTGGTTTTGACCATGACAAGATAATGTTGTCATTTGCAAAAATTCAGTTCTCCAAGCAACAGAAACTATTAAGTTTCCTTAGAAGGAAAGCTATAACTGCTACCATTACAAACATTTTTAATATAACCACCCAAATGAACCATACTTCGCCTTTCTACTCTGGGTTTTTTTTTTTTAATTGTTAGTTGCCATGAAGTTGACTCTGCCTCATGGAGACCTCATGTGTGCAGAGTAGAACTGCTCCATAGAGTCTTCAAGGCTGTGACTTTTCAGAAGTGGATCACCAAGCTTGTCTTCTGAGGTGCCTCTGGGTGGGTTCAAATAGCCAACCTTTCAACTAGTAGTTGAGCACTTAACAATTTGTGCCACTGAGGGATCATCTACTCTGGCTATCTCAACTATAATACATGTATTCCTCTGCACTGAAAATCTTGTTGCTGTTCACATGCTCTGCCCTGGTAAACAGAACCTAATATTCTTGAGGGCAAGGGTATTTCACCATTTTTAGGTGAAAGTTTGCCACTCCCCAAATGTGACTGAGTCTACAATAATGATTCTGATTATTTGGATTTCTGGTGTTAACTCTCAAACCTTTTTGCTTTCAATTCTCTTTTTTAAAATTCCCCCAAGAGTCACATTCATTTACCAGCAAGGCAGCAGCCTGTGTTCTAGGCTTTGCACTCTTTCTAGCCAGCACAGTAATGTGAATCAACTACAATCGCTTCTTCTGTGAAATGAGCGAGGGTGACTAGTTGCACCTTAATATTTCAGTCAACTTGCAGAGAAATCTGGTGGTGTATTTTATTATGGAAAGTCTCATGAAGAAAATGGAAACCATCTCTGCTGAGTTTGCACCTTGGTCATTGTATGAGCATTGATTCTCCTCGTGGTATTGGTGTGATAGTAGAGGGTAGATGAGATTAAAATGAATGTGTATTAGCCCTGGTGCTTTTGTAAATAGAGACATATCTATAATAAACCTGAGGACACTTTGCTACTAGAAACACAATTACCCAAAGTAGAACTAATATGAGGTATGAAAACACCAGCCAGATAGAAAATGGAGATTGTGGCACAAAAATGGTTTTATAATAAAAAATGAGAATGTAAAATATGACTGAATATGAGCTGAAGTGGGAAGGATTGGGAACGTCTTAATCTTACTGGGTATTGCTGTTTATCTAACACAAGTAAGAACCTCAAGCATGTGCCCAAAACTTCATTTTCAGTGGCTTGTCCAGATATCTGTAAAATCTGCTAAGAAAAGTGATGAGGAGCTGAGGAGGTTACATTAAAACAAAGTTCCATGTTGTACAAAAGTTTCTTTGATTATTATTATTACAAGAAATTAGTGGACTGGATCGCATACTAGGAAGTACACTGTCTTGAGACTTAAGAACCCAACGTTCTAATCATTCAGATTTTAAGTGGCTTTATGATCTTGGAAAATTTAATTTTACCTTTTAGAGTTTCAGTATTCTTGCTTGGAAAAAAGAATACATAATACTTGAGATCCTACCTTAAAAGCCAATATTTCTACATATCTAGTATTCATTCATCAAACAGTCATTGTGTATCCCTAATAATATTAGCTTGTACTCTTGACATTTGCCTCTTTCACCAAGTAGAAAGAAGCAGGGTAGGAGGATGGCAGGGAGGGATTGAGGAAGACTATCCAAGGATTCTGGCACAGTGATGTCCAGGTATTGGGGATTTAATGCTCTTTGCTGTCTCACGCTCACACTAGATGCTCTACACATGATGTTCAGTCATTTCAGAAGGTGGGAAGAAGTTAATGCTGAACAAAGTGTAGAAATACCACCACAGAAAGCAAAGACCAGGCCCTACAGGTTTTATTGCAAATAAAACTCAAAGAAATAAAAAACCAGGGATCAGAATGGGGGCAGAAAACATGTCACAATAAAAAAGACTGAGAAATACATATGACGGACCGCTAGAAACTTAGTCTGGGCTGGATACTGAGATGAACTTGCCTCAAGATTCTAGAATATTACACATTTTCTATGAAAAATTGAGGTTTGAAATCAATGCTCAAGTTCTATATGTGCAAGCCAGTAATGTAAAGTAATAGCTGAAGTTGAAGATGGCGTGTACAGGGAAGAGCAGCAGCTTTTAACAGGCTGGCCCTGATAAGCTAATGAGTTTTACTATGTGGCCTCAGCCTTATTGAGAGCCAAATGGGCCTTACACATAGGCAGAGGAAGTGATAGGTTACATATATACAGGTTGCTGAAAAGACCCATCTGTCTCGAAAATTCTATCCTGCAGATAGATTTAATTCCTGCATTTGTGATGATTTCTTTGGTTATGCAATCATTCTTTAGCATACATTCTTATTTTAAAAGTGTGGCTATACATGCCATGAACACCTTAGTACGAATGAGTTGATTACATAGTTCTTCTGGGGTAGTAACTGGGAGAAAGACAACAGGAGAACGCTTGGTATTTTAGGAAAAAGTATGATAATCTGGGAAGAAACAGAGCAGAAGAGGGTACCAGAGAATATATTTCCAAAGGTAAAATCTCACTTCATATTATTCCCCTAAGCATAAAAGTAATTAGGAGTGATTTGGACTTTCTAAAATGTAGAAAACAGCACCTAGAGACTTAAGACTTAATTTTATTCCTAGGTATGTACATAGCCTGCCTCTGTGATCTTAAACTCTAGAGGGCCTAGTAGTTCCTTTCACTAGTCTAGAAAGAAGCCAGAACACATCCTTTGCTTAGCCTAATTCCTTTGTGCTGAAGCAGCTCTCTGGGATCCTTGGAAGAAAGGTGCTATGTAAACCATGAGGGTGTGGACTTGGAGAGCTGGAAAGGGGAGCCTGTGCGGTCTTGGATGGAGACTCGATTTCTTCATGTGCATTCAATTTATAATTTTTTTCATTTCTGGAACCCGCTCAGGAGGCAGAGGGTGTATATTATAAATCTGGAAAGGCACTTGCATGAAATAAATAAGTAAATAAATAAATAAATAAATAAATCTTCTCCATCTACCATGGAAGAGTGCTGCTTCTTCAAAAATGAGTCAGCAAGCCGGACTTGTGTAAATAGCTGAACACTCCACCTTTCTAGTGATTCATCATCTCTTGCTGGCACAGGAGAGCAGGAGAGCATGAGGGGAGGAAGAAAGGCTCATTTCAATCTTCTATCTGGGCCTTGCGATGTGTTGAAAACTCTTCCAGCTGAAGCGGGAGAAGCAAAGCCTGCTTCACTTCACAACATCAGGGCTGTTTGGCCCCCAGAGCTGGACAGCTTTGGGCTGCCTTTTTATTCACGTAGGACTTAGCTGAATCAAATAACCCTCAAATTTGTGGCTGGAGATCCTTATCTAGACCTGAAAATATTTATTCAATTGCTCTGTGCAATTGCTTGTGTGATTTGGCAAAAAAAGGAAAATGCATCTGTGTGTTGTTATTGTGGTGGTTATTAATGAGTTCACTCAATGGCAAAAATAGAAAAAAAAATGAAAACGAAAACAAAATGCAACCTGAAATTATCAAAGAGTCATCAGAAAGACAGGGAAATGTTTAAGAATGTCATTTCTTTTCTACAGCCTAATGCTGTACAATCAGACGTACTACATGATGTATGTAAACTTATTCAATAACAGCTTTTTATTAAGAGATATCTTGAAAACTCTGAGTCATACTACTAATATATGTAGAAAGAGAAATATAATTAGAAGTATATAGAAGTGAGAAAGGAAAAGCATTTTAAGTTCTACACTTCTTTTTTAAGGTTCATATTTCTTTAATTTGCAATTTTCACTCTACATATGAAATGCCTCAGGCAGAAAGCACACAAAAAATCCCCATTCTAACAAATTTAGAGAAATAAGACACAAAATAGGATAGTGGTAACAGAGAAGAGAGCAAGGTATGGTCCACTAGATAGATTTTGGTCAAATTATAGGAAATAGTACTCATAAGTAATCTGATTTTTCCTCTTATAGAAAAACCTTAAAAGCATTAAGAAGTGAAGGGTTGAAAATGGCTAAATTAAAAAGAAATCTTAGATAACTTTAACTAGTTACCATAGAGTCAATTTCAACTCACGGTGACCCCATGTGTGTCAGAGTAGAACTCTGCTCCATAGAATTTTCAATGGGTTATTTTTCAGAAGTATATCAGTAAGCCTTTCTTCTAAGACACTTTTGTGTGAGCTTGAAGCTTCAACCTCCAACTTTTCAGTTAGTAGGTGAGTGCATTAACCATTTGGACCACCCAGGGACACCCGTAGATAACTAAGCAGAATAAAAAGGCATCCTGAGCTACTCTATGACTTCAGGAAGACATCCTCACCAGAGTTGCTTCTCATTCTAGAACATCCAGCCTGCTTTGGATCACCCTTTCCACCTCCTTCTGTAATCCAGTTTATTTTATACATATTCACACTTTTAGAAAAGTTTTGTCCCTCTCACCCTCTAGCCCAAATTGTGTACATCAGCCAAAAAAAACAAAACTCAATTTTCCACTATTGAGGGGGAAATGGAGAACTATTACAGAATTCAATTATTGTCAGTGAAGAGTGTGTAAGTTACTGTCAGCCTCTTCTTCTCTAATATTAATAATGCTTTTCTTATAAGTTTTCTGTAAAACAGTACTTCTCAAAATTATATCCTTCAGACTCCCAGAGTCAGAAACATCTAGGATGCTTGTTAAAATGCAGATTATCAGATCCCACTAGAATTTCTGATACAACGCTCTGGAGGCTTGGCTCAAGAATCTACAATTTTATAACTCCCAGCCAACATGGCACTATAGACAAAAGCACCACACCATTCCTCCACAGCAGAGACCTGAAAAACTAAGACAAACAGAGACAAACTTCAATCCTGAAACTCTAAGCATCAAATGAAGTGATAAAGAACTCAGCCAAGCACTGAATGCAATAAGAAAAAGACAGAGAACAGAGATGGAGGACAGATACATGCAGAGGCCCCTTGTCAGCTAACACAGCACGGATTCACCATCTTGGACTCCTGTCAGAGATTGGTGAACAAGAAGTACAGGAAAGCAGCTTCATGGAGCTTCCAGGAGGAGACAGAACAACTGGTAACCAGCGATATATGCTTTTCCACCCTCTACCCTTCTTGACCCCTACTTGGCCTCCTCTGCTTCCTGTGGCCACAGTCTGTTGGCCAGGAAGCACTGGCTTCAGCCCTGTGCCGCTTAGATTGCACCTGCCCACACTGGCGCTCCCTGAGTGCCATTTGTTTGTTACTGGTGTTGCTTTTTTCTGTTTCTTTTGGTTTCTTCCATACCTCTCACCACCTCCCCCTCCTTTCTCTCAAATACCTGGCTCCGTGTGCCATCTTTGCTTCTTCCTGACAGGCTGTGAAATGCCATTCAACTGTGGAAGTGCTTCCCGGCCCATGTCTCCATGCTGGTTGGATTCCTGGGGCTTTTTTGTTTGGTTGTTTTGATTTGTTCTGTTTTCATTTGTTTGTTTGTTTTCTTTTTATTTTCTTGGCTTTGAAGCCCCTTCTAGCCGGGCTGTACCACGCTGCTTGGGAGCTATTTCCTCAGTCTGCACAGCCACACAGTGAGATCCCTGGGGACATTTCTTTTTGTTTGTTTGTTTGTTTTTTTGTTTTCTTTTCTCTCTTTTTCTGTTTTTGTCTTTCTTCATTTCTCAGTTTTTCATCTCTCAATACTTACCTTCTCTTCCTGTCCCTTGAATACCTGGCACTGTGTGGCACCTCTACCCCTTCTAGCCAGGCTGTACTTTGTGGCCTGGGAGCCACTTCCCTGGTCTTCACAGCCACACCAGTGGGATCCCTGGGGACTTTTCTTTTCTTTTTCTAATTTTTATTTATTTATTTACTTTCTTTTACCCTTTTTCTTTTTTACTTTTTATTTTTCTCCATTTCTAAGTCTCTCATCTCTCCACTCGAACAACACACCCTTAGCACTCTTTTTTGTTTGCTTGTTTGTTTTTTGTTTCTTTTTGGCTCTTGTTTCTCTCTCCTCTCCCTCTTCTTTCCCATACCTATCTCAGCTCCACACATCACAGTCTCCTGCCTCCTTCCTGCCTACCTTCACCATGCGCTGAACATCACACCTTCAAGCAGCACAGACATGGCCTACCATAACTTGCCCTGCACTGATTCCTGGTCTGCCCTGTTGGCCCTAGTACATGCCACAAACAACCCATCCCAACAACTCCCCTTCAGCTGGACCTGCCCTTGTGCACTATAGCTGAACAACTTACCCTGCCTATTGAAGAAGGAGGAGAAAAGTATCATGCTCACAGATAAGCAAAAAACAAAGAATGCACAGGCCACCTGCTCAGACATAAGTAAATAAAACAAACAAGCAGGACAAAACAAACAAATCTACAACCAATAAATGAGGAAAATAACTACTGAATGTCCCAAAGACAGCA
>NW_004443969.1:21298247-21299172 GCF_000243295.1 Trichechus manatus latirostris | reverse complement strand
CATATGGAATTCAAATTTCTAATATTCAGAACTATCCAAGAGTTGAAGCAAAAAGCAGACAAAAATGAGGAAAAAATAGACAAATTCATGGAAAAGGCAGACAAATTCATGGAAAATACGGACAAAATAATAGAAGAATTCAGGAAAATAATACAGGACCAAAATGCCAAAATAGATTCACAACAAGAAACAGTACAAAAACCACAATCATAAATCCAAAAGATAAAAATTGACAAACCACTGGCCAAACTGACAAAAGAAAAACAGGAGAGGACACAAATAACCCAAATAAGAGATGAAATGGGCCACATTACAACAGACCAAACTGAAATAAAAAGGATCATAACAGAGTATTATGAAAAAATGTACTCCAACAAATTTGAAAACGTAGAGGAAATGGATACATTTCTAGAAACACACTACCTACCCAAACTAACAAAAAGTGATGTTGAAAATCTGAACAGACCCATAACAAGAGAAGAGATAGAAAAGGTAATAAAAAAAAGTCCCAACAATAAAAAGCCCTGGCTTAGATGATGTCACTGGAGAAGTCTACCAAACGTTCAGAGAAGAGTTTATACCAGTACTACTCAAACTATTTCAGAACATAGAAAAGGAAGCGACGCTTCTGAATTCATTCTATGAAGCCAGCATAACCCTGATACCAAAACCAGGACACAATGGAGTATCACGCAACAATAAAGAACAATGATGAATCTGCGAAGCATCTCATAACTTGGATGAATCCAGAGGGCATTATGCTGAGTGCAATAATCCAATTACAAAAGGACAAATATTGTATGAGACCACTACTGTAAAAACTCATGAAAAGGTTTACGCACAAAAAGAAACCATCTTTGATGGTTACAAAGCGGGTGGGGTGGATTGGAAAACACTAAATAAACAATAGATAAGTGGTAACTTT
>NW_004443969.1:21285531-21298147 GCF_000243295.1 Trichechus manatus latirostris | reverse complement strand
GGGAACATCTAGCTCAATTGGCATAACATAGTTTATAAAGAAAATACATTCTACCTTCATGAATAGTGTCTGGGGTCTTAAAAGCCTGTGAGCAGCCATCAAAGATATTCCACTGGTCTTACCCCTTCAGAAGCAAGGAAGAATGAAGAAAACAAGATACAAGGGAAAGTTAGTCCAAAAGACTCATGGACCACAACTACCACTGCCTCCACCAGTCTGAGTCCAGTACAACTAGATGGTGCCCGGCCACCACCACTGATTGCTCTGACAGAGATCACAACAGAGGGTCCGGGCCAGAGCTGGAGAAAAATGTAGAACAAAATTCTAACTCACAAAAAAAGATCAGACTTACTGGCCTGACATAGACTGGAAAAACCCAGAGAGTATGGCCTCTGGACACTCTTATAGTTCAGTAATGAAGTCACCCCCAAGGCTCACCCTTCAGCCAAAGATTAGACAGCCCCATAAAACAAAATGAGACTAATGGGGTACGACAGCCCAGGGACAAAGACTAGAAGGCAAGAGGGGACAAGAAAGCTGGTAATAGGGAACCCAAGGTCAAGAAGGGAGAACGTCAACATGTCGTGGGGTTGTTAACCAATGTCATAAAACAATATGTGTACTAACTGTTTAATAAGAAACTAGTTTGTTCTGTAAATCTTCATCTAAAGTACAATTTAAAAAAATTTTAGGAAAAAAAAGTGTACAATTTTATCAAGCTCCATAGGCAATTTTATGCACAGAAAATTTTGAGAATTTTTGCTGAACCAGCATTAGGATGTGCGTAGACAATGCCTCCAGCTGTGTTTCTATTCTTATCCAAATAACTATAATAATAACAACTAAGGTACAAATCCCTTTGTTAGGGTATTTTCCTTGCTAGGAGGCAGCCCCAAGAAGCCTCCCTTTGGGGGATAAAAGGAATCTGACTGAGAGAAAATGTCACTGAATTTCTAGACCAGAGGAATTAACCACCTGAGGGAAAAGAGGCCCCAAGGAAAAGTAAATTATAAGTGTTTGTTACCAACATGTGTAGCTAATTCTGGGGAACTTATGACCTAGAACTAGGGTAGGCCAACTTTTTGTAGAAAGGGGCAGATAACAAATGTTTTAAGCCATTCAATCACTGTCACAATTACTTGTCTGCCACTTTAGTGCAAAAGCAGCCATGAAGGATATGTAAACATACGGACATAGCTGTGCTCTAATCAGACTTTACTTATGGACATTGGAATTTGAATTTCAAGTTATTTTCATGTGTCATGTAATATCAGCGTCTTTTGATTTTTTTTTTTAACCATTTAAAAATGTAAAAACCCTTAGCTCACTCTGCTTTTCTGAAACAGGCAGTGGGCAGAATTTAGCCCAATGCTATCCTCTAGAACACTAGTTCTCAAAATTTAAAATCACTGAACCCAAAAATCAAACAAAATCCATTACTGGTTTCTATCAAGTTAATCTGATTCATGGCAAGCCCATGTGTCACGGAATAATACTGTTCCATAGCGTCTTCTTGGCTGTAATCTTTACAGAAGCAGTTCACCAGGTCTTTGTTCTGCAGAGCAGCTAGGTGGGTTAGGACTGCCAACCTTTAGGCAAATTGCTTGCACTACTGAAAACTAAAAAAAAAAAAAACCAAACCAGCTGCCATCTAGTCGATTCCGACTCATAGTGACCCTATAGGACAGAGTAGAACTGTCCTATAGGGTTTCCAAGGAGTGGCTGGTGGATTCAAACAGCTGGCCTTTTGATTAGCAGTCAAGCTCTTAACTACTGCACCACCCAGGGACCTTAAAATCATAGAAAGTCAGGTTAAAAAACAGATTTTTGGTCCCTATTGGTGGAGTTTCTGATTCAGAAAGTCCAGGATAGTACCTGATAATTTGCATTTCACAGATAATACTGAAGATAACTTAAAAAATGGTTGCAGCAGTACATTGACAGGGAATTGCCCAAAATTCAAGACAGATTCAGAAGATGTGGAATGAGGAATATCATTGCTGATGTCAGAAGGATATTGGCTGAAAGCAGAGAATGCCAGAAAGACGTTTACCAGTGTTTCATTGACTATGCAAATACATTCGACTGTGTAGTTATAAAAATTATGGACAACATTGAGAAGAATGGGAATTCCAGAACACTTAATTGTACTCATGCAGAACCTGTAGAAAGTCCAAGAAGCAGTCGTTCAAACGGAACAAGGGGATAGTGTATGGTTTAACATCAGGAAAGGTGTGTGTCAGGGATGTATCCTTTCACCACAGTTATTCAAGCCGTATGTTGAGCAAATAATCCAAGAAGCTAGACTATATGAAGAAGAAGGCAGCATCAGGATGGGAAGAAGACTCATTAACAATCTGCGATATGCAGATGATACAATCTTTCTTGCCAAAAGCAAACAGGAGTTGAAGCATTTACTGATGAAGATCAAAGACTACAGCCTTCAGTATGGATTTGACCTCAACATAAAGAAAACAAAAATCCTCACAACTAGACCGATAAGCAACATCATGATAAAGAGAGAAAATATTGAAATCAAGGATTTCATTTTACTTGAATCCATAATCAATGCCCATGAAACGTCAAAAAAATCAAACAACATATTGCATTGGGCAAATCTGCTACAAAAGATCTCTTTAAAGTGTTGAAAAGCAAAGATGTCACTTTAGGACTAAGGTGCACCTGACCCAAGCCATGGCATTTTCAATCACCTCATATGCATGTGAAAGCTGGACAATGAATAAGAAAGACTGAAAAAGAATTCATGCCTTTGGATTATGGTGTTGGCAAAGAATACTGAATATACCATGGGGAGAAGTACAGCCAGAATATTCCTTAGAAGCAAGGATGGCAAGACGTCGTCTCACATACTTGGGACATGTTATCAGGAGATACTAGTCCCTGGAGAACGACTTCACGCTTGGCAAAGTAGAGGGTCCGTGAAAGAGAGAAAGACCCTCAATGAGATGAATTGACACAGTGGCTGCAACTATGGGCTCAAACATAGCAATGATTTTGAGAATGGCACAGGACCGGGCAGTTTTTCTTTCTGTTGTACATAGAGTCACTGTGAGTTGGAACCAACTGCAGGGCACCTAACAAGTATCACCCATGTAGATTCAGTACTTTTCTTGTGTAGTGATCTTTCTGCCAGGTAAAATAAGGCAGTTGGTTTCAAATATCCACTTCAGTTTACCATTCTGGGAACTTTTTTTTTTAATTCAAGTCCTATATTTGGAAAGAACAAGGATAACCCAAATCGAATGAAGTTGTAACAGAATAAAATACTTTTGCTTGGATAGGAGTTGAGACTGGTTTAAACTATCAACAGCAGAGGTAAAGATGTGGAAGATTTCCTGGCAAAGAGATGTGGGAGGAGAAGAAAATGACTGAGAAACAGGGTGGAGAGTCCTAGTTAGCATTACATTAACAACAGGTTTGGCTGATTCATGCTGACCTTAAAGTAATCTAATAGACAAATTGAAACTATTCCATGTGGAATCTTTTTTTATTTTTTCCTGAATTCCAAGCCATTACTGTTATTTTTATTATTGAGGAAACAAAAATTATTGTGTGATCAAGTAATGTTTTGACAATCCAAAGCAACTACGAAAAAATTAAAAGGCCAGTCCCTTGTTTTCAGAATATTAGTTGCTCCATGCTAGATGGAATGTTAGATTTGCATATCCCACCTAACCCAGAGTAGAACAATTTCACAGGGGAGGGTCTTTGTATCAGGAGCCTTCAGTCTTCATCTAGAAATCAAGGATTGAGAGTGAGGAAGTGAAAAGACGTCTCCATCCCCTTTCTGTGTCTTACTCCTATCTTCTGCAACCTTTGGGACTTAGTCCTGTCAACAAGTATTTTCTCTCTCTTTCTCTGCAACACCCCAATCTTTCTTTTTGCACTGATTCCTACATTGTTCCTTTTAAGCATACGGAGTCTTGAAAATGAATCTTTTACCTAAATGCATTCTTTCGTAAGGTTTACACCATAATGAAATCATCTCTTTAGTAAAAGAAAGTATTTACAAATAAATAGTTTACACAAACACTCTCACTTCTTCACTTCTTCTGCCCTTCCACTTTTAACTTCTCATAATCTGTTTTCTGCATTAAATACTCTAACGAAGCATTTCCCAAAGTGTGAACTTCAGCATTCTTTCTCCACAAAGAACAAAAAACCGTTCCTGTCGAGTCAACTCCAACTCATGATGATCCTGTGTGTGTCAGAGTAGAACTGTGCTCCACAGGATTTTCAATGACTAATTTTTCAAAAGTAGATCCCCAGGCCTTTCTTATAAGATACCTCTGGATGAACTCAAACCTCCAAACTTTTATTTAGCAGCTAAGCACGTTAACCATTTGCACCATCTAGGGACTCATTGGCCACACAAGTCACCCAATATAAAAGGGATTCATTAGCACATAAGTTTGAGAAAGACAGCATTCTACATCTACTGTCTTCTGAACTCTGGAGCTCCAGAATCAACATTAGCATGGTAAAATCTCTGAGAAGTTCTGCAAAGAGAAAACACCTTTGTTCAGTTTTTCAGATATCCTTGATAAAGGACTCCCCCATTTTTATATATTTAAAATAACACCAATTATACACTTATACTCATATTTAATATGTATTACTTTTATTTAGTATTTATTATTCAGCTATATTTGTAGTTTATAGTTATTAGTAAATACTACTCTAGGAGTGGCTTTAAAGAATGAACAAATTTGTCTTAGAAGAAGTACAGCCAGAATGTTCCTTAGAAGAGAGGATGGTGAGACTTAGTCTAATGTACTTTGGACGAGTTATCAGGAGGGACCAGTTCCTGGAGAAGGACATCATGCTTGGTAAGGTAGAAGTTCAGTGAAAGAGGGGAAGGCCCTCAATGAGATGGATTGACACAATGGCTGCAACCATGGGCTCAAGTATAGCAATGATTGGGAAGATGGTTCAAGACTAGGCAGTGTTTTGTTCTGTTGTACATAGGGTTTCTGTGAGTCAGAAGCAACTCAACAGCACCTAAAAACATAACAACAACACGAGGTGGAGGTTAAAGATGTCCCAAATGTCCAACTTTTCCAAATTGCTGGTCTACTCCATCATCTCTAACAACAACTACTCTTCTCCCCTCAATACTCTCCCTCCCATCTTTGAGTTCTGTAATTCACTGCAGTGTCCCACAGAATTCACAAACCATATCAAAGAAATAGCTCATGCAGTCGTGGAAGCTGGCAAGTCCCAAATCTGTGGGTCAGGCATAGGCTTCTCCCAACACACGTGGCTGCAGGGGCTGATGAACCCAAAACAGCAGGTGAGACCGCAGGCTGCTGACTGACAAGGCTGTAGAAGCTGGAAAATCAGGTCAGATGATATGCCACTGGCCCATGGGGCTGCGGAAGCTTGCGAATCTCAGAATTGGCAGGTCCAACTGCAATCCGTTGGCTCAGTCCCAAGAACTGGAGGTGAGAAAATCATGAACAGGATGCAGAATCCAAAGTGAGAGAGAGAGAGAGCCCTACCAGAGCACCCACATATGTACCTTGGATGCAGACCACACCCCAGGAAAGGGCAAAGCAAGGGTGCAAAGCTGTTAGTTCAAGATACACTCCACACTAATCCTACCTCATTAACATATAGAGGTTAGTATTTACATCACATAAAATGGAGGATAATTACATCAAATCACAAAATGGAGAACAACCATACAATACTGGGAATCACAGCCTAGGCAAGTTGACACCTAACCCCAACCATTACAGGTTCCATATACTTTATTTGCATAGTCCTACTTAATCACTGTGTGTGAATCACAAAGACCATGGCTAGAAGGGCCATATTAAGTAATTCTTTGCACCACAGCACCTAACAACAAATAACAACAACACTTTAGGAAAGTGTCAGTTAAAAGTTAACCATCACCGCTGAACCATCAAATCCAAAGATCCAAAGTTCATTTCTTAGACCTCACTTTCCTTCACCTTTGCATCACATGTGATACTGTTAACAAAAACCTCTTTCAGTACTTTTCTTCCCCGAGTTCTGGTGTCTTATGTACCTAGTGATGCTTTAACACAAATACCAAAGGTGAGTGGTTTTAAAGAACGGAAATTTATTTCCTAATAGTTCTGGAGGTTTCCAAATCAGGTTTCAACCATGTCAATCCCTTCCTTTTTGGTAGCTTCAGGCACTCCTTGCTTCCCTCGCATTCCTTTGTTTGTAGAGGATATTCGCATGGCTACTGTCTTCCCCTATATGTGTGTGTCTGTGTCTATTTTAGTCTTTTAATACTTAGAAGTGATTACGTTTAGGATCCACCCTACACTGGTTGATTACTTTACAGTACATTACACTATGGAAGATGATTACATTACATTACAATAGTATACGTTACATTCTTTCTCTTTAAATGTTTTTCCTCAAATAATTGGAATACTCTCAAAGTTTTCATTATCTCCTTCAATTTATTATGCACATTTGTTACCTTTAGAAGAATTCAATGCTCCTCCTTTCTCTTCCTTACCTTCTCTTCCCCGAGGAAGGGGGCTGAAGCTACAGTCCAAAAGACAGGGATCAGTCTTCTTTTCTAGAGTTATAACTTTTGAAAAGTCTGAATGCCATGGGTATGCAATTGTTTTATTCCTCAATGCTTTTGAAATGGTAAGCTCTTAGGGCTGGACTTGATAGCTCCTTCGACCCTACCCCTACCTTAGATGTTCAGACTGGCTCTGCATTTGGCATTGGAATTAAACTCTCTTTCATATTCTATTTCTCTGTGCTCTTTTTTCTGTAGCTGTAGCACTGGGGTTTATTTCCTTGGTATTATAATAAGACCTGAAACTAGATTTGAAAGTCTGGGAAATGGGCTAACTAGACTCTTTGGGTATAATAATCTTTGTTAGCTAATGACTGTGAGTATGTGGTGAGTATAGAGCTTCTAGGAGGAAGAAGAAAAAATGTTAAGTAATGGTTAGGTCAGGTAAAAGATTAGCTTAAATAAAGGTGTCTATTATGAGTTCCAACTTAGCTTCTGCATTAAGGTCGGAAGTCAAGTCTCCATTAAAAATAATAATAATAATAAATCAGTTAAACTTCATTACCCAATAATCCCCATATATACCTTGAGAACCTTGCAGGGCAGAAGAGTGAACCAAGCTAGGATGTGCATCTCTGGCCTAATAGTATTAGCACCCTATTCTCACCATCATCCCCATACTGCAGCTTTTCCTTGCCTTGGGTCACCGTTTCCAACTGCCACTACACTCTTCAAGTCCAGCTCATCAGACTTGCTGCAGACTAAATGTATCATCTTTTGCCTCCAGCTGCCTTCCCTGACTAACATTTTTACCTATATATTTCTGTCATTAATAGTATTTTTCCTGGTCAAAAGTTTTCAAATCTCCATATTAATTTGGTTCCTTTGTTTTGTTCTTCCTCACTCCTCTACAGTCACCAACTATACTCATTCATTGAGATAATTCTTTTTCCATAAAATTACTGACTTCCATGCTCTGCTCTTCATGCAAACTGCCTCCAACTCAGTCTAGACCTTACACATGAATTTGCATCATTGTAAAAGCCTCATAGTAGGCCCCTTGTCTTAATTAGTATGTGTGGAGATATATAATTTCATATTGTAACTTCTCTCTCCAGTATACAAGTTAAACATCACAAATCAACTGTACCTGTCTTTGCCACTCATCCAGAAAGCAGCTGCAGAATTTTTTTGTTTTCAGTATAGTGCTTCAGTTAAGCAGCAAGGATTGACAAAATGGAGTTGCCACAAAAGTTGAAAAAGTTGGGGTCCTTTAGCAGCAAAGCTCACAGAACCTGTGAGTAGGTTTACACAGAGCTGGTAAAAGAAAACCAGGAAGATTCAGGTGGAACATCCACAGTGTTTGCCACAGAGGAGTATTTTTACCCCAGTGTTACAGATGAGGAAACTGAGGCTTAGAAAAAGTAAGCAACTGTTCAAATGTCAGCCATTAAAAGATGCAGCAGAATTCAAACCCTGGCATGTCTGACTACAACATTCTTATTCTTAACCACTCTATATGCTGCCTACCAATACTCCACACCCCTGGTCAAACTGGCTATCTGCTTTCCCCAATAAGAGCTATGCTTTTTTTGTGCCTCAGCACTGTTGTCTCTCTTCCCCATCAACACTCTCCCCTTTACCTTGCATTATTTTTTTTTTCCACAGCACTTGTATTATTTTCATAGGGCTGCTATAATACACAAACTGAGAGGCCTTAAAGCAATAGACATTTGTTTCTCACAGTTCTGGAGGCTAGAAGTCCAAAACTAAGTTGTTAGTCAGGCACACTCTGAAGGTTCAAGGGGATAGTCCTTCCTTGCCTTTTCCAAACTTCTGGTTATTGCTGGCCATACTTGGTATTCCTTGGCTTGTAGATGCATCATTCCAATCTCTGCCTCTGCCATTTATGGTTTTCTCCCTGTGTCTGTGTCTCTGTCTTTGTGTCTCTTTTTGTAAGAACATTACTCATATTGGATTTAGGGCCTACCCTAATCCGGTACAACCTCATCCTAACTAATTACATTTGTAAAGACTCTATTTCCAAATAAGGCCACATTCTTGACTTAAACATATATATATATATGGGGGACACAATTCAAACCACAGTAGAAGTTATCAAGTCCTATGTTCCATATATTTACTTGATTATTTTCTATCTCCCCTAATAGAATATAAACTCCATGAGGGCAAGGACAATGATCCAGTGTTTTGTTTTGCTGCTATAGCTTCAGATTCTAAAGCATTGTAAGTACTCAAAACTATTTGTTGAATGAATGAATGATGCCTCATTCCTCATCATGAGATTGACTCAGTGTCTATAGATCTATCTTCACTAGACCTGTGATTTTCATTTAAGCTCGTTTTGTCAACTCCATTGAGAATTTTTTTTTTTAATTGTGCTCTAGGTGAAAGTTTACAGAGCAAATTAGTTTTTCATTAAGCAATTAATACACGAATTGTTTTGTGACATTGGTTGCCAATCACAACAGAACACTATGCTTTCTCATTCTCTAGAACTTTTCACTATGACAGTCAGTGATATGCAGATCGTCAAGCTTGTTTTCCGAGTCACCTCTGGGTGGGTTCAAGGCGTCAATCTTTTGGTTAGTAGTCAGGTGATTAACCATTGGCATCACCCAGTAATTCCTTATCTTGGATTCTTAAAGCAGGATATTACCTCTTTGATTATGCCTTAACACTTAATTATCCTTTAATTAAACAAATATTTATTAATTATATACTATGTGCCAGAGACGGTGCTAACCTATAGGTGCAGCACGGACAAGAAAAAAGATCATGTTCTCACAGAGCTTACAGTCTAGTGAAAGAAATTGCCATTATCAGTAAGTGAAAAAAGATCAATCATATACCATGATCAGTGCCCTGAAAGCAACAGATTGGGATGATGTAAGAAACAGTAAGTATTTTAGATTGGCTTGTCAGGAAAACCTCAGAGGAGGTGGCATTTAACTTGAATAAAGATGAAAAGAAGGTAGCCAGAGAGAGAGATTTCCAGGCAGAGGAAACAGCCTGGCAAATGTCCTGAGGTAGAAAGAGCTTAATATGTTTGAGAAATAAGAGAAGTCTAGTGTTGCTGGAGTACAATCAATGACAGGTTGAATGGTGTGAGATGAGAAACTCACTGACTATATTTAAATGGTTGAGGCCTGTCTTATGCTGTGTTCTATAGAGAAGCAAAACTAGTGAAGTATGTATATATATAGAAAGAGAGAGACAGAGACAGAGAGATATCTCAAGGAAATGGCTCATGCAGTTGTAAAGCTGGCAGGTCCAAAGTCCATGGGTCATGCATCAGGCTGGAGGCTTCTCCTGTCTTACATAGCAGCAGCGGCTGTTGAACTCCAGATCAGCAGGTCAGACGGCAGGCTGCTCTCTCACAGCCTGCAGAGGCTGACAGATCCAAGATCAGCAGGCAATATGGCAGGCTGCTGGCTCAAGCCTCAAGAACCAGAGGTCAGATGATGATGAGCTGGATGCAGGATCCAGAGCAAGCAAAAGCCAGTGAGCTTTGCCAAAACATCCACATATATTGGATACAGGCCACAACCCTGAGGAAACTCCCCTTACAACTGATTGGCTGATCACATCAGATCTTATCATGGAGGTGATTACATTATATCACACAATGGAGGATAACCACAACATTACATAACTGCCAAACCACTGAGAATCACCACCCAGCCAAGCTGACACACAACTTAACAATCACAATGCCTGATGAGGAAAATCACAGACCAACCACAGCCCTTTTGGCAGTAGAACCTGCTGCAGATGGTATCATTTTCCCTTTGTTTTATATCGTCTACCTTCTTGTAGGAAACTCTGGTGGCATAGTGGTTAAGTGCTACAGCTGCTAACCAAAAGGTCAGCAGTTCACATCCACCAGGCGTTCCTTGAAAACTCTATGGGGCAGTTCTACTCTGTCCTATAGGATTGCTATAAGTTGAAATTGACTCAACAGCAATGGGTTTAATGGGTTTTACTTTCTTGTTTCTATTAAGCTGTTTTAATGATTAAAATTTTAGCTTTAAGCCTACATTTTTAGATACTTCTTTAGATGACACAAGCTTCTGGACAGAGGAAATTGGATTGGGGATCTTGGCAGCATAAATTTTTAAAATAATTTCGCTTTTTTTCCTGGTTCAAAGTAGGAAATTAAAAAAAATGTAGATAAAGAAAATTATGATAGAAGAATAGTCATAATGAAAAAAATGCAAGATGGTTCAAATTATTTCTGCAAGTAAGTATATATAAATTATTTAAAAAGTTAAATAGCGTGGATTAAAGTTGCAAGTTAGATTAGTTATATCAGCCAAAGCAGCATGTCAAGTGTTATTTCTGGCAAGTTTATCTTAAAAGTTATAATTCTGTTTAGTTGTTTCATTTAGACTTGGGTGTCAAACATTATTTCCACATACACTTGGGTGAAATTAGAATTATCTCCCATTGGTACACACACACGCGCACACACACACACAAAATGAACCAAGTGCTGTGTAGTTGATTCCAATTCATGGAGGTCCCAGGTGTTTCAGAGTAGAGCTGTACTCCACAGGGTTTTAAATGGCTGTGCTCTTTTGGAAGTAGGTCACCAGGCCTTTCCAAGGTGCACGTGGATGGGTTAGAACTGCCAACATTTTGGTTAGTAGCCAAATGCAAACCACTTGTGCCACCCAGCTACCTTCCTCCATTAGTGTACACAGGGTCAAAAAACTGTGCAAATTTTAATTAAATTAACTACAAACTCATGACACAAAATAAAAATATTTAATTTTTAATTTTTTTTTTCATAGTGGCATAATAAAACCATTACGATTAAGCAGCACACGATTAAACCTTTTAGTAAATATTCCTATTAAAAACAAACACTCTTCCCCTTTTTGCAACATTTCTGTTCCTTAAAGTTACAGTGTATAAGGATTATGCCAGATCACATGCAATGGAAGTAAATGAAATCAAGTGATTCCTAGAAATCACCCAAAATTTTAGGATAAAGGTGCTTGTTTATGATTAATTGAAACTTATCATATTTCTGAAAGGAAATGATTTTAAACAATTTCTTTTAAAAAAGTCTGGAAGAGGTAGACAACATGGTGCTATAGACAGAAGCACCATGCCATCCCTCCACTAAGGAAAAACTACGTAAAACAGAAACAAACATCAATCCTGGAACCCTAAGTATCTAATGAAGAGATAACTGAGCCAAGCACTGAATGGAAAGAGAAACTGATACAGAACAGAGAGCAAGGAGAGATACGTGCGGAGGTCCCCTATCAGCTAACCCAGCACCGATTCGCCATATTGGACTCCTGTCAGAAATTGGTGGACAGGGAATACAGGAATGCAGCTTCAACAAGCTCCCAGCAGGAGACAGAACAACTGGTAACCAGCGATATATTAGATAAACATCCCCCTTCCTTCTCCCCCTTACTTGACCTCTGCCACTTCCTAGCTGGCTGCTGTTGCTCAGTTGGACAGGAAGTGCACAGTCTATGCCACTTGGATTTGCCCAACCCACACTTGCCAGCTCCATCAGTGCCATTTGTTTGTAGCTGATATTACTTTTCTCCAATTCTTTTTGTTTCTTCCCCCTCTGCCTCTAAACCCCCCCCCCCTTCTCTTGAACATCTGGCTCCGTGTGTCAGCTTTGCTTCTTCTTGAAAGGCTGTGAAGAGCCTCTTGGCTGGGGAACTGCTTCCCCACTCTGTGCTGCCATGCTGGTGGGATACCCAGGGACTTTTTTTCTTTGTTTATTTGGTTTTGTTTTGCTTTGTTTTGTTTTCTTTTGTCATGTTTGTTTGTTTGTTTTCTTTTTCTTTTTGTGGCTTGGGAGCCCCTTCTAGCTACTCTGTACTGTCCAACTTGGGAGCCATTTCTCCCCTGGTCTGTGCAGCTGCACTGGTGGTATATCTGGTTCTCTTTCTTCCTCTTTTCTCTCTCTTCATTTCTCAGTTTCTCATATCTTTATATTTACCTTCTTTTCCTGTATCCTGAATACCTGGCACTGTGTGACACCTCTACACCTTCTAGCGAGGCTGTACTTTGCAGCCTGGGAAC
>NW_004443969.1:21249937-21284417 GCF_000243295.1 Trichechus manatus latirostris | reverse complement strand
GATTCCCAGTGTTGTATGACTGTGTAATCTGATGTGATTTCCTCATGTGTTGTAAACTCTATCACTATGATGAGGTTGTATGTGATCTCCTTATTTGTTGTAAATTCTATCATTGTGATGAGGTTATACTGATGAGGTTGACAAGATTAGATAGTGTCTTAATGCAATCTCTTTTGAGATATAAAAGAGATAAGCAAGCAGAGACACATAGGAACCTCATACCACCAAGAAAGCAGTGCTGGGAATGGAGCACGTCCTTTGGAACTGAGGTTCCTGTGCTGAGATGCTCCCAGACCAAAGATAGACTGATGCATCACAAGGACCTTCCTCCAGAGATGACAGAGAGAGAGAGAGAAAGCTTTTTCCTGGAGCTGATGCCCTGAATTTGGACTTGTAGTCTACTGGACTGTGAGAGAATGAAATTCTCTTTGTTTAAACCATCCACTTGTGGTATTTCTGTTAGAGCAGCACCAGATGACTAAGACAGAGACGAACACTTGGATACCATGTTGTTTCAGGAAAAATGAGAAAAAAGAATGAAGAAAAATGAAGAAACCCTGAGAACTTTGTGGGATACAATCAAAAGCAAAAATTTGCAAGTGATTGGAGTTGAAGAACAGGGGGAGAAAACCGAAAACACAGAGAGGATCATTGAAGAATTGCTGATAGAAAACTTCCCTAATATCATGAAAGATGAAAAGCTGGCCATCCAAGAAGCTGAACTAACCCCATATAGGATAGACCCCAAAAGAAAATCGCCAAGGCATAGCTTAATCACACTCACTAAAACTAAATACAAAGAAAGAATCCTGAGAGCAACTCAAGAAAAACAAAAAGTCACATACAAAAGGGAAACAATAAGACTAAGCTCTGATTATTCCGCAGAAACCATGCAGGCAAGAAGACAATGGAACGACATATATAAAATCTTGAAAGAAAAAAAATTGCCAACCAAGAAAAATATATCCTGCAAAACTCTCATTCAAATAAGATGGTGAAATTAGGAATTTTCAGATAAACAGAAATTAAGGGAATATGTAAAAACAAAACCAAATTTACAAGAATTATTAAAGCGAGTCCTTTGGTTTGAAAAAAAACAACATCAGACTACAGCCTGAATCTAGGATGCACGATCATACCAGCCAGATACCAAACTAGGAAATAAGCTTTCAAGGACTATCCAAAACCAAAAGAATTACAACAGGGAACCAGAGAGGTTAATCTGTAAATGACAACAATGTCAAAACAATAAAGAGGGAATAAAGAGTGTAGGTATGGAACTTCCTAATGGAGAAGGAGGCAAGGCAATAACAAGTAAAAATAGACTGGTTAAAACTTAGGATGATAAGGGTAAACTTCAAGGTAACCACAAAGTTAACAAACCTACTCATCAAAATAAAGAAGAAAAACATAAAGTCTCAGTAAAAACAAAATACATAAAAACAAAAGAAATGAAAAAAAACACACAAACAAAAGGAATTCAGCACAGGAGAGTAAGAGAACAAAGAACATGTCAGCATCACAAAAAAAAGCACTACAAACTGGCAGCAATAAACTCACACCTATCAATAATCACACTGAATGCAATGGCTTAAATGAATCCATAGAGACAGAGAGTGAATGGAATAAAAAACAGGATCCATGGATTAAAAAAAATGGGATCCATAGATATGATGTCTACAAGAGACACACCTTAGAAACAAAGACATAAATTTATTAAAAATCAAAGGATGTGAAAAAATATATCAAGCTAGCAGCTACCAAAGAAGAGCAGGAGTGGCAATACTAATCTCAGATAAAATAGACTTTAAAACAAAATCTACCATAGAAGACAAAAAGGACACTATATAATGATTAAAGGGACGATCCAGCATGAAGACATAACCATAATAAAAATCTACACACTCAACAACAGAGCTCCAAAATACACAAAACAAACTCTTACAACACTGAGAAAAGAAATTGACAGTTCCACAGTAATAGTAGGAGTCTTCAACACAACACTCTCGGTAAAGGACAGAACATCTAGAACGAAACTCAACAAAGATACAGAAGACCTAAAGTACACAATCAGCTAACTTGACCTCATAGACATATATAGAATACTTCATCCAACAGATGCAAAGTACACATGCTTTTCCAACGCATAGGAAACATTCTCCAGAACAGACTGTACCTTAGGTCACAGAGCAACCATCAACAAAATCCAAAACACTGAGATAATACAAAGTATCTTCTGTGACCACAACATCATCAAGGTAGAAATTAACAAAAGGAAGAGAAAGGAAAAAAAAATCAATTACATGGAAACTGAATAACAACCTACTTAAAAACCACTGAATAATTGAAGAATTCAGAGATGGAATCAAAAAATTCTTAGAATCAAATGATAATGAAAATACATCATACCAAAACCTTTGGGACACAGCAAAGGCAGTCCTCAGAGGACAACTTATAGCAATAGATGCACACATTGTAAAAGAATAAAAGGACAAAATCAAAACATTAGCTACACAATTTGAACAAATAGAAAGAGAACAGCAAAAAGAGAGCACACAGCCACCAGAGGAAAGGAAATAATAAAGATCAGAGCAGAAATAAGTGAAATAGAGAACAGAAAAACAATGGAAAGAATCAACAAAACCAAAAGTTGGTTATTTGAAAGAATAAACAAAATCAATAAACCACTGGACAAACTGACAAAAGAAAAACAGGAGAGGACACGGATAACTCAAATAAGAAATGAAATGGGGGACATTATAACAGACCCAACTGAAATAAAAAGGATCATAACAGAGTATTATGAAAAACTATACTCCAAAAAATTTGAAAATGTAGAGGAAATGGACAAATTTCTAGAAATACACTAGCTACCCAAACTAACATAAAATGATGTTGAAAATCTGAAGAGACCCATAACAAGAGAAGAGATTGAAAAGGTAATCAAAGAACTCCCAACCAAAAAAAATCCATGGCCCAGATGGCTTCACTGGAGAATTTTACTAAACTTTCAGAGAAGAGTTTACACCAGTACTACTCAAACTATTTCAGAACATAGAAAAGGAAGCGATAATTCCAAACTCATTCTATGAAGCCAGCATAACCCTGATTCCAAAACCAGGCAAAGACAGCAAAAAAAATAAAATTACAGATCAATATCTCTCATGAATATAGAGGTAAAAATTCTCAACAAAATTCTGGCCAATAGAATTCAGCATCTTACCAAAAAAATAATACACCAAGACCAAGTAGGATTCATACCAGGAATGCAAGGATGGTTCAACATTAGAAAATCTATCCATGTAATCCACCACATAAATAAAATAAAATAAAAGAATCACATGATCATCTCATTTGACACAGAAAAGACATTCGACAAAGTCCAACACCCATTCCTGATAAAAACTCTCAATAAAATAGGTATAGAAGCAAAATTTTTCAACATAATAAAGGATATCGATGCAAAACCAACAGCCAACATCATTCTCATTGAAGAGAGGCTGAAAACATTCCCCTTGGGAACAGGAACAAGACAAGGATACCCTTTATCACCACTCCTATTTAACATTGTGCTGGAAGCCCTAACTAGAGCAATAAGGCAAGAAAAAGAAATAAAGGGCATCCACATTGGTAATGAAGAATTTAAACTGTCTCTATTGGCAGATGATATGATACTATACATAGAAACCCAAAAGATTCCAAGAAAAAACTACTAGAACTACTAGAACTCAGCAGAGTAGCAGGATACAAGATAAGTGTACAAAAATCAGTTGGATTCCTATACACCAATAAAGAGAATGATGAAAAGGAAATCAGGAAAATAATATCATTTATAACAACCCCTGAAAAAATAAAATATTCAGGAATAAATCTAACCAGGAATGTAAAAGACCTACACAAAGAAAACTATAAAACACTACTACAAGAAACCAAAAGAGAGCTACATAAATGGAAAAATATAGGTAGACTCAACATTGAAAAAATGACAATTCTACCCAAAGGAATCTAAAAATATAACACTATCCTGATCCAAATACCAACAACATTCTTTAAGGAAATGGAAAAACTAATCATTAACTTTATATGGAAAGGGAAGAGGCCCCAGATAAGTAAAGCACTACTGAAGAAGAATAAAGTAAGAGGACTCACAGTATCTAACCTCAGAACCTAATATACAGTTATGGTAGTGGAAACAGCCTGGTACAGGTATGACGCCAGATACATTGACCAACGGAATAGAATTGAGAACCCAGATGTAAATCCATCCACCTACGGTCACCTGATCTTCAACAATTGTCCACAGTCCATCAAATTGGGAAAAGATAGTCTTTTTAACAAATGGTGCCAGCAAAACTGGATGTCAATCTGCAAAAAAATGAAACAGTACCTATACATCACACCATACACAAAAACTAAATCAAAATGGATGAAAGACCTAAATATAAAGCCGAAAAGTATAAAGTTCATAGAAGAAAAATAGGATCAACACTAGAGGCCCTAATGCCCGGCATTAATAGGATACAAACCATAATCAACAACACACAAACTCCAGAAGATAAGCTAGATAACTGGGATCTTCTAAAAATTAAAGACTTATGCTCATCAAAAGACTTTACCAAGAGAGTAAAAAGAGAACCTACAGACTGGGAAAAAAATTTTGGCTTTATTACAAATCCAACAAAGGTCTAGTCTCTAAAATCTGCAGGAAAATTCAATACCTCTATAACAAAAAGACAAATAATCCAATTAAAAAATGGATAAAGGAAATGAACAGACACTTCACCAAATAAGACATTCAAGAGGCCAACAGACACATGAGGAAACGCTTGCGATCACAAGCCATTAGAGAAATGCAAATCAAGACCACAATGAGATACCATCTTACCCCAGCATTACTCACATGAATCAAAATAACAGGAAGTAACAAATTTTGGAGAGGCTGCGGGGAGATCAGAACTCTTATGCACTGCTGGTAGGAATGCAAAATGATACAACTATTTTGGAAAATGATATGGTGCTTCCTTAGAAAGCTAGAAATAGAAAAACCATAGGATCCAGCAATCCCACTCCTAGGAATATATCCTAGAGAAATAAGAGCCATCACACCAATAGACATACACACACTCATGTTCATTGCAGCGTTGTTCACAATAGCAAAAAGATGGAAACAACCTAGATGCCCATCAACAGATGAATGGATAAACAAACTATGGTCCATACACACAATGGAGTATTATGCAACAATAAAGAACAATGATGAATCTGTGAAGCATCTCATAACATGGATGAATTTAGAGGGCATTATACTGAGTGAAATAAGTCTATTACAAAAGGATAAATATTGTATGAGACTTCTACTGTAAAAACTCATAAAAAGGTTTGCACACAAAAAGAAACCATCTTTGATGGTTACAAGGGAGGGGGGATTGAAAAATACTAAATAGACAATACCCTTTGGTGAAGGGTAAAACAGTACACAATACTGGGAAAGCCATCACAACTTGTACAAGGCAAGGTCATGGAAGCTCCATGGACACATCCAAACTCCCTTAGGGACCGAATTGTTGGGCTGAGGGCTGTGGAGACCATGGGCTCAGGGAACTTCTAGCTCAATTGGCATAACATAGTTTATAAAGAAAATGTTCTATATTCTACCTTGCTAAGTAGCATCTGGGGTCTTAAAAGCCTATGAGCGGCCATCTGAGATACTCCACTGGTCTCACCCTTTCAGGAGCAAGGAAGAATGAAGACAACTAAAGAGACAAGGGAAAGATTAGTCCAAAGGACTAATGGACCACATCTACCATGGCCTCCAGCAGACTGAGTCCAATACAGCTGGATGGTACCTGGCTACCATCACCACTGACTGCTCTGACGGGATCACGATAGAGTGTCCTGGACAGAGCTGGAGAAAAATGTAGAACAAAATTCTAACTCACAAAAAAAGACCAGACTTACCAACCTGACAGAGACTGGAGAAACCCCGAGAGTATGGCCTCCAGACATCCTTTTATAGCTCAGTAATGAAGTCACTTCCGAGGTTTCCCCTTCAACCAAAGATTAGACAGGCCCATAAAACAAAAGAAGACTAAAGAGGCACAACAGCCCAGGGGCAAGGACTAGAAGGCAGGAAGGTTCAGGAAAGCTGATAATAGGGAACCCAAGTTCCAGAAGGGAGAGTGTTGACATGTCGTGGGATTGTTAACCAATGTCGTAAAACAATATGTGTACTGTTTAATGAGAAACTACTTTGTTCTGTAAACCTTCATCTAAAGTGCAATTAAAAAAAGAAAGTATGTATATGTACTGAAACTCCTGATTTCCCTATTTTTAGCCTGGAAAGTTTTAAGCTATATTTTTTAAAAATACTCTATATAAAATTTAGCTATTTTATAATTCTTGCTGAACATATTCATGAGTATTTTAGCAAAAGGAATAAGTCTAAACAAAGCTGGTTCTTAGGTAGTTAAATATATGAACATTCATGATTTCTTAAAGTAAATGGTTGGATATGAATATAGTCACTAAATTGGAATTAGTTAATTGCACCATAAAATTATTATGATCAACAGAATAAGAAACATGTTACATATTGTAACTTCCAAACCAACACATCAGTTCCATAGGGCACAGTCTCACCTTGATATACAGTGATTTACACTCACAGCCCCATTATTATAAAAGGGATTTACATACAAACTCTCTTTAATAGCTAAAGGAGAAACTAACTCAACAGGATTATTTCAGGCTTTTAGATCAAACTCAGCAATCAGACTACCCTGAGCTACAGAATGTCAATATTTCACACATCAACAGAGATGATGGTTATAGAACGTGTTTGTACCATGCTTTCTTATGTTCAATGCTTAGAAAAAAGAAAGATATGAAATAGCTTTATTGGGAATATTTTCAGAAGGGACTGGTGACCTTCAGTTTACCTTAGGTAGAGTTTTCCTCTTGGTTCACGTGGGATATGTTCAGCTAAATCTCCAGCCAAGGTCATTATTGTTACAGTTTCTATTCAAACACATTTTTAGTCTTTTTACTTAGGAAAAAGACAGAAGGGATTTCGTAGAGGGAAATAACTTGGAAAATGAAGAGAGATCTATAATTTTAGTTTACACAGCTTACAGTAAAGCTTAAGGTTAAAGCAACAAAACATAGCAAAACCCAACTTGCATCAACAGAAGCAATTGCTTTAAGGTTTTATAAAAGAAGAAGAAGAAGAAGGAAACAGAAAAAAAAAAAAAGCAGATTGAGGTTTTAAAGTGATCCCAAAACATGCCGGAATCTATCCGTTGGTGGACTATGAAAAAGAAAAATGTCTTAGGGAAAGATTAATTAAAAACTTTTTATTTTCTCTGAAATGTTTGTGAGACTTCAATGCACCATGAGCACTGCACTTTACCCTGCAATTGGCATCAACACAGATTCATAAGTAGGCTCCAGTTGGACAGACAGACTCATTAATTCTTTTTTTTTTTTATCACAAAACCAGAACATCTGGGTATTGCCCTTTAAAACAACATCAGGTTAAGAAAACAAACCATTTCTCAGACCTGACAAAGGGTTTTGAGTTACAGGAGGGACAATTTCAGGGTGAATAAACTAATATGTTTGGGTATCACAAGCAGGTTATTTAGATGTTAATTCAAAACTTTAAGAAATTCTTAAGCCTACTCTCTGCATTTCCCTGTTTGCATCCTTGTTCCCAGTTTTCTGCAAAAACTGAAAACAAACAAAAACTTATGTTTCAGGGAATAAATAAATTGAAATAAACCTGCTCTCAGAATACTTGTTCTAAGGGGTAAAGATCTCAAATCACCCATGTCAGTTCATTCTTGGCATAACACTGACCTAACCTTTTAGAGGAAAGTCTTGGTTTGTTCTTGTATACACTTGATATCCTATAGACTTTTTTTTTTTTAAATTCTTAACTAACGTATCTCCAAAGATTCCTCCAGAGGTTTTTTCATTCTTTTATTTTTTAATAGAAACTTGATGCCTCCTCCTGAAATATCATGACTGTTGCACAGCCAATGTGATCTTTTTGGCTATTATACATGTCAACAAATTTGCTGTGAACATTGCATGTGGGAAAGAGTGTGTTTTTCATTGAATGGATAGAACAAACCTCACATACAACCAGTAGATGCCCCGCCCTAATGGAGATGCTAGGCCCACTTTGGATCTAATATACTAGCGATATCACTACCCATAAGAGAAAAAAGCGTTATTAGATCTGAATTGACCAGACTTCAGGAGTTTGTGTGTGTGTGTGTGTGTGTGTGTTGTGCACTCCACATATTTGGTGTTTGAATCATGCCTCCAAAGAATAACGCATTAATTTTTTTTTTATTATTGTAGAGATCAGCACATCCTCCTGTGAGAAGGTTTACAAATTAAATGTTCCCTTACGATTGTTAATAACAACAACAACAAAAAAATAACTTCATTGGGCATTTTCAGATTAGACTGGTACCTGAAGTCAATCCAAATTCAAATTTCTGGAGTGTTCCAAATATAAATGATGCATAACAGTTGTTCTTTATAGCATCTACGATCTAAAACTTCATTTTATAAGGACCATATGCAAGAAGGAAAAAATTAAGTAGATATAAAATGAAACCCCAGAGTTGCTTTATTTTAAATGTGCTGTTGTTAGCACTTTCAAATGCAAGGGGGACATTAAAACACACACATATGCCCACAAGTTTAATGTTTTCATTTCACCTCTTCTCGTTTTATTCTTTTAATAGCAATGCAGCAAAGAGGAATTTTTGATAACTCTTACCAGCAAAGCCCAGTGTTCAACACAGTTAATTACTCTCAAGCCTCTATTTAAGGTTACCTGGCATAGTTAGTTCAACCAGATATAGTTTTGCTGTCGGATAATTTGATTTACTGACAATGTGCACTGCCTTAAAATAGGAAGTGTCTAGGTGACTGGTGTCCAAATCACACATATTCTCTTGGTTAAAATGAAATGTGAGTCTGAATTTAGCCTTTAATTACATTTCCTTCCCTACCTCCAACAAACAAATTTTTATAACCTTCCCAATGAAAAGAGTCATATTTTGTGAATTACCACCTTGGAAGCAGCCCAAGACCAAGCATGATTTAGGAAATGTTCTATTACTTGTATTAATTGAAGATGTACATCTGCTGTGTTTTCAATGGCTTTATCAAATGGCTCATGCCTTGCCTTGGAGACTTGGTTGGCCACAGGATTTCCGGCTCTTATCTAAACTACTAACTGGCAAATTGATACACTTGTAAAGATCCTAAATCAGAATAAAACAAGCTATTGTATATGCAAAGTAATATAGGAGAGTTGCTGCACTATCTCAGGAGCTTAGATCGGCTCAAACTCATCTTAATTTCAGTAATAAGGATATGACCAGAACATGTAAATATTAAACTCACCATTCATAAGGGAGAAGGCTGCATGTCAAAAGAGAAATAAAATAGTATTGCTTAAGAGAAGCATTAAAACTAAGCATTCCTTAAATTATCTCTCTTAATAAGATGTGCCTGTCCTTTGTTTCATTTGGCTGTAGCTCTGTTGAGACTGCCTTGTTCCATCAGGATTGTTCTGTCAAATGAAAAACCTGTCTACATTTTACCATGTGCTTAAATGGCAAGACTAAGTATTAAATCTAAGGGCTCTCTACTTTAAGAAACATTTTTACAAGTGGAAAGTTATTCAGCTTAGATAGTTTATCCATTTTCCAGAACCTTTTAAACCTGCATAATATATTGAATGTCAAAAAGCTATAAAATCTCTTTAGCTATTGATATCTATTTGTAGATAGCAATATAAATCCTGCCATAAATTTGAATAAGTAAATGACTTTATCTAAACAAAGATTTGGTGCGTTGCTCTAGTATTACAGGGGCATTGACTTCTTGTTATATTGCATACCAGCAAAGCTTGTTGTTGTTTTCTTTTTTGGTCATGATTTCTAAATGACTGGCTTAGAAAGTCAATAGTGGACGTTTTTAAATAAAAATTGGTATTAATATACAAATATGAATATATCTGCTACATACTATATGTGTGCACTTGTATGGGTGCCTATAGTTATAGAGATGCTACGGTAAATACGGAAGAAAGAAAAAAGAACTATTATGTCTTGCTGTACTCTCTTCAGTTAAGGCCTTATATTAGTTAAGGTATTGCTAGCTTCCTAAACAAACTCAAAAGTTTATTTCTCACTAATGTAAAGTAAAAATTCAATGTTTGTGATTTGGGACAGAATTTTTTTTTTTTCTTCCAAGCAGTGCTGCAAGGAAGTGGTTTCTGTCCATCTCATAGTTCTATAACTTCAATATATGGCTTCCAATGCGGCCACGAATATTGAATATACCAATGACCGCCAAAAGAATGAACAAATCTGTCTTGGAAGAAATACAGATAGCATGCTCCTTAGAAGCAAGGATGGTGAGACTATGTTTCACATGCTTTGGACATGTCATCAGGAGGGACCAGTCCCTGGAGAAGGACATCATGCTTGGTAAGTCAGCAAAAAAGAAGAAGACCCTCAATGAGATGGATTGACACAGTGGCTTCAACAATGGGCTTAAGCATAATGATTATGAGGATGGCTCAGGACCAGGCGGTGTTTCCTTCTGTTGTACATAGGGTTGCTATGAGTCGGAACTGACTTGACAACACCTAACATAAACAACAACATCACCATGATAGTTTCTATCTGCTCCGTAGAACAGAGGGCAACATGGAGGATATCAAGGGCCTGGCCTGAATGTGGCAGATACTACTGCTGTTCCTCGTATTCCATTAGCTAGAATTAGTCATATTACCAGCACTGGAAGGGTAATTTAGACTAGCTTTATGCTTCAGGAAGGGATGAAATGGGTTTTGTGAACAGATAGCAAGTCTCTGCAATAGCTTTCTTTACATGCTCTTACAGTTATGTAACAATGTATCTTCTTCATAGTCCTTTCTAGATGATCACTTTATTCTTCAAATCCATTCATGACCATGTCTCCATTTCAGCTGTCATTGCTTTCGTTCATGCTCTCTTTATTTCTCTTCTGAGCTTTTACAACATCTTCCCAGCTAGTCAACCTGCACCATATCTTCCTCCTATTTCAATTTATACTCGATATAACAATTAACATTTTAAAACGCAAATGTCATTGAATTATTCCCTGCCTCAAGAACTCTCAGTTTCCCACAAGGTAAAGTCTCAACTCTTTACTTTGGCACATCATACTTTAGTCTTTAATCTACATTATCCCCAATTCCAGTGGAGTCACATAGGCATAGTCATGATTAGGACAGAACTTTAGTCATCCATAGATACCATCAACTTTATCAACTTTTCCACACATACCTCTATAAGTAAATACGCAAACCAATTAAAAAAAAAAAAAAAAGCAAAAACATTTTGCTTGCTGCCCCAGTGACTTCATGGTAAATCCTTTATTCCCACCCACCACCAAAATTACCATCCAGATCAATTCATATATAGAAATTTTGGGGCCATTACTGCCCAACTCAGGTTCATAGTTAACTATTTGAAATACTGGACCTTATTTTGTGTCCTCCAAAGAGTCTAGTGGAGCCCTGGTTGTGCAGTGATTAAGCGCTCAGGCTGCTAACCAAAAGATCAGCAGTTCAAATCTGCCAGCTATTCCTTGGAAACCCTGTGGGGCAGTTCTACTCTGTCCTATAGGGTCTCTATGAGTCAGAATCAACTTGAAGGCAGTGGGTTTGGTTTGAGCTTTTGGTGATTAAAATACCAACTGGGAAGTTTGAAGCATTGAATCAACAACAGAGAAAATAAGCAGAACAAAACTTCCAAGTTAATTGAATGGTATTGTGTAGCAAAAAGAGAAAGTGTTGCTCAAAGGACACTTCATATTTTAACCACTTATAATTAGTTATAGGATTTCAATCAGAGGTGAATTTGTTTCTCATGGAACATTTGACAATAGACATTTTTGATTGTCACACAAGAGGAGTACTACTGATATCCAGATGATAGAGGCCAGGAACATTTTAAACATCGTATAGTGCACAGCAGATTAGTCCCCCAAAACAAGAAATTATATGGTCCAAATGTCAATAACCCTGAGATTGAGAAATCCTGATTAAACTATGAACTCACACTTAATTTGAAAGATATTGCTTTTTTTTTTTTCAAAGTGTTCAATATGTTTCCTTCAGGGTTTAATCTTTGTCTTACCTGCTCTATGTACTTAAGCTATAAACTTAAAAACCTTAAGTTTTTTGATGGATGCAGAGTGACGCCAAAGAACCATGACTATGATACTTAGTATATCACCTACATGCTCACTTTGTAAACAACTCACTTATAACTTATTGAGTGGAAATCATTTGAGCATTTTGCAAAGCACCCCTAGCCATCTGGGAAGGGGTTTTCCTAGTTGTCTACTAGAAAAAAAGAAACATTTGGTTTGTTTGCTTTCTATGAGGTAATATGAGCAAAACAACAAATTTTTCATAGGCTAAAATCTTTCTGTTGGCTCACACTATCTAGGCTTCCAAGAACTATTCATAATGTTTCCCTGAAAGCTCCTCCTCTAGCATTTGTCATATCTAAATCTAGGTGTCATCTTTAACTCTCCCCACCTCCACAAGCCCCTGGCCTCATATTTTTATTACTATATAATTAAGACAAAATAATACTATATTATTGGGTGGATAGTGGTTATTGGGGGAATCAAATGAGCTAATACATGTATAAAACTTAGAAATCATAGTTCACAATCATTTTTCAACTCCCATCTTTAGATAGTAAAAGCATTCACTGAAATAAAATATATTTTGATGATTGCTTTAGTATATGAACAAATAAACTTCTCCTTTCCTTCCTCTTTAATTTATTCATTCAGTTAACCACTTGAAAATATACTCATTCAGTGCCTACTATGTTTCAGGCCTTGGAAGAAAGGCCTGGCAATCTGTTAACAGTATTGGATTTCCCCCATTGCCTAATCTACAAGGGACATCAGGTTTGGCCACTGTACTGCCTAGTCCAGTATGTGCCTCCCCCTCAGTCCAACACTACATTAACATCTCAAGAGAGGCTCAAAACAAGGAATATTTTTCTCAGCTCAGTTTTAACAGGAATTAAGTGCCTGAAAAGGCAAAGACAAGATGCTATCTGCTTTTGGAGCCTGTGACTCTTGATGAGTCAAGATGGACACTTTCACAAGATCTCAGCCTGAGCGGAGTTTTTGTCCTACAATATAGTGATGGACTAATGACTGATTAGAATCCTCGTAATATGCCAATATTTTTTATTCTTATTTTTCAGGTTATATTATACCACTGGAACTATTAAATACTGATATGGATGGTTCTAAGGGGAGATAAGAAGGAATTTTGCAAATATTAGGTATATATATAAAAAATATATCCAAAAGCCAAGGGGATCAGCTGTAGGATAAAAAACTAGGTTTGATCTTTTGAATCTGGTTCTGAAAATAGCCTGAGCAATTAAGCTGCTCTTTGTCTTTCTAACAGAGTCCTGGTGGTGCAGTGATTAAAGCACTCAGCTGCTAACTGAAAGATTGGTGGTTCAAACCCATCAGCCACTTCTAGGGACAAAGATGAGACAATCTTCTTCCGTAAAAATTTACAACCTTGGAAACCCTATGGGGCAGTTCTACTCTGTCTATACGGTCATTATGAATGGGAATTGACTCGACAACAATGGGTTTGGTTTTGGGGTTTTTCTTTCTATTTCAGGCAAGTAGGGGCTACACAGGCCCCACATCTGGTGAACTAACTTCAGGAAGGGAAGGAAGTGATGCAGTCAGTCATGTATATTCACTGACTGGATCAATCAAAACTATGCATTAAGGTACTAATCATGTATGTTCATTGAGTTCCCAATGACTAGGGGACTTGATCTTGCAGCCCTATCTTTGGGGCTTCTGAGATTGGTAAGAACATCTATGCAG
Organism: Trichechus manatus latirostris; assembly: GCF_000243295.1. NCBI lineage: Eukaryota > Metazoa > Chordata > Mammalia > Sirenia > Trichechidae > Trichechus > Trichechus manatus. Next base: position 21,270,458 of record NW_004443969.1, on the reverse strand, counting down.
GGTGGAGGGTGTGGTACATCCCTGGGAACAATGGAAGCTTTGTGCTGGGAAGTTCCTAGACCTTGCTTGATGTGTCTCTTCACTTGTATCCTTTCTGGTTATAATAAGTAGGTAACTGTAAGTATAGGTAATAGTCTCCATGAATTTTATGAGCCATTATAGAGAATTAACAAACCCACAGGGGCAATGAGCCAGTAGGGGCTGGCAGTACAGAGTCAGTTTGTGTAGACCCAGCTCTGAGTGGCTGGGTGATTAGGGAAAGGCTGCATGGAGAAGGATAGAATTCTTCTAGCTTTTGACATAGTCACAGGGGACTAAAGAGAGGGAGACCAGCTGGTCTGAAGTGCAGGGAGTTGTGCAGACTCCTGAGCCTATGGCTGCTCCCTGATGAACTGGCATCAGAATAGATGGGGATGAGGTCTAATCTAACTCTCGGTGGTTGTTAGTTGCCATTGAGTCAATTCTGACTCATGGTGATCCCATGTATACAGAGTACAACTTCTCCATAGGGTTTTCAAGGCTGCGAACTTCTGAGAGAAGATTGCCAGGCTCGCCTCCTAGATGCTTCTGGGTGAGTTTGAACCACCGACCTTTCAGTTCTTAACCACTTGCGACACCTAGGGACTCCTTACCTTATCCATATTTTCACAATTTATGTGACTCTTTGTCTCCTGGTGTAGTGGTTAAGCGCTGGGCTGCTAACAGATATGTCAGTGGTTGGAACTCATCAGCTGCAATTTGGGAGGAAGATGTGGCAGTCTGCTCCTGTAAAGATTTATAGCCTCAGAACCCTATTGGGCAGTTCTACTCTGTCTTATAGGGTCACTATGGGTCTGAATCAACTGAATGGCAGTGGGTTTGGTTTGGTTTTTGGATGTCTCCTGATTGGCATTTTAGTAAGTATCCCTGCTAGAAAACAAGCTGCACCTTGAACTCAAATCTCTCTGTCAGTGATCCTTAGAACCTTTGTATCAGTTATCTGTTACTGCATAACAAACCATTCCAAAATGTAGTGGCTTGAAATACACCTATTCATTTTATCTGTGATTCTATGGGTCTGTTAGCCTCGACGCAGTTGGTTGGTTGTTCTGGTCTCTGCTGGCTCTCTCAAGTATGTTTGGCCAGTGCCTCTGTTTCTGGGTTTGGTTGACTGTTACGGGCTGCCTCAATTTTCTTCCATTTATTTCTCATCCTTCATAAGTCTTGCCCAGGTAGGAGTCCAAGAAAGAAAGTGAAAGTTGCATTCGACTTGCCGAAACAAGTCATAAGGCTGGCCCAGATTTATGGGGTTAGACACCAAACTCTACTTTTTTATAATAAAACCTGCAAAGTCATATAAAAAGAGTGTGGATATAGGGTTGGGTGAAGAATTGGGGATATATTTTGGTATGCATTGAATTGTGCCCCCAAAAATATGTGCTATAAATCCTAACCTCTATGCCTGTGGTTATAATTCATTTGGAAATGGGTTGTCTTTGTTATATTAATAAGACAGGATTAGTGTAGAGTGTTCTTGAGTCACCCTCTTTTGAGATATAAAAGAGGTTCAACAAGCAAGCAGAGATGGGAGAAGAGAGATGCCACGCCACGCAGATATCACCCAGGAGCAGAAGCTCAAAGAGACAAAGCCTTTCCTCCACAGCTGACAGAGAGAGAATGCCTTCCTCTAGAGCTGGCACCCTGAATTTGGACTTCTAGCTTCCAAAGCTGTGAGAAAATAAATTCTGCTTGTTAAAGCCACCCATTTGCGCTATCTCTGTTATAGCAGCACTAGGTAACTAAGACACATTTTAACTGATCGACTCCAATTATCTCTGGCTCTTTTGAACCCCATAACCACAAAAACGGGCTTTCTTCTTTGTACTCCTAGTTGCTAGCTTGGGTCCCAGTGCAAACTGAGCAGGATCATTATTTAACAACCGATTAGAGACATCTACTGCCATGTCTCACCTTAAGATTGTATTACCTTGAATATACATATTGATCAAGCTTGAATTTATCATTATTTTTGGGATTGTCAAACCTGGGCTGTTTACACCCCATCAGAGAGGAGTGAAACTGCCAGATGGGTTCCCACGTTCCTGGGCTCTTCCTTTCCCAACTTCCTCATTTTCCCTCAACAACTTCTCACCTGGAAAGTCTTATAATTGGACTCATTCAAGTTATTACAAGCAAAGATCCAAGTCATTAAGCAAATAATAAGAATAATGAAATAAGATTGATGATAATACTTTGAAAAAAAGTAAGGTTATTGACATCAAATTGCAGTGGTAAGGACTGCCATTAGATGCTTGGAAGTACTTCTGGGTTATTATGGTTTTGAGATATTGGCAAGTGATTTAGAGAAAGGTAATGCTATCTCTAGAGATTTACCAAGAAGAGCAGACAATTTTATTAGTGGAATGTCTTTAAGGAACATTTGATGATCTGTCGTTCAAAGAGGAAAAAGAAATTTGCCAGTTACAATACGTCCTACCTTGAGTAGAAAGACTACATTTATAATAAATTATGCCATACAACAACAACAAACCTGTCATTATTCCTGTGCCAGTGGGAGAATACAGAGCATCTTTTAACCTTAAATTCTGGACCCACATTTATTAATAGAGCCTCCTGACCACCTCTAAGGGAATAGCTCAAATAATTACCCCCCACCCCCAGTTCATCCAGGGGGAGGATTTTCAGCTAAAGAGTAGATTAAATTTTCTTGGCTTACAACATATCAGCTGTGGGGTGAGGCTAAAAACTAAATCCCCAAACCTTTTTTCTAACCTTATTTGTTTACTCTGCAATCCAAGTTTCCTCTTCTTTCCTCTGTCCCTCATCCCAAATCCTTCCCTCTTTCCCCACTGAGAATTGCAATGAACTCACTTAGAAAAATAAATGCAAAACTAAAGGAATGTTGTACCACAATCCATTGATCCAAACTGAATGACCAAAAAATATGACTTCATTACTTTTTAAACAACCAAGAAAGAAATCACCTGTTGAATTTCTACATCTCCTCCCTATGAGAACATAAAGGTTTATGAAGGGTTAAAATAGCATAACCTCTATTTTTATTTTAATGTTTATCATTATTATTATTATGGAAAGCTAACACATAAAAAAGTAGACACAATATACCTATCACCTAGCTTTAACAATTAGCAACTTACTTTTTTTCCCATCTAATTTTAAAGCAGACCACAGTCATATCGTTTCATTTTCTATTTTTTTTTTTTTTATTAGCAATGGCAAATGTTATTTATAAGGGGAAAATCAGCATCGCTGTACCACACCCAGTGGACTTCCCTTTGCCAGGTAAAATTCAAGGCTGAATTGCTACATTTTCGGTACCTGAAAAGCACTTGGAGCATAGCATTCTGTCATTCTTTGAAATAGCAAATGGAAGTCATTTAAACCAGATGAGCGACAGGCTGGGGAATTGGTGTACCTACAGCACAGGATACACAGCACCACGCACCTATTTCAAGGGAATGAAGAGTGGGTGGCCGGAAGAAAGAAACTTCTTTACCCATTTAACCTGTAATTTGACAACATCTGTGAAGAATTATCCCCAGCATTGGCATTGTAATTGTTGTATCTACCATCAATCACCAGGGAGGAGAGATTACTTGAAATAGAGGTTAACGGCATTATAGTTTAACAACATGAAAGCAATAATGAGAGGAATGAGATCTATAAGACAGCGCCCAAATTAATCAGAGGGCTTGAGAGACATTAAATTGTTTAATACAAAATGAGGTTTTATTTGTTTACATAAGAAAAGCATAAGTAGAAGAGACCATCTAGTCTATGTTTTAAGAGTTTAAAAGTTGAGTATTTGTAAATGTTTCCTATGTGACGGAGGCCATGTAGTTTATGTATTTCCTTGCACTATTGCTTCAGTGTTATGAGCAATATCAATGTAAACATTTTCTACAGAAACTGAGAAAGGGATGCAAATGCTTATCCTCTTCTAAATGAATATTACTAATAAAATGATATGATCACATCCCTCTGGGAAACTATATTCTCAATAAAACTGAATACATAGAAATGTCTCATATTTAGCAGGTAATTGCACCTAATATAGTGAGAAAATATTTATTGACTTACTGGCTTACCAATTTATAGCCAGTTTTTTTTAGGGATTGACTGCCTAGATTTACAGTTTAAAGAATATTCTGTATGTTACAGTTACATATATATATATATATATATATATATATATATATTCTCTCTCTCCGAAACATTTTCTTCTTTGTCTTCTAAGACATAACACTCTCCTACATTTCCTCTTACCTCTCACTCTGCTCTTCTTCAGTTCTCTTTCTTATTTGTTTACATCCTCAGGACTTACTAATGTAGTAATGCCCTAAATGAATATTTTCAGCTTGAACATCTCCGCTGAACTCCAGGCTTATATATTTAGCTTCTAATGTGTCATTTCCACTTGGATATCTAGAGAAATCTCAAACTTACCATGTCAAAACTGAGCTCCTGACCTTCTCTCAATCCCTAAAATGCCCCACCACAACCTTTCTAATCTTAGAAAATGGTATCACTACTCTTCTAAGTATTCAAGCCAAAAAATTGTAGTCATAGCTGACTCTTTTTCACTCACTCTACATACAGTATGTTAGAATATTCTGGCAGCTGTACTTTCTGAATACATCTAGAATCTGACTACTTTTCACAAATTCTATGTCTACCATCATATTCTCTCCATAATCTCTTTACTGAATTATTACAATGCCTCGAAACTGGTCTCCCCACGTCTGCCCTTGCCTGCCTAAGCTTATTCTCAGGAAATCGATTAGCATGATTATTTTAAAATATAAGTTAGATCATGTTACTTCTCTGCCTAAAATAGCTTCCAATCTCACTCAGAATAAAAATCAAAGTCCTTACAATGGCTTAAATGACACTGCTTTGCCCTGGTGGCGTAGTGGTTAAGAGCTCAACTCCTAACCAAAAGGTCAGCAGTTCAAATGTACCAGCCACTCCCTGGAAACCCTATGGTGCAGTTCTACTCTGTCCTATAGGGTCTCTATGAGTAGGAATTGATTCGATGGCAACAAGTTTGGTTTCTAAAGGATCTAGTCCAGATTACCTCTTTAGTCTTGTATCCTACTATTCCCCTATGGCCACATCAATCTGCTCCCCCTACACTCTTTACTATTCCTTGAGTATAGCAGGCATATATCCACCTAAGATCTTTTTCATTTGCTATTTCTCTTCCTGGAATACAATACCCCTTGATATCTGTATGGATTGTTCACTCACCTCCTTCAGGTCTATACTAAAATGGTCACATTCTTTGAGTAACCACCCTCACGATCCAAAATTTCACCATCCCAACAATCCCTATGTCTTTTCTCTATTTTCTTATTGTAGTACTCATCGCCACAATCATGCTTTATTTGTTTGTTAACTATTTCTCTATATTTTGCTATAAGTTATTTCATTTTATGGCTACATGGTTGTCAAGGGCCTAGACAATTTGGTTAGAAAAGATTGAAGATGGATTATCATGTGATTTTTCCTGGTGAGATTTTTAAAACATTAGCCACTATACCTTCTTTACTGTTTTGAAAAATAATTAAGTGAAAAGAGGACCACCAGCCCCTCAAGGATGCTCAAAGATAAGCCCATTTCTGGGAATTTTTCTAATGTGAAGGAAGCTACTCCACCCAATTTCATGTCCCATCCACAAAGGAAGCTTACATCCAATGCCTGGGCAACGTGGGGCTACAAAAATCTGCCCATTTCCTCCATTTGGGGCAATTCTATAGATTCATCCTAGCTTCTGGACTTTCCTTGGTATTGGCCAAAGCTATGAACCACAGTTCAACTTCTCCCTCCATCGTACACTACTTTCTTCACTCCGCTACTGTGTTGATTCTTGAGACACTTACCAAAAAATTATCTGTGTACAAATCTCCACCTCAGAGTCTGTTTCTTGGGGAGCATGACCTAAGACAGTTGGTGTGAGATATGGTTCAAGGAAACGGAGTCTAAAACAGGGATTTGGATCTGGAACATCAGCCAACAGGCTAGCATGAAGGACTCAATTAGTGGCAGTAGGTGGAGTATCAATAGCCACTGACATGTGGTATGGTGCAAGTGTTATAACTTTCACCAAGGGTACACTGAAACAGGATATTAGGGAAAGGAAAAGCATTGGTGAGTTCAATAATGTAGCATACTGAGAAGCTCAGAGGCTGTAGTAATTATTAGTACTATATAATCAGAATACTATTGCTGGGCACTACTGATATATTGGAGAAAGACAGTAAAAGGTTAAGGGCAAATAAGCACCAATTTAAGGATAATTGTTTGAGTCCCAAAGTATAAAAGCCAGAGGGACTTCTTAACTGGGTATCAAGAGGTTCTGATCTCCTTAAACCAGAGGGAAGAAAAAGCTGAAGATCAGAAGCAGAACTTAATTATTAGAATAGCAGAGCTCCAGAGAGGTTGAATTCTCAACACCGACAAGTCTGCCACACCAAGGCCAGAACCCTGATTGGAAAGGAGAGAGTCCTTGAAATTCAACAAGAGGATATCTGAACAGACGAACTCAATAATCTTGAGTCCCTAGATTCCCTGGGTCCCTTTGGGTCTGCAGAAGTAGATGCCTCCTCCCTACTAACAGCTAGTGCTAACTACTTAAATTGAAGATGATATAGATGCTTCTGTCTTGCAAGTCAACGTATGATCACTGTGGATTTATCTCCATCTCCCTTTTTGACCACAAGACTAACAACTAAGGCTAAGTCGTAAGATAACCCAGCCAGGGATATGCTGGGCCTGCCAAGAAAGGAAAGGGACTGTATCATAAAAGAGTTCTAAGACTTACTTAGCACATACCAGCAGGAGCCAGGAGACTATGTATGAGACTAGATCCTAAGTCTTATAGAAGATAAGGACTCAGAATCAAAGAGAATAGGACAAAAATTTGTATAAAAGAGAGTTTTCCAGTATGAGAGCACTTTCCTATGATTGCGATACAGCATTTTATACCGTGGTAAGATACACTGGAGATGATTTTAACACACTGCTTCAGTAACCCTTAGACATTTGGAGAAAGTAATAGCCCACACTAAGTGAAGTAAAAATATCAGAGCAGCCATGGAAGACAGTGCAAAATTAGGTTAAAAAGCTCAGAGAAATAAGCATGACAGAATATACTATGTAAGACTGAAAAAACCTACCATGGAGCAATGTTCCATGGAAGGGACTAGCAGGCACTACATTTATAAAAGCGGTAAGAAATGTACCAATGGGAAGGGCACCATCACTGAGAAGCTCAGCAGTGCAGTCCTCTTTAGACAGAGATGATAATAGAAGGTTCTTTTTTTTTTTTTTTTTTTTTTTTTAGCTCTGAGCTTCCTTATAGAAATTGAGATAATAGCATACTGAAATAATAGAGTCAATGTGGTGGCGTGTAACTGCCAGAAACGAAGTGTATACGATTTTCATAATGAGCAGCAATGTCAGATGATTGCTTGGTGGTCTAACATACAAGGAGCTAAGGACATGTTAAATAGCATGTGTTATCTCTAGAGAAAATACAAATGGGCAGCCAACAAGGGTATTTAATTTATTCAATTAAAAGTAATAAGGGATTGAAAATAAAGAAACTGAGGGTAACCATCCCAATAAAAAGTCCTGATTCCCTGCCTGATTTCCAGACATGAGCCAGTTTTCGGACCCAGAAACCTTTGACTATCAGAAAGGTTTGGTCCCTAAGAAGGACCTTGCAACAGCAAAAGTATATGTGATAATGATTCCTCCAACCCTCCCCAAAGGGATCTTGCTTATTTACTTTAAAAACCATACACTGGTGAAAGGGAACTAGCCAACATTTTAAAGGATTGCCTGACAAAGGGTCTGAACTGATGTTGACACCCGGAAAACTGTTTGAGTGAGGCTATATGGAAGCCAGGTAATAAATAATAAATGGAGTCATGGTCTAGGTCTAGCTCACTGTGGGTCCTTTGGGCCCATGGATACACCTAGTCATCACTTCTCCAGACTCTAGAAGTATAAGTGTAATAGGAACACTTGGTAGCTGGCATAATCCTCCCATTGTTTCCTAGACATGGGCAGGGACTCATTCTCATTAGAATCAATACGTATTCTGTGTATGGGTTTTCCTTACCTGCCTGTAGGGCCTTGGACAGCATCACTATTAAGGATTTTCAGAGTGTTTTAGTCAGGGTCACAGGATCCTGTATAACATTATATCAGGCCTAGGAAACCACTTTACTGCAAAGTAGATACAGCAGTGGGCTCATGGTCAGGGCATTGTCTGATTGGCTCACAAACTGAGCAACCCAGAAACTGTCTCATTGTAAGAACAATGGAACAACCTTATGAATGTGCAGATGAAAGCCAGGTTGGAGATGATAATCTGAAAGGATGAGGTGCCATTTTCTAGGATACAATATATACCCTAAAACAATGATCATCATATGGTGCCGTATCCCCAATACATAGAATACATGGGTAAAGGAGCCAGAAGAAAGTAGGAGTGACTTCATTTGTCATTACTCACACTGACTTATTTGGGGAATCTGCTTTTTAACTCTGTAACTCTGGGTTTAGAGACACAGTTTCTCAGAAGAGAAATGCTTCCACTCGGGAACACAAGATTCTCGTTAAACTTTAGTCTATGTCTGCTATCCAGTCACTTTGGGCTCCTCATGTCAACAGACTAGGAGGAAAGGAAAATAGTTACCATTCTTCCACGGGTAATTGACCCTAAGCATCAGAAGGTAAAGCTGGTGTTGCATAATGGAGTTGAGGAAGAATATGTCTTGCACCCAGTGATTCACAGGGGCGTTTATATTGACAACAAACAGACAAGTGCAGCAGACTTTGTCTGATAAAGGTATGTCAACCAGAGTCTCAACCCTCAGAATCAGGACCTGGGTCATCCCAGTAGGTAAGCCATCTAGACCACTATAGATGTTGGCCAGGTTGACACTAACCTAGAACAGGTGGTTGAGGAGGTTAATGGTGAGTATCATTGCAGTCCTGGGACCAGCTGTGTCACTGAAGACTGTATTTCATCCCACCAGCCTGATTTTTGTTAATTTCTACAGGAAAGTTACCAATTAAAATTATGACAGGGCTATTCCTAGTTGAGACAAACTCATTACAAGAAGCATGAGGATCTGAGTGATTCAAAAGGTGGACTATAGTGGATGCTGATGTCAGATGGGTCATGTCTGAAAGCAAAGAATACCAGAAAGATATTTACCTGTGTTTTATTGACTATGCAAAGGCATTCGACTGTGAGGATCATAATAAATTATGGATAACACTTAGAAAAATGGGAATTCCAGAACACTCAATTGTGCTCATGAGGAACCTGTACTTAAACCAAGAGGCAGTCGTTCGAATAGAACAAGGGGATACTGTGTGGTTTAAAGTTAAGAAAGGTGTGTGTCAGGGTTCTATCCTTTCACCATACTATTTCAATCTGTATACTGAGTAAATAATGTAATCTGAGAATCTGGACTATTTGAAGAGGAACGGGCATCAGGATTGGAGGAAGACTCATTAACAACCTGTGATATGCAGATGACATAACTTTGCTTGCTGAAAATGAAGAGGACTTGAAGCACTTGCTGCTGAAGATCAAAGACCACAGCCTTCAGTATGAATTACACTTCAACATAAAGAAAACAAAAATCCTCACAACGGGGCCAATAAGTAACATCATGATAAACGGAGAAAAGATTGAAGTTGTCAAGGATTTCATTTTATATGGAACTACAATCAACACTCATGGAAGCAGCAGTCAAGAAATCAAACAACACATTGCATTGGGCAAATCTGCTGCAAAAGACCTCTTCAAGGTGTTAAAAAGCAAAGATGTCACTTTAAGGACTAAGATGCACCTGACCTAAGCCATGGTGTTTTCAATCGCCTCATATGCGTGTGAAAGCTGGACAATGAATAAAGAAGACTGAAGAAGAATTGATGCCTCATAATTACAGTGTTGGCAAACTATACCATGGACTGCCAGAAGAATGAACAAACCAGGCTGGAAGAAGTACAGCCAGAATGCTCCTTAGAAGCAAGGATGGTGAGACATTGTCTCACATACTTTGGACATGCTATCAGGAGGGAACAATCCCTGGAGAAGGACATCATGCTTGGTAAAGTAGAGGATCAGCGAAAAAGAGAAGACCCTCAACAAGATGGATTGACACAATGGCTGCCACAATGGGCTCAAGCGTAACAACGATTGTGAGGATGGCACAGGACCGGGCAGTGTTTCCTTCTCTTGTACTTAGGGTCGCTATGAGTCAAAACCAACTAAAAACAACAGTGGGTGCTATGGTGCACTACCCAGATAAACCCTTCAAGACTGAATTTCTTATTCCCTCAAATCCTGGGAGAATTGGCACCTGGTGGTCCATAGCTGAGTCCTTTGCTCAGGATTATCCTAGGTTGAAGGGAGCCGCCTTGCCCAAGTTCAACACTCCTCCTTGTGGTCAGGGTCACATTCAACGACCAAATAATAAGTGGGTACAAAAGTCCAGCTCCTTTGCCTCAAATTGGGGTACAACTACAAGGCCATACAAGCTTCTGAGTTCTTTATGGGATTGACCGAGATCTCTGTTGTGACAGCCTCACAATGTAGCTTTTCTTTCTGCTCAATCCTGCTTACTTTTCTTCCTCATAGGTGTTTATCCAGAGAGAACACTCCTCAAAATCTTCCTACATGCAGATTTCTGTCTCATAGTCTGTTTCTTTGAGAAGTTCGCTGTTATGGATTGAATTGACTGTGAAGACAATAAATTTCGCTTTGTTAAAACCATCCCCTTGGGGTACTTCTGTTAGAGCAGCACTAGATGACTGAGACAGAATTTGGTACCGAGAGTGGGGTGCTGCTCTGACAGATACCTAGAATGTGGAAGCGGTTTTGAAACTGTGGATGGATGGAGGTGCGGTACTGGCAGAGGACCAGCAGTGGCAGAGAACCTGCAGCAGCAGAACCAGGAGACCAGCCCGAGATGGTGCTGGAGCCAACCCACGGAGCGAGAGAGCTGAGTGCCTGTGCGCTGGAGGCTTCCTGGCAGAGTGGGGTGCCTTCAGGCACTTATCGGTGGAGTTAGGCTTGCTGACCCACAGAGCAAGGGAGCTGAGTGCCTGTGTGCAGAAGGCTTCCTGGCGGAGTGGGGTGCCTCCAGGCACTTAATCAGTGGAGCTACTGAGCTTTGGAACACTTGCCCCAGCAGGGAAGATACAGGAGTGAGACCCAAGGGCCAAGAGTCCACAGAAAGCAGAAGCTGAAGAGGCAAGGAACACAAGAAGCCAAGCTGCCTCAGTCTCAAAAGGTATGGTCATGACCTCAAGGGTTTCAAAGGGTGGAGCCATGGCCTCTGGTGTTTCTAAGGGTGGAGTTGTAACTCAGAAGGATTAGGAGAATGGTACGCCTAAAGCCAAGGAAGCAGAGTTGCCATCCCAGTGGGCCTGGAAGGCGGAGCTGAAGCCCAGGGCCGAGGGGCCTCCACTCAGAATCCAGAGACTGTGGCCAATACCTGGAGTCTGGAGGGCAGGGCTATTATGTAAATTGTCTCAGAGAACAGAGGATTATCTTCAAGCCTTGAGGGCTAATGTAATGTGTTCTGCTAACTTGCTTGGTGCCTGTTATTCCTTCTTTCCCTGCAATTTCTCCCATTTGTAATGGAAATGTCTAGCTTGTGCCTGTTCTGCCATTGTATCTTTGGAACAGATAACTTGTATTCTATATTTCACAGATGAAGAGGAATTTTTGGATTTTGGACTTGGAGTTAAGACTTTTGCTGTGATATGATGAGATGAATATGTTTTGCATGTTGCAAGGATGTGATTTTTTGGGGGGTCAAAGGGTGGAATGTTATGGATTGAATTGTGTCCCCCAAAAAATGTGGGTAGCAACTTGGCTAGGTCATGATTCCCGGTATTGTATGATTGTGTTATCTGATGTGATTTCCTTATGTGTTGTAAACTCTACCACTATGATGAGATTATATGTGATCTCCTCGTGTGTTATAAATTCTATCACTGTGATGAGGTTATACTGATGAGGTGTCTTAATGCAATCTCTTTTGAGATATAAAAGACAGAAGTGAGCAGAGACACATGGGAACCTCACACCACTAAGAAAGCAGTGCTGGGAGCAGAGTGCATCCTTTGGACCTGAGGTTCCTGTGCCAAGATGCTCCCAGACCAAGGAAAGACTGAGGCATCACAAGGAACTTTCTCCAGAGCCGACAGAGAGAGACAGCCTTTTCCTGGAGCTGATGCCCTGAATTTGGACTTACAGCCTACTGGACTGTGAAGACAATAAATTTCTCTCTGTTAAAATCATCCCCTTGTGGTACTTCTGTTAGAGCAGCACTAGATGACTGAGACACTCGCCTGAGATGGATGGTAATGATCTCACATCAACTCTATATGTATGCATGTATGTATAAATATGCATATATATATTAACCCACTTATACATTATAAACATACATATTTTGCTAAAATTGGCGTTGATTTTTATAATACTAGTAGAAAATAGATGGTGGCCATCTTTATCCTCAAACTATCACTCCATCCAAGCCTGTATGGTACATAGCATGGTCCTTATTTCAAAAAGTATGAAATTTTTATCCCTTAAATAATAATTTCAGTTGCCATCAAGTTGATTTCAACTCATGGCGACTCCATATGTGTCAAAGTAGAACTATTCTCCACGGAGTTTTCAAAGGCTGAATTTTTGGAAGTAGAATGTCAGGCTTTTCTTTCAAGTATCCTCTGGATGAACGCAAACCACAAATATTTTGGTCAGCAGCCAAGGTCATTAAACATTTGTACCATCCAGAGACTTGAATAATATTAGCTAACATTTATTGCATGACTATTATATAATAGGCAGTACATTGATCAATGTCAATGTCAGAAAAGAAGGATAGAAGTTAGACAATCCCTACTCATAAGAGATCATTTTAAGAGAACGTATGGTTCTTACAGCAGCATGGAAAATTAGAAGCTTCAGCTATGTGTATCTCAGAAAACATGCATATACCCCAGGGTTTTGTTGCCATACAATGGCTTTAGAGTAAAACAAATTCAAATTTGATATTATTGATTTAATATCCAAAGTGTGTTTATGCTTGAAAAATACAGCAAATAAAAAAATCCAAGCTCTATATAAAACATTTCACTTGTAGGCTAATCAATTGTACAAAAAATGCTAGCTCTTAGAAACATAAAACCTATAAGCCAAAATATTAATTGACAAAGTGAAAATATTTTTAGGTAAAGACAAAATACTCTCAAGAAGAAGACCAAGGTCTCTTCCATACAACCAGAAAGGAGAGTGAGGGAAAACCTAAAGACCCTCACAGTGAGGATCTGAGGGACCGTAGCAATGTTCTTTGCTAGAACTGTGGAACTGAGAAGTGGTTGTGTTGCATAGGTGGTCTCTACAACAAGTTTTAATTAAATTCAGTAATAAAAAAAGCACTGCCCTTTATGGTGAGAAAGAACTCATAAAAATTTTGTACAAATGCCAGGTAATGTTTGCATTAGTGTCCATGAGGGGTTTCATTTTTTGCTGTTTTCAGCTCTGTAAAAGTCCCACCTAAGAAAATAATGAAGATCCTAGTCTTCCTTAAGTGTTTTGTGAATTAGAAGCTACTTCACAAACTTGTCCATGGTAACTTTGGTAATCTAACTAAATCCATCACATACTAATAAAAAAAACCTAAAAAAAAAAAAAAGAGATGACTTCTACACACAAACTATATCATATTTCTTCTCAGAATTGAAATACATTGACACATTTTGTTGATTAGCAAAATTCTAAAACACTTTGTTTCATGAATGATTTATTCCAAAAATCTCCCCCCCACAAACATACATCTTTCATCTGCCCCTTGACAAACTTCATCATCTCTCCACCTGAATCTGTCTTTCACTTGGATATCTGAGTTATTTCTCTGAAACTCAAATTTGATCATGTCATTCTTCCTTATAAAAATATTTCCTGAATCTTGAATGTCCGTAACTATAGAATAAAGTCCAACCTGACCTTTTATAATTATCATCTACCTCACCCTCACATGTAGCACATATTCAGGTCACCTAGAATTCTTTATTGTTCTCCAGGTGTTGTGTTTTATCGAGCCCCATTATTTGCATATACAACTCTTGTTGCAAGGAGTGATGCTCTTCTGTTGTCCATCTGGTGCCCTCCTGCTCATATCGTGTATTAAAGCTGTCAAGGGCACAGGCTTTGGAGTCGGGCAGATGTGGTTTAAAGTTCCAATTTGCTAAAAATGTGACTTTCTGGAAATAATTTAATTTATTTGAACCTTAATATTTTCATCAATAAAATGGGGATAATAACTACCTCATAAGTTTGTAGCAACTGATAAATGAGGCAATTAATATAAGAAATGCTCCTTCTATGTCTTAAACATGACATGTGCCAAATAAATAATGTCAATTTTATTTTCAGGAGTCCATGGGTGGCACAAATGGTTAATCACTTGGCTACTAATCAAAAGGTTCATGGATCGAATACACCAAGAGGCGCTTTGGATGAAACGCTTAGCTAGCAATCTGCTTCCAAAAGGTCACAACCATAAAAACCCTATGGAACACAGTGCTACTCTGTGACACATGGGGTTGCCATGAGTCAGAATTGACTCAAAGGCAACTGGATTTTCTTTTTGTTTGCTTGTTTATTATATTTTCATTATAAAAATAATATCCCTGTGTAAATATTTCCCTGATTCTTTTAAGCAAAGTTAAATGCTTCCACTAGTATCGGTAAGTTTCATTAGCACTCTATATAAACTTTTATCAGAGAACTTAGTGTTATAATTTTTTTTGCTTGTTATTCATCTTTACAGTGCAAATTTCTTGAGTTTACATTTCTTAGAAATCTTTAAATAATTTCCTTTTTCTTGCTACCATTGTACCTTTAATATAACTCTATTAATTAAATCATCACAGAGTAATATAATTATCTTTTTATAGGCTTGTTTACCTGTAACTGTTAAAGACTTTGGGGGAAAAGATTATAGCAGAGCCTGATGACTGAGGGCCAAACCCTTTTCCTCTTATTCCTGGATATACAGCTAGCCTATTTCCCAGTTTCACCTACAGTTAGGTGTGGCCACAGAATTCAGTTCCAGCTAAAACAGTGTGAGCTGAAGTAATGTGTACCGTATCCAGGCCTGGTTCAAAAAAAAAAAAAAAAACGGCTCATACATTATCCTCTAGTCCTTTTCCCTCTAACATGCTGCAAATAAGCACAGCAACCATGGGATGCCATGTTAAAGATGGCAGCCAAAGAACAAAGATGGCCGGACTTTGGGTCCCTGAATCACTCCTTCAAGAAGAGACACTTACGGATCAGGGATGATCATTTAATAAGAAATAAATTTCAATTATGTTCGGCCAAACTTCTCAAAATAAGAAGTCAGCAAAACTTACCAGTAAGCATCCAGAGAGTAAGTGTTTTCAGTCTTGTGGTCTACATGGTATCTTACAACTACTCAACTCTTCCATTATAGAGTAAAAGCTGGCAAAGACTATATAAATGAATAGGTATGGCTGTGTTCCAATAATATTTTATTTATGGGCACTAAATTTTCAATTGTATATAATTTTCATATGTCAAAAAATAGCTTTCTTTTGATTTTTTTTCTCCAACCATTTAAGGATATAATAGCCAGTCTTAGCTAGAGTACTATATAAAATCATGCAGTGGCCTGTGGGCCAAAATTTGTTCATCCTTGTATTAGGCCACTGAAACTTGAGAGTTTACCAGTTACATAAATTATTTTTAGCTTACAAATGCAAGAGCTGTAATTCATTTGTACACATAACGAAATGAAGGAACAAATAAAGTAGTCAGTTATTTTGTGACAAATAAATAAATAAATGAATGAACAAATTTTAACCCGCCTCAACCTCTCTCATAGGACCTCATTCAGAGCAGAAGCCATGACCAAACAAAGTGGCAGAAATCCCATAGTTCCTTAATGTTGTGTCAAGAACTCCGAATATTTCTATCAGTTTTTGAGAATAATAAAAACACATTTAAATTTCAACACATTTACTGAAAACGTACTTCTATTATTTGTTTTTCTTAAGTGTTGCATTCAGTGGCTCTTGACTTCTTACATTTGCACCTATTATTTTAGTTTATAAGAGTCTCATGAGATTCAGAAATAAATAAGGGCAAAAGCATTATATGAGTCAATAAGTAAACTGTAATGATAAAAATTAGACTTTCTTATAATAACAAATGCACTAAGATGGTATAACAAAAAGTCATTGTCAATGTTTATGTTAATACTATTTTAAAATCAAATGCTTCAGAACAAGTCAAGGATTACTTGCTCTTAGTGCCTCTTTTGTAGCATTTATATTGATTGTAAGAAACTGATTGTTTTGTTACTTATTAGATGCATGCCCTCCCAATTAGATTATTCGTCATGTGATGGCAGGACCATGTCTATTTTATTTCTAAATTCTCAGCAATTAACTCAGTTTTTAGTGTCAATACCAGACACTCCGTACATATTTGTGAAGTGAATGGATAAACTATTAATATGATTCTATTTAATTAGAGGGCAAGAGTTAGAATGATTATTTTAGATATTACAAATCACTTGAAATGTTCATAAAATTCAAGTGTATTTTGCATGGCATGGTGCCAAGTAGCTCCAGAAAGCATATAGCTATTTCTCAAACTGAGAAATAAAATCTCTAAATTAAAAAAAAAGAAAAAGTTACTGTCATTCTGAACGGAAATGACGCTAACACATTTCTAGTAAAGAAGTCACAGGATTCTTTGTGAGAAGCAGCAATGCCCTTTTCACTACATATGAGAGGAACAAAAACGGATGTTATTGAAATAGGCTCAAGCAAGCCTTCTAACAAATACA
This sequence comes from Trichechus manatus latirostris, assembly GCF_000243295.1. Lineage (NCBI taxonomy): Eukaryota > Metazoa > Chordata > Mammalia > Sirenia > Trichechidae > Trichechus > Trichechus manatus. The sequence goes on along the minus strand of NW_004443969.1, from coordinate 21,253,515 downwards.
GTGGTCATATGTGAGTTTGACCCATGAGTTAAATTGAGCCAATAGGAGGCATCAGAGGCGCTTCAAAAGCCTGAATCACCTAAGCAGGTTGGCAAAGAATGCCACTTGTAATCACCTTAGCTCAATTTATGAGCCTGGAACTCTATCAAACATCTAGCAATTCCCTGAGCTTAATTCAGGTACATATAGTTCCAAGCTCATAAGATCTTAGCCTCGGTGTCATAGAATCAGAACAGAAAATGAAAATACTGCCATATAAACAGAGAGTAGTGTTTCAGCCACACATCTCCCTTTTAAGAGAGTCTATGGGTACATAGTGAGGGAGAACAATTGTCAGATATATAGCCCACCTAGGTAAAGCACTTTCAAATGTACTTCATTTATTTATTTTAGGCCATTTTTGGCTCAAAATCATGCAAAATTACTGTCTCTAGTTTCATTCTGCTCTTTTGAAATAGTCCAGATTTTGCGCTAAGAGTTTAAAGCCACAGCAAAGAGCTAGGCCAAGAGGGAAAGCTTTTGAAGAGTTCTCACAGCTGTGAAAACACAGGCCTCAGGCTGTGTGTAGAGTTACTTCAAACAGCTGCTTCAGGTGACTAAACACCTTGAGTCTCATTCATCAAGTGTTGTTTATACTGGCTGACAGACCAGACTTGGAGCATTAACTCAGAGAAAAAAGATGTACTACATACCAAGTATGGGAAAGGAACCTAGTTGTTCAATGTGAAGCAAAGGAAAAAATAACCTGAGTAAATTTAAAATAAAACAGATCAGACTGATTTTATTTTATGGTAATACTTCTTGTAACACCATTTGCATCTTTATAATCAAAGGTAAAACAATAGTGGTGATTTGCCACTTTTTGATCCTGTGAATAAAATTGAGATGGACAACTCCTATGCCCAGGGAAATACCTTGAATACATGGTTACCAAACTTCTTATTAATTATCAGTGAATACAATACTGAAATAAAAAACCCAAACCAAACCCGTTGCTGTCGAGTCAATTCCGACTCATAGTGACCTTGTAGGGCAGAGTAGAACTGCCCCATAGGATTTCCAAGCAGCGGCTGGTGGATTTCAGCTGCTGACCTTTTGGTTAATAGCCTGAGCTCTTAACTACTGCGCTACCAGGGCTCCAATATTTAAATAGTAGGTATAAATAATGCATTTTCATTATTTTTAAAAAGGAAAATATGGCTTTCTTCTTGTCTAGATTCACTGCTTTATTGCAAACATTGTCTTAACAAGGCTTGGCCATAGGGTTCATTGCCCAGTATTAAAAAAATTCTTTCATCTCATCTATTCAAAAAGGTGACATGATAATATATTTTAAACCAAGTAACTATTTGCATGGATCAAAAGAAGAATGAAATAACATGACATGAGTGTCAGGCAAAGCGTTACTAGTTAAGTAAGCTTTAAATATTGAAAGCCAGTTTTAATATTTCCTTTTAATCTAGAAATATGTCACTTGGTAATTTTTTCTTTATAACATCAGGGTGGTTACTAACAACATTTTCCATGTCTTCAATTCAAGCATTAAGCAGAACATCTACCCAACCCTCTCCATTATGGCAATGGAGAGGGTAGGGAAGATGTTGTCACTTCTACTGGCAATTAGTTTATTATTTACATTATAGCAGATTTCAAAAGAAAGACCACTTTCATGTCCCCCTTTGCTAGTTTATTCATGGTATTTAAAATAATAACTCTATTTTTAAGATTTTTTTTGCAGTTAAAAAAATGGTTTTCACTTCTTTCAATCAAAGTGCTCTAAAGCAGTTCTCAAATTCTACCGTGCATACACATCACCTGAAGATCTTGTGAAAATGAAGATTCTGACTCACTCTTGTTAGCTACCGTGGAGTCAGCCCTCAACTCATGGCAACCACATGCACTACGGAAGCAGAACCTTGTGATCATAGGGTTGTCAGGGGCTGATTTTTTGGAAGCAGATCTTTCTTCCTTGTCTTAGTCTGTAAGCTCAGCTGAAACCAGTTTGGCATCCTAGCAACACTCAAGCATCCACTGACAGAGAGTGGTAGATGCATTTGAGGTGCATTGGCCAGGAATCAAACCTGGGGCTCCCACACGGAAGGTGATGATAATTCTATCACTGAACCACCACTGCAGTCAAAGTAAACCAGCCAGTGGCCATTGAGTTAATCAGACTCATGGTAACCCATGTGTGTCAGAGTAGAACTATGCTCCACAGTTTTCAGTGGCTGATTTCTTGAAAGTTGATCTTTAATTTAAGGTGCCTTTGGGCAGACTTGAACCTCCAACCTTTCAATTAGCAGCCCAGCATGTTAATTGTTTGTACCACTCAGGGACTCTGGTCTAGGTAAGACTTGTGACTTTTGCATGTGTAACAAGTTCCTATATGAATACTGATGCTAATGGTCCAAGGACCACAGCTTGAATGGAAAGGTACTAAAGAATACTAGTCATGAAGATTAGGGTCATGGTCATATGGGACAACCCAGTCAATTGTTATAATACTGTTTTTAAAGGTTCTGTTTCACCTCCCTGTTCAGGTGAGTAGTGTCTGGGGTCTTAAGCTTGCAAGTGGCCATCCAAGATACAATTAGTTTCTATTCGCCTGGAGCAATAGAAGAGGAAACCCAAGAATCAGAGCAGCAACTGAGGACATCACACCTGGTAAAGTACAGGGTCAGTGAAAAAGAGGAAGGCCCTCAGCAAGATGGATTGATACCATGGCTGTAACAATGGGCTCAAGCATAACAACAATTGTGAGGATGATGCAGGATTGGGCAGTGTTATATTCTATTGTGCATAGGATCACTATGAGGTGGAACCTACTCTAGGACACCTAACCACAACATGAAATAAAAGACAGATAAACAACCTACTCCTTATTCTGGTATTTCAGTAACTATTGAATAATACTGCTGAATAAAGAACACTATCAGAGGGGAGTATTTGCAGTTACTATACTGTAGGATCAGTGGTCCTGACTTCCTTGGCTAGTCTGGTCATTTCTGTATTTGTAACATTAATGGCATCCCATATATTTTGATTCATTTTGCCAGATGGCAGAAAAGGAAAATAAAAATCTGATTTGCACTTTATCTAATTTATTTCTCTAAGGTTTTGGTTGATATTTTTTTCCTCTCTACAAGAATGAGATTTGTTTTACAAAGTAAAAAAGTTAGCTGGAAAGGAGAGCATTGGCAAAATTCCTCCCAGGGTACAGTCCCTGAGGAACTGGCTGCGCTCAGCCGTCACCCACTTTAATGTGCTCTTGTTTCATCTCAACAAAGGATTTTTTCTCTGCTCGCCTAACCTCTGTATGTGTGTCAGTAGGCATATTTGAAGCCCTATATTCTCCTCCTCTCCTATTTAAATTCTTACCAAAAGTTCATTTGCTTGGAGAACTAACAGTCCACAAGAGAGCTTGTCTCATGAGGAACTCTTATAATCACCTGCCACTGGAATATTTAGGAACTGTGCAACAAATGAAATCCAGGGATGGATATTTGTGAGGACACTGAGAGGTCGTTTTCATCATTCCTCCACCTAAAGAAACAATTGACTTAAACCTTATGAAAAGC
>NW_004443969.1:21248581-21249837 GCF_000243295.1 Trichechus manatus latirostris | reverse complement strand
TTTAATGTATAGTGAAACCTGGCATAAATGAGGGTCTCTTCTTTGATCTACATACAACAAAGCTAGAAAACAGAATTTCCCCAACTCTAAGAATGATAATACCAAATATATTTTACTCACCAAAGCAAATGCAATTACCCATATTTTCCACCTAACTCATGGTGGTAAATTCCATCACAACTTCACAAGGTAAAAATGGTCAAATATGGACAATACTTGGCTCCAAGTTTCAGTCTGCTCCTTTGAAAGGACTGAAAGTCAGCTGCCTAGTATTCTAGCCATGTCTTATCAACACATATCAATAAAGTGTTGAGTAGAATACTACTCTCTAGAATAGGTTTCTGGGACACAGCAAGAAATCAACCCTTAAGAGCTATTGGTGTTTCCTAAAATCACTGGAAATACTCTATATGCAGGTGCATTTTAATTCAACAGAACTGGAGGAAAAAAGAATAAGAAAGAAAAGGAAAACGTAGTCTTTAAAAGTTGTAAGCAGCTGGTGGTATATGCATTGATTCCTCTCACATTTCTCAGAACCAAACATATTTTCCAAATCCGTAAGATAACAGAATTTAAATGTCTGTGTTGAATGTCTGTGTTGGCAAGGAGGGGTTCACGAATACCTTAATTTTGATCATGGACATGAACATTAAAACAGGAAGGCCAGTTCTGTTCAGGAGAGAATTATCCCCATGGGTAAATAAATGATAAGGTGTGGTATGGTAGCAAGGGTCCATATCTAAGGCAGATTTATTTTAAAAGGACATGAAATATAGGAACAAATAAATAAAACTATTGCATGGCATTTATAAAATGGATTTTACTTCCCCTACACTTTCTTTGGAGCCCTGCTAGCATGATGGTTAAGAACTCAGCTGCTAACCAAAAGGGCAATTCAAATCCACCAACTGCTTCTTGGAAACCCTATGGGGCAGTTTTATTCCGTCCTATAGGGTCTCTAGGAGTTGGAAATGACTCAATGACAATGGCTTGTTTTTTTTTTTTAAATACTTCCTATAAGGAGCCCTGGTGGTCCAGTGGTTGAGCACTCAGCTGCTAACCAAAGGGTCAGCTGTTTGAACCCACCAGCCTGCTCCAGCAGAAAGCTGTAGCAGTCTACTTCTCTAAAGATTTACCACCTTGGAAACCCTATGGGGCAGTTCTACTCTGTCTATAGGGTTGCTATGAGTCGGAATCAACTTGACTGCAGTGGGTTTGGTTTTGTGGGGTGATAATTTCTCCATTCCACATGTCAT
>NW_004443969.1:21243718-21247647 GCF_000243295.1 Trichechus manatus latirostris | reverse complement strand
AGAGTCTGCCTAAGGCAATTGTATCCATCATCTATGCTAGAATCAAACTAGATGACTAACTAGCTGTGGAGGAAAAAGAAAACAAAATAAAATAAACTTTCAAAGAGTTACACAATTTATTAAGCACCTTTAACTCCAAAGGGAAACTCCTAGCAAATTTAGGTATAGCTAGGTTAACCATATGGCCTGGTTTGCCTGGACAGTCTTGTCTATGCTTGTTTTACCAGAGTAAGAATTCACAAATTCCTGTTTCATTCTTAAATATGTCTCAGTTTTCACAAAATTAATGTGTTTTTTTGTTGTTGTCGCTACAGCCCAATCGCAGGGAGATTGCAGATTGGATGAGTTAATGATGATCGCTAACTTCTATTGAGCGCTATTACATGCCAGGCATTGTGCCATGTGATTTTAAGTATTACTATCTCCTTGCAACTCCTCTCTCACTATGAGGAAAGTATCATTATAACCCTCCTTGGTGAGGAGACTGAGCTATTAGGATTGAACAATTTGCACAAGCTTGCATGGCTGTAAGTGGCCGAGCAGCAGTTGAAAGGCATTGATCCTTACGACTATGACAAAATTTGTTGTCTTGGCAACTTGAGGGCTATCAAGTTGATTCTAATTCATGGCAACCTCATGGGTGCAGAGTAGAACTGCTCCATAGGGTTTTCAAGGCTGTGAACTTTCGGAAGCAGATTACCAAGCCTGTCTTCCAAAGCATCTCTGGGTGGATTCCAACTGCCACCCTTTCAGCTACTAGTTGAGCACTTAACCATTTATACCAAACTACAGTGAGTCTAATGCTAGTGGTTCCAGACCCTTTGGGCTTGCATTGAGAGAATCACCTCCAGTTTCTACCTTTCCGAAATGCTTCTGTCCCCCACTAAACCACTTCTCCACACAGTCTCTAAGTATTTTGCACCAAAACATGATTTAGGTGAGTTCTGCTAGTGTCAGTGGAATGCTGGGTATTGTTCTCTCTATACAAGGTGGAGCAGTGGTTAAGAGCTCAGCTGCTTACCGAAAGGTTGACAGTTCGAATCTACCAGCCGCTTTTTGGAAACCCTATGGGGCAATTCTACTCTGTCCTACTGGGTCGCTGTGAGTCGGAATTGACCCAACAGTAACAGGTTTGGTTTTGGTATATAGTTCATATTAGCCCCACAAAATAAAATTAATTCAACATTGTTATCATAATCAGTTTTATGTTACTCATGGATATAATAGTAAAAAATTATGTGAACATATGGGATGAATAATTAGATCCTAAAAATTATTGACTCTGAGGTACTGCCTCCTAACTTCTGGGAAAGATAATGAAGGCAATGATAACTGACAGGTACAGAGGTCTTACCATAGGTTAGGTATCTCTCTGTTTTCTCACTCGATACATGACTGATTGAGGTATATACTATTCTCTTACCCTACTTTACAGATGAGGAAACTAAGATGTTAGAGACGTTGAGTAGCCAACCCCATGTTGCACTTCAACACAGTGGTAGAAATGGAAAATTACCCCAAATTCATCTGAACTTAGAGACTTGGTGCTTAGACTTTAAACTGTATTGCAACTAGGTAGGCTGCAAGCCCAAAAGACAGAAAGTAGGGTGGGAAAAATCAGGGATTTGACATCACAGCTCCCAAACTTAAAGCCTTGTGTAAAAAAATATTAGCTACATTCCCGTGAGCAACTCACTTCTCTCTTTCAACTCCAGATTCTGTATCTACAAATAGAAAAAAAACTGCCAATAATCTTGATCTAAAGATAAAAATATATCAACATATGAAAAATAAAGCAATATTTTCATTTTTTTATCTTCCAGATGAGAATATATATTCTGTGTCCTTTCTCCCACTGACCACAAAGTTCTGGGGATACTGAACAGGAAAATAACATTAACATCAGGAGATGTTAGGTATACACCCAGTGCCAACATAATTCCTTTTTGTTTAGTGATATTAACAAATTAACTCCAGAACATTCTATCAGTATAGTAGTTTGGGGATAGCACCAACATTTTTTAACGCTTTAGATTAGTTTTTATATGAGTATATGTGTGTATGTATTTATTCACTTAGAATATTAAAATTGAGGATCTGAAAATGGAAATAGAGGAAGGAAGAATAGGACTAAATGGGTAAAGCAATTAAAGGATAAATAAAGCAATACATATTATAAAACTAGTAAAATACTTATGTTGATTAAATCAAACAGCAACAACAACATTATGTCAATCACAGTGGTGATTATTAAGTGAGAATTCAGACAAGAGAAACCATATCAAATTAGGGAACTCTAAGGCCCCTTTAAGAAAGAATTTTCTGAGTGTTGTTTCAAAAAATTCTTGACAATGCACTCACTGACCTTGTTCAGGATACTCTGAGAGGATGTGAGAGTATATGTTCGTGATACTGCCTTTCCATAATTCTTAGAGTAAAGATGTACTGTCTTAAACAGCTAGGTTTTTATTTTTGTCATTAGTTGAGCAGCAGTCCTGCCTCAAGTTGTGTTTACACTCAGTGGGAGGAAAGGTAAGAATCAAGAGGCAAGAAAGAGGATAGAAGAAATGAAGCACAAGGAAAACATAGGAGAAGCCAAAACAAACAAAGAGACAACACAATTGACTTTAGCAATATTGTATACCGGAGGGAAGGGAAAAAAAAAAAAAAGCCTATATAATACAGCAACCTGCAAGGACAGATTCAAGTGAGCTTGTTGAGGCATTTTATGTGAAAGTTAAATCACAACTTTAATAAATTTAAAGCACTGAAGTCCATTTGGCATATCATCTGTGTATAATAAATGTAATTGTCTGCTTTGCTTCCATAGGGTCAAGATACTAGCAAGCAGATTAGTTAAATGGCCCCCCACACCAAAGGAGTTGTTAATTTTTTATCACTATATTGAGACAATGCAGTTAACTATATAGATACAGACTATAGATTCCTCCAATATACCAAATATCATTGACATTAATAGGAAAAGGGTATGTAAAAGAGATAGATGGGAGTTAAGCTGGGAAAGAAAATTGAGCTTTGTGTCTTTGTTCTCAGGACAGGATAGAATGATATACTAACTAGTTTCCTCAGCTCATTTCTGTAGTAATGTTTTTCAGACCTCAGCTCTTTCCTCCCTTCTCTACTACAAAGGGAGCATATGGCGCCACAGCCTCGCACAAAGGAAAGAAAACATGGTAGTAAATTATCTTAAATACACCTGAACTTAAGATATCCAGAGTCAAGCTTTCCCTAGATGGTTTTTTTCTTTTTTTCACATAATTCTAGATTTATTTTGCCATTTAAAAGTTTATTTTGGCTGAGGCTGAAACTTAATTTGTTCTTCAAAGAAACATAACAATGGAAATACAAAGAGGAAGCTTTTGTTCGCTCCCTGGGAGTTCTGAAAAGTAATAATTATAAAACGGTAAGATTCTAAGTGAAAATGTCGCTTGGAAAGGTTGAGGTTGACAGAGGCACAGACCTATGTGAAGTGAAAAAAGTCACATTATATTCATGAACATAAATATAACCAGATGATGTAATTTTATATCTTTTGATGATTTATTATATAAATGTTTCATAAGTTTGAAATAAAATCTTTTCTAAGAAGAAATATCCATTAGAAGTATAAGAATGCAATGCTGCTTTTGAAAATTAATACTCAGAAGATAATATTATTGTTAAAAATGTATAATATAATTAATAGTAGATTGATAATGTCTTAGTTATCTAGTGCTGCCATAACAGAAATACCACAAGTGGATGGTTTTAATGAAGAGAAGTTTATTTCCTCACAGTAAAGTAGGCTAAAAGTCCAAATTCAGGGCGTCAGCTCCAGGGGAAGGCTTTTTCTCTCTGTCGGCCTTCTTCTCTTCGGTGTTGCCCCGGACTAGGAGCTTCTCTGCGCAGGACCCCGGTGCAAAGTACGC
>NW_004443969.1:21239882-21242023 GCF_000243295.1 Trichechus manatus latirostris | reverse complement strand
TATGATAGAATATAGAATCCAGTGAGGGCAGGTGAATAGGAGTGGGCAGAGAAAATTATTCTTCTTGAATGTTTTTCACGATATAATTTTTCATCTACTCTAGATTTGCTTCCAATCCAAATGTTCTGATCAGTTTTATAAGGTCAATTTATCAAATAATCAACAGCCATATAAAAACCAGTTCTATTTTGGTTAATTTTCTTCCTTACTATGTAGCTACTTCCTTCATATATATTTGTCCAAGTTCTTTTTTTAAGATTATATCAAATCTACTTTATTCATTGGAAACACGAGGTTTTTCTTTTTTCAGTAGTTAGCATGTTAGAAATTTAGAACTGAATAAGACCTAAGCGATCATCACATAGTACTGCCTCATTTGATAGACAGAGAAGCTTATGCCAGGAAATTTAAAGTGGTTTCTTGATCCTTACAGCTAACTGATGGCAAAACCAGGCCTTGAGCCTTGGCCTTCCATGTCTCAACTGACAAGCTCTGTGCATTACTCTATACTACATAAGTTAGTTACCTAATTTTTGCAACTTGTAGACATTATAAAACTTCGAAATGTGAGAAAGTAATTGTTAACGGAATCAGCTACAAATTAAAAAAAAAAATCTGTTTTACAGTTGAATCTCTATGCATGCTAATTGTATGACATTGGGCTCCCTATCTATTTCTGTCTTCTCATGTCTAGAATGACTAGACTATAGTAGTCTTTCATAGGGTTTTTACAAGAATAAAATCATGTCGTGTATTTAGGACATTTATCTCAGTGCCTGGAAAATAGTATGTGCTCAATAAATGTAAGCCATTAATGTAGCCCTGGGACTGGAAAAATTTTTTCTGTGAAAGGTCCGATTATGAATATTTTAGACTTCGGGGGATTATTCAATCTCTGTCACAACTACTCAACTTTTCCATTGTAGGGCAAAAGTATCCCATAGACAATACATTAACTATAGGCTTGGCATTGTCCTAATCAAACCTTATTGACAGAAACAGGCATTGTGTTAGATATAGCCCATGAAGCATAGTTTGTCAATTTCTGATATAGTTCATAACTGCTGAGTCAGGCTTGCTAGAATTAACAAATCAATAAACAGGTGAATACTCTATGATTCCTTCAGTTGTTATTTCTGTAGAAACACAAACTTAAGTGTAAAAAAATGAATTCCTTGACAGGAAACATACAAAAGGGATAAAGACACTTACGGCGGTACTTCTCAAGGTTGCATTTAATTGTGTTTTATGGCTGCTGATTCAACACGTCAAAACAAATAAACAATGAGCAGAAGTTCATATATTTAACCAAATACAGATACAAACGTGGACCTTGCTGAAAATCCCATTCATGTTGCTGACCACATAGAGTAGATAGATGTAATAAGTGACAGGTGTTCTCTGAGAACTGTGATCAATTAGTTCCTGTTGACGGAACTGTGGTTCAAACATGTGGTCCTCTAATGTACATCATGTTAAAAAAAAAAAAAAAATGGTTTTAAAGGAAAGAGGTTCAAAAATTCCACCCTGCAACTCTCTGGTCCTCAAGTACCATCTCTAGGTTTCTCTCACCTTTAGGCCACATGTTATAATGAACATATTAATCTTTCTACCAAATCACTTAGATAAAGTACATACAGATGTTTAAGGCGCATTTACTAATTAAACTGCCCAGCCTCCATTGACCCTTCTTTTAGTAAAAGACAAGCATAAATTTCACTGGGGAGGCCACCTCTTACCTACTCTTAGCTCCTTTGGTTTTCACAGGAGTAGAATGTACACTGAGTGGGCTAAGCCAATCAGTGAAGAGCATTCCTCTAGCCACAGTCATTGTTCAGAGAACCACGAGTTCCCAGTCAGAGAGATGGAAACACAATGGGAAGTTAACTTTGATGTGTAGGAGGGAAGCAGGTGTCTTCTTGCTGAGAGACTGTAGGTGCTAGAATTGCTGTCATTATCTTCTTTCCATGCAATGTGGGAATGGGGGGCAGGGGAGCGGTTGTCCATCCTAGGTCCAAGCAATAGGGTGTGGATTGTACACAGAAAATTTTAAAGCAATATCAAAACCTACTAAATGTCAGTGTGCTTTTCCGTTATCACAATTAGCTTGTATTTCTAAACATTGTCAGTGATAAATTAGT
>NW_004443969.1:21237968-21239326 GCF_000243295.1 Trichechus manatus latirostris | reverse complement strand
TATGTTGTTATTAGTTGCTATCAAGTCAATTTTAACTCATGGCAACTCCATGTGTGCAGAGTCAACCTGCTCCAAGGGATTTTCAAGGCTGTGACCTTTTGGAAGCAGATTGCCAGGCCTACCTTCCAAGGTGCCTCTGGGTGGGTTTGAATCTACACCCTTTTGGCTAGTAGTTGAGTGCTTAACCGTTTGCTTCACTAAGTTGTGTGTGTATCCAACTTGATGACAACTAACAACTATATGTATATTCTTTTTCTTAGCTGTCATCGAGTTGAATACACACTCATACTTACATATATACGTACATACATGCATATACCTATACATATATGCCTATACACATGCATATACAGCCAATGCTCATTATTCACAAATTCTATATTTACAAGTCTATCTACTCACCAAAATCAATACTTACGGCACTTTCACAGTCATTTGTGGACATGGACATGAACAGAGCAGTGAAAAATTTGAGTCACCCTACACACAAGATTGGTTAGGCATTCATTATTTCAGTGTTCGTAGTACTCTGTAGAACATAATACCACAAATAAGAATTGACTGTATATTGGGTAAATGTATTTGGATATACATATATACATATACATACGTGGTTATGACATTTGGCTCAGCGTTCATAAACCTTTCTAGGACTGCTACAAACTTTCTCAAGTTTAAATGTTGTTAAGAGAATTCTTCCAAACAGAATCATGTTCTTGTTTTGTCTAGGCTGCAAGCATAAGAGGGTGTTCCATTTTGATATTCTTCTTAAATTTTTGTGGATATTATTGAAAAAAGATACAATAATAATTCCCTGCAATGTCTAAAGTTATTCTCTTAGCGACCTAACCTTAGTAGAGGAGGAAGAGTGAAAGATGGCCTAGTTTTTCTTTTTGTTTTTTTTCCTTCACATAAGAACATTAGTCTTCTGATTGTTATCTTCATCCTGAGGAAGCTTGGTTTTAAGTTTCCTTTTGAATCCTGGCTGATGCATGATTATCAGCACATGCCCTTTGCCCAATATTTGACTTTCTCTGAAATATATACATCAGCAATTAATAATCTTCTCACAGTACTACAAAAATAGCTTTCTGGTTATGTGATTTAATTGCTACAGTGGTCAGACCAGGTCATTATCACTGCATCTTCACAGGACAATCTTTCATAAAACACTGAAAGAAAGAATAAAAGGGAAAGTGACAACCTAAACTAGAAAGAGGTAATCTGCATTTTTATAATGTCTGAAATGAACAAAGTGACTGCAGATGTATCTTAATATTCCTACTATTGAATAGCTGGCATTTTTCAGAAGGTGGTGAGTTAGAAACTATATTTTTCTTCAAAACCATAACAGTAAA
>NW_004443969.1:21234390-21235318 GCF_000243295.1 Trichechus manatus latirostris | reverse complement strand
AAAAAAAAAAGATAAAACTATAGCTATAGCAAGATAGACCAGGGGGAAAAGGAGAGAAGATATAATTTATCAACATTTGAAATGAAAAAGGTAATATTACTACAATCTCTACTGACATTAAAGGAAAAATAAAGGAGTACTATGTACAACTCTAAGCACTTACGTTTGACAACTTAGATGAGGTGTACTTATTTCTCAAAATCCACAATCTGTCAAAGCTCACTCAATATGGAATAGATAAGCTCAATAGTTCTATAATTATTACAAAAATTGTATTGGTAACATGAAACCTTCTAAAAAATATATCTTCAGGCCTAAATGGTTTCACTGGTGAATCCTACACAACTTTTAAGGAAGAAATAACACTAGTTTTAACCACTCTGTTACAGAAAATAGAAAAGGAAGAAACACTTTCCAATTTATTTTATGAAGTTTGTATTAGCATGATAACTGAATCAGACAAAGACAGTACAAAAAAAGAAAATGACAAACTAACCCCTCATGAATATCAGGCTGTGGAAAAATCCTCAACAAAATAAAACCAAATCTAATACAGCAATATACAAAAAGAATAATATAGTTATCTCGGTAACACGAGCCTAGTACAATATTCAAAAAATCAATCAATGTAATCTACCATATTAATAGTCTAAATTAGAAAATCCACATGATGATATCAATTGATGCAGAAAGAAAAAAAAAATTGAAAAAGTTATGCTCCATTCATGATAAAACTCTCAATAGGCTAGGCATAAGAGAGAGTTCTCAACATGATAAAGCGTATCTGCAAAAACCTCCAAATAACATCATAATTAATGATAAAGACTGATGCTTTGCTTCTAAGGTCAGGAACACCACCAGGTGTCCACTCTCACCGCTTCTATTCAGCATCATATGGAAAATCTTAACTAGTGTTAAAGAATAAAAA